>NW_026652289.1:15074860-15330527 GCF_009828535.3 Hylobates moloch
GCCAGCCTGAATGCTCTGACTCTGTGGTCTTCTTTTTCCAGCTGCATTTGTTTTTCTGATGTGATGGAGGTTCTGTTTGCTGTGGCAGTAGGAGAGGTGTTTGGATTCCCTTGAGTGGGAAGAAGCACTTTCTCCTTGGTGTCCAGGCTGAAGACACACTTCCCTTGGTAGAACATCAGGGCTCCGTACATATGATGCCACCAATCAGCCCTCTGGCAGAAGCAGCTCAAGAGTATTACCTTGGGGTCACTTAGCATCCAGGATTTGGGCTATGCTTTTATATCCTAAAACTTAGTATGGCCCATAAATGGAGAAAAAAAATAAAAGTGTGTATCAATGTTTTTATATAAACACAAAATTTCTGCTTATATACATTTAAAAATAGTCTCCTTACATCACTGACCATGTAGACGTGTATATATGTGTATATATATGTGTGTGTATGTATATATGTGTATGTATGTGTGCATATACATGTGTGTATATATGTGTGTGCATATATAGTTAGCTCTGCAAGTATATGTAAGTATATGTGTGTGTACACTCACACACACACATATATATATATCTCGTTAGCTGTGTAAGTCAGCTCAGTTCGGAGAAATGATTTTACCATGAATATCAGATCAGTACTTTTCTCAGGTATAATTTATGCATATTACCAAAACTGCACTAGTGCTACTAAATATATTTTAGAATTTATAATTGTTATGCTGAATAAGTGGAACTCAAAAGGACTTAGATTTTCAGAAGATGACTTACATTTTTCCTTCTACAACTTCCATTAAGAATTATTTTGAAGGCTATTTTTTTCTCTCTTTTTCAATGACATTTCAGGTGCCATACTATTTCCTTTCTCTTTTAGATGAATAAAAACAAAACAAGCTCTCTGATTATTTTAGTCTCAAGAATGGTTTCAGTTCAAGATTGAAAATGTCCAGCTCAGTGATAATCAAACTTCAAAAACTTTCTGAGGCAAAGCTTTCAGACCCCTGTCGGCGTGTACCAGCCATGGCTAAGCCCCAGTTATTAAATATGTTGGAGAGGCCGAGTTAGGAAGGAGAAATGACTTTTTTTTTCTTTCCTATAATCTTATATGAGAAGTGAAGGAAGGAGAAGTGATTTCTTTGGAAAAGGTTTTTTAAGAACCTGGACACCGTCTAGCTGACTGCCACAGAAAGTGTCTCTTAGGCTTTCTCCTGTACTGAAATATATTACTTTTAACAACTCTTGTGCAAGAAAGAGTTGGGCTTCACCTTTCCTCTGTAAACCTGTAAACCAGCAGTGGTAAGAGAGGCAGGGTGGACCTTTCCCTTAAGCATCGGTCTCAGCTCTAGGCTGCTCTGACTCTTCTGGGGTTAAAACAGGGAGTAGGGGAGAGACACATGCCTCTGACAATCTGGCAAGAGGGTTCCCTGAATTGTGGATCTTTCGGAGCTGACTCTTGCACTCATGGGCCTCTCATCAGTGCTGTGGTATAACAGTCCCTCTAGTGGACTGCTCACATCCTCCCTCACTTTCTGCATCTCATGGGACCATCCAAATTGCTTTGGCTGAGGTTGCTTCACTCTCTTGACCAGGATCCCTTTGAAATCAACTCAGTGGTATTCCCACCCCAGATTCCTATCTGGTAGCCGGGAACCATGTGTCTTTGAAGCTGAGGGCACAGTTACTCTGAAACTCAGCCTTGGCTCATTGCCATGGACCGTTCAGCCTCGTCTCTCACCTGTAGTCACTTTCCCAGCCCTGAGTCAGCAGTTGGCTGTGTCTTCCAAATTCAAGGGATACAGTACACTTCCGTGGAAGTTGGCTAGAAAATGTCCAGGTTCTTGAAAAACATTTCCAAAGAAATCTCTTCCCCTTCCTAATGCTTGGCCTCTCCAGCGTATTTCATGACTGGAGATAGGAGCTTAGTGTAACTGGCCAATGGATTCTTGCCCGCTGACTAGACAGAGCCGATTTACCAAGATGGGGGAATTGCAATAAAGAATTTAATTCTCACAGAGCCAGCTGTGTGGGAGACTGGAGTTTTATTATTACTCAAATCAGTCTCCCTGAAAATTTGAGGATCAGGGTTTTCAAGGATAATTTGGTGGGTAGGGGATCGGGAAGTGGGGAGTACTGAGTGGTTGGGTCAGGATGAAATCAGCAGGTTGAAGTGGGTTTTCTTGCTGTCTTCTGTTTCTGGGTGGGATTGCAGAACTGGTTGAGCCAGATTACTTGTCTGGGTGGCATCCCTTGGTGCATCAGAAGGCAAAGTCTGCAAAATATTTCAAGTGCTGAACTTAGGTTTTACGACAGTGATGTTATCCCCAGGGGCAACTTGGGAAGGTTGAGAATCTTGCAGCTGGAGCCTCTGGTGGCATGACTCTGAAGCCATACCTTCTAATCTTTTTTTTTTTTTTTTTTTTGAGATGGAGTCTTGCTCTGCCGCCCAGGCTGGAGTGCAGTGGCACAATCTTGGCTCACTGCAACCTCTGCCTCCTGGGTTCAAGCAATTCTCCTATCTCAGCCTCCCAAGTAGCTGGGACTACAGATTCCCGCCACCATGCCCGGCTAATTTTTGTATTTTTAGTAGAGACGGGGTTTCACCATATTGGTCAGGCTGGTCTCAAACTCCTGACCTCAGGTGAGCCACCGCACCTGGCTTCTAATCTTATAGTTCATTTGTTAGTCCTGCAAAGGTAGACTAGTCCTCATGCAAGAAGGGGTTCATCTCAGGAAAGGGCTGTTATCATCTTAGTTTTGAAGTTAAGCTATAAACTAAATTCCTCCCAAAGTTAGTTTGGCCTACACCCAGGAATGAACAAGGACAGCTTACAGGTTAGAAGCAAGAAGGAGTCAGTTAGATCAGATCTCTTTCACTGTTATAATTTTCTCGTTGAAATTATCACAAAGGTGGTTTCAATTAGTTGCAGACTGTGGATCTAGGTTTCTGTAGCTCCCTTTGCAAGTCCTTCTTAGGTAGATTACCACCTCTCTTTGGGACGTGAGAGCTGTTGTCACTGATGATACAGGTTCTCAGCTAAAACTAAGAGTCCCATTTACATCTTGTTTTGCTTTAATATTTATCTCTTAGTGAATACATATACTTTTAACTCTAAGACAAGAAAGAGCTGGGCTTCAACTTTCCACTTCAAAACTTTTGAACCTATTTTTGTTCCCCCCTCTCAGTTTTACATCTCTTGAACAATCAGTGCAACAAGCATCTCGTTTGTAATCTCCTTGAGAATAAGTGGATGTGACTTTCAGTTTCCACTTGCTAATTTTAGTCCTTTGAGTTCTGGCCCAAAGGAAAGGAACAGACCAATCAGCATATAGATCAAAAATCGAAATGAGAAAGCTCACCAGCTGAGAAAGCAAAGGAGAGTTTTCATTCTTCTGTTGTGATAATACAATATTTCTTGCTTTTGCCTTTGTTGTGCAACATCTGTAAAAATGTGATGATGAAAAAAAACAGGTGAAAGTGAATGATTTAGGTTCTAGTCTGGGTTTTGTCACTCACTGGGTGATGTGACCAATCTTCTCCAATTGTGTTTCATCATCTGTAAAATAAGAGGGTTACACCAGTTCCGATATTATATTATTCTATCTGAAGTGATTATTAATAGTATATAGAATAATTGTACTGCTTATGTGCTTGAAATTGGTTTTGATACAATGGCTAAGTAGCAGTGATTCTGACCCTTATGAACACTTCAGCGGGCTTCATTCTTCAAAAAGAAAATGTCATATTTAAGTATTTTTAATTTTATGTATTTCTGTAAATTATAGTTTAATTAAGGTTTCCTTAGAGAGCAGAAGATGGAATCCCAGAATTTGGAAAACAGCTTTTTAAAACCTCTTTGCTGATTGTGTTAGGAATTTAGTAAGGCAAAGAAGGCTTCCTGCCTACCTGTGGCTGTGGAGTCAGATGGGTGGCTCCAATACTCGGATGTTAATCTCTTTAGAAGATTATTTTTTAAAAAGAAGAAGATTACAAAGATGAAGAATATGGTATTACTTTGCAAAAATCACACCCACAGCTCTTGCCCCTAGTGTTATTTCCTATATAAACATTGAATAATGAAAAAGTCTTGCAGTAAGAGCTAAGAGCCATCAAAAGTTTCATAAACAACATTGAGTTAAAAGGGTAGTAATGTGTAAGGAAATAAAATTTTTCCATTTGGGTTTTTTCTCTCTCTTAAAAAAATAAATGTGATCCTGTTGTGCTATCAGCTACATTTTGTTGGATTTATACAGTAAGTGTACCTCTTCTGTTACTTCACTAACTTAAATAACAAAGATGAAGGGGAAAAACTCATGGGATTGGGAAGGGCAGTTCTTATTTACAGTTGTATCTCTAGCTCTGAGCATAGTGCCTGGGATACGTTAGTTGGGCATTAAATATTTGTGAAAGGAATACATTAAGAATCGGATACTGGGAAGGGGCTGTGATGAAAGAACAATTTTAGGTGACAAAATTGGAGCTGATTGCTGCTCTTATGTCTGATTATAGAGCTTTAACTATGATGGTCAAAGCAAGAGGGCTTTGAAGACAGCATAATCATCCTGTGGAATCCAAACTGCACAGAAATCGAATGAAAACATCTTTAATTAGTGTCAGGAATTGTCCTACAGTTTTAAGATGAGTGAGATTTTTTTCATGCAGTTGAGTCTATGCCATGAGAAGTCTACCCCACTAATCACTGAGGATGTATAAAAGTCCCAGGGAAGCTGGTGATAGTTGTACTCAGGAAACTTGCCCTTGACCTCCAAACACATCTACGGTTGCTGAACCATGAGCTACTACAGAAGCTATTATGGAGGCCTGGGCTATGGCTATGGAGGCTTTGGTGGCCGGGGCTATGGCTATGGCTGCGGCTGTGGCAGCTTCCGCAGGTTGGGCTATGGCTGTGGCTACAGAGGCTATGGATTCAGCTCCTGCCGACCATTATACTACGGAGGATATGGATTCTCTACCTTCTACTGAAGAGTGAACTCATTCTTTGGATCACTAGAATCTGTCTATCATCCTGACTTAATTCTCCTTTCAGGTCTTTTTACCCCCTCTGTCAATTGCGCAGTCATTTTCTTGATAAACCAGACAAAGCAGCAAAGGGTGCCTTGTGAACTCTTCAAAGTCAAGACCCAATTCTGGCAACAAACACAACAGAATCAGTGGCAGCAGCAAGGGGAACCTGTAGAACGACCTAGAATCCCACCTTTCAAGCTGTGAATCCCTCTCTTCCCTTATTAATATATCAACATGGCACCAACTCTTCTATTTTAATAAACTAATTTTAATAGTAGAGCAAATTTAGTTTATTTTATTTTTTTTCTGTTTTACTGTGGTAAGAACACTTAACATGAGATCTACCCTCCTAACAACTTTTTGAGTCAACCATGCATTATTGTCGACTACAGGTACAATACTGTATAGCTAATCTCTAAGGTCCGTTCACCTTGCCTGACTGAAACTTCAGCCTCTTTGTCAGTAACTCCCTATTGCTCCCTTCACCCAGCCCCTGGTAACTGCCATTCTACTCTTGGATTCTACAAATTTCACTCTTTTGGATGCCTCATGTAAAGTGGAATTGGGCAGTTATTTGTCTTTCTGTGGCTGGTATATCTCGCTTGGTTTCATTTCTATTGATTCGTTTCACAGAACCAGACCCAAGCTTCCAGGGTCTGTGTGTGTGCATTCACCATTGTATATTCTGTGGTCATGACAATACCTGGCATGTATAAGGCAGTCAAGAATATTTGTGGATTAAGAAACTTGCTCATCAGTGTTATAATATAAAATCATTTTTAATCTGTCCAGTAGTTTGGGGATAATTTGGGGTTAATGGTGTTCTTTTATAGCTCTCCACCCTCTTCTCATCCGATTTCCTCTTATACACACACATACTCACACACTCTGATCAAACATCTCTCACCCTGGGTGGAATTTATTTTTGCCCCAGCAGCTGACAAAAAACCTCAACAGTAGCACTCCATAGGTACACCCTTACAGGGTCAGGCAGAATGCCTTGCATTTTGTCAAGAAACATAAATGAAAACTTATTTGCTTTCAAGGCAAGCTACAGATACTTGCCACATAACTGGAAAATGTGCACATTTGGACTTCACCATAAACAACCTAATGTCTATCAATGGTATAATGGAAAAATAAATTGCAGTATAGTCTTACAATGGAATATTACACAGCAATGACAATGGCCAAACTAGAGCTATAGGCAACAACATGGCTGAACCTCATGATCATTACGTGGAGTGAAAGAACCCAGGCATAATAGAATAAATACAGTATGAGTCCATTTATTTAAGTTTTTAGGCAAGAAAAACGAGATTACAGGGTTAGAAGTCAGGATAGTTGTTACCTTTGGGAAGATAGTATTCATGGGAAGGCTCGAGGGGGACTTCTGAGGTGCTGGCAATTTTCCATGTTTTGATCTGGAAGTGGTTACATGGAGGTTCTTTCTAAGTTATTAAATTTATGTTGTATGTATTTTTTCAGCATGTTTGTTATATTTCAATTTAAAGTGGTCTAAAAATTGATAATATTCCATGACTTCAAAAATGCCTTCTAGGAGAAGATAGTTCAGATAGTTCAAATTTTTTTGAGTACCTACTTTGTATTACATGCTGGCTACGACACACGGAAATTTCAAATGAATAGTCCATCGCTTTTGGTGTCAAGAAACTCAAAATACAGCAGCCCATAATGGAGGCATAGGTGGGGAAGGGAGGTCTTTGAGAAGGGAGTGGTGAGTTTCTATTCCAAAATTTAGGAGAAGATTAGGAAAGTTTCTCCTAATGTGTCTAAGCCTCAACTTTAGGATATATACATGTTATTAGTATTGTTAGTCACAAATCTAATCGTATCTGAAAGAATAAGACCTAAAGAAAGTTAAACAGTAACGACAAAGAAAATCAAGTAAAAAACATGAATTAAGAAACTTCTTACCTATGGGTTCCTCTCTTTAGCTTACATAGGAAGTGCATTTTGCTCAATGGACACAGAGTATATTTGCTGAGTGTGCCGTGGGTGATATGAGTAGGAGATGTGTATGATTAACAGAGAAAACAAATCTAGCTCAATATTGACAAAACTTCAAAGGGAATTTTGATGCCTAAAAATTGTTCTGGATGATTTTGAAAATTATATAATAGTCTAAATTATTCTTTCGAATATCGTGAGAAAATTTGTTATGCTGATAGGAAAGATGCAAATATATTAACAAAAATGATGTTTGCCATTCCTTTAATTAATTTATCTACTCTATTAAAATGGTTTGGATAAGTAAAGATATACAGTTACTAATATCCTTTGTGTTTCTCAAAGATATTTTAGGCAACAGTATTCATGATTTTATATAAAGCCTTCAGCATTTCAATAGTGTTGCCTGATGTGTTTGGGATAGCTGATCGGAGATTTAACAAAATTGACGTTGATATCAAACATTCCTCATGCTAATGAATATGTCTGAAAAATGTATATGGAAAAACAATCACTTGAGAACTAGGAGTTACTCATGAAGGTGATAAACATAGTGATCAGCACAAATCTTGGCCAGGCAGTTGCTTTTATAACCCTATTGGCAGCTAGTATCTCCTATTTGACAGAAATAATATACCACATATGAACCTCTCAGTAAATTCAACTTTCCCCAAATGCCTGCTGAGATTTATCTTGCACAGAATGGATTAAACTTTCAAGGCTTAGAAGAAAAATGTACATTCATCCCCAACTCACCAGCTAAATTGAATGCCAAGCTCACATCTTACATGAAAGGAAGCCTTTAAGAACTATTTGGATGACCCACAGAGAGATGACATTCTTTACCCCCCATGATGCCAGGACTGGAGGCTTTAAAAACACCTGTTTGTGCTGGAACCTAATTGGCACTAATCCTATGTGGCAAAATAAGCTGGGGTCTGATAAGGTTCAGAACATTGGTTAGGAATAATTTTTCAGTGTTGCTTAAAATTAGTATTTTTTTATTTTTATTTTATTTTTTGAGACAGGTCTTACTCTGTCACCCAGGCCATAGTGCAGTAGCATGGTCTCGGCTCACTGCAACTTCTGCCTCCTGGGCTCAAGTGATTCTCATGACTCAGCCTCCCGAGTAGCTGGGGAGCATGCACCTCCATGCCCAGCTAATTTTTGTATTTTTGGTAGAGACAGGGTTTCACCATGTTGCCTAGACTGGTCTTGAACCCCTGAGCCTCAAGCAATTCACCTGCCTCAGCCTCCCGAAGTGTTGGGATTACAGGTGTGAGCCACTGCATCCAGCCAAAATTAGTATTTTTAAAATTAAACTTTGGTGACTACTATCTGGGAGGTGCTTGGAAGTAGTAAAACAAAACAAAACAAAATCTCTGTGCATTTTGTAAATGCCCCTGATTTATTGGCTATTATCTATTGTTAGTTGACAGTAAATGATAAATATCTATAAATAAACAAGTAAGTTTTTGCTAGTTCCTCTATAATGACTAATTTGTGATGTAGGTAATTTGAAACAGTTGAATCCCAATTGACTTCGGATCAGGAAATATTTGTGTTTATGATTTGGAATAATGTTTTGGTATTAGTCAGGATAATACAGACTATGCTGCAGTAACAAGTACACCCTTAAATCTCAGGCTTAATCCAGTAAAGTTATTTATGACTCTTGTCTAAGTCTTACTCAGTGAGTCACTTCTCCTTGGAGCTCTCCTATAGTGACTCAGGGATCTGGGCTGCTATGTCTTATAGCTCTGCTATCTCATTGTTCTAGCCACACTAAAGGGAGAGAAGAGAACATAGAGAAAACATGCCTGCCTTTGACTGCTTTGGATGAGATGAAACACATTAGTTCTGCTCCTTTTCCCATTAGCAAGTGTTCAACCTTTTGTCTCTGTGTGCCCCGAAAAGGGAGAATTGGTGGTCTTTCCACAGTTACTTTTCTGGATTGTTTTGCATATCTTAGGGACCCCTTGCTCCATTTCTCTTTTAAATTTATTGTAGCTCAAACATACATATGATGGAGATGTGGAAAGATCAGGGGTAAATTTTCCACACTTGATAGAAAGTTTTTCTAGGCCGATACTTTTTTTGTCACTCTAAAACGGTACAAGCTGCCTTATTGGAACTCCAAGTCTTAAATAAGTATCTAGATTCATATATCTATGTACTTTCATATCATTATATGTTACAGGTATTAAATCTACAAAATATTTGAATTTAAATCTTATAAACATAGCAAAGATGTCTATATTTTCAAAATCGTAGGTTTTAAAAATAAATCTAGAGAGAGAGCACTGAATCCCTCATTAAATGGATGAATTTCATCAGGAGTAACCTTGCCAAATGGTTTAGGGTACATGAGGGTAGGAACTAAAGCTTATCTGATAATTATTAATTTATTTCTTCAGTCTTCCTGTGGCGTCTTCCTGTGTCTCAGCAATTATGATAAAAACATTCAAAGATGTATAGCTCAAAGTCTCTCTTTTCCTTACTCCCATTTCTATCTATGTAACTCAGTTTGTACCATCTTCTTTCTCCACCTGGCCTTAACCATCTGCACCAAGAAAAAAAAATCCCATTTTCATAATAGCATTTTGGCAGGTTAGGACTTTCACTGAAGTTTCAGGGTGGGAGGGGCACAGAGTGTGATGGAAAAATGATCAGGTAAGGCCATTTCCTCCACCGTCTTGCCTTGGAGCCCATTCTTGCCAGCCTAGCTTTGCCCAAGCTCACAGTCTCCATGTGTGACCCATTCATTATGTGAATCTTTAAGAAAGTGATTCTGTTTCTGGATCTCCTTGAGAAAAATCCCTTTCTGCTCTTTTCTTTAGGACCCAGGAAATTTTAGAAACAGACTTTTCTCCATTTTGTCATATTTTATATCTTGTGTACTTCCTAATAAGCTTTCAGGTGATTTACACTAAAACAAAGTATCACATTAAAACCATCAAGCATTAGAGACAAAGGACAAGAGGCAGGGCAACTATGCTATATAACCTAGGCTAAGGGAAAACTGTAATTGAGTTAAGAAAAACCTAGCTCCAAGCTTCCTAGCTGCCAAAGTCATTAGGGAAACTAATTAATCTTCATTTTAGTTGATTGAAATGCTTGCTTTTTTTTTTTAGTTTGCCATGACTCTTCTTAATTTCGGCTGTGTTACCCAATGTTTGGCCCAGCTTTATTTCACTTATCTCTTTAATTTACATTGCTTCTATGTTTTCATTCATTGACCCAAATCAGTTTGAGTAAATTCATTAACACAGTCTCATTGGCCCAAGTCAATGAAAGAAACATTGACAAAACAGGGCCAAATATAGCTTTATAGTATGTTTTGGGAATGACTTTCAATGTTATTCATTCATTCATCTTTCAAATATTTGCAAACACTGGCATGTCTTGGGCACTGTGCAAAGTATATGGGAAGTGGTAGTTGGTACCCCTGCTCCTAAGTAGATTGTAATCTACAGAAAGTGAAGCTTGAGAAGTTTAGCAATTTAATCTGACTTTAAACAGAAACCCACTCAAATTACGGAGCTGGAATTTGAAAGCAAATCAGTCTTCACCAAAACCTATGTTACTGACTTTTATCTGCTACTTTCTTTGTGACAGGCAGAATTTCTACAATGGCCTCCATAAAAATGCCCTGCCCTGATTCATGGGCACTGGGAATAGGATGAGATAACACTATCATAATTGTGTTATGTTACATGGCACATGACCTTGCAATGATCTGGTTAGGTCTGATCTAATCACACGATTTTTTTTTTTTTTTTTTTTGCCCAGGCTGGAGTGCAGTGGCACGATCTCGGCTCACTGCAAGCTCCACCTCCCAGGTTCATGCCATTCTTCTGCCTCAGCCTCCCGAGTAGCTGGGACTACAGGTGCCCACCACCACGCCCAGCTAATTTTTTGTATTTTTAGTAGAGACGGGGTTTCACCATTATCTCGATCTCCTGACCTCGTGATCCGCCCGCCTTGGCCTCCCAAAGTACTGGGATTACAGGCGTGAGCCGCCGCACCTGGCTCATCACGTGATTTCTTAAAAGCAGAACGTTTTCTCTGCTGATAGCAGAAGTCAGAGATTCAAAGCATGGAGGAGATTCAACACATTGTTGTTAACTTTGATGATGGAGTGGACTCCATATGAAGGGATGCAGGTGCTGCTTAGAAGCAGAGAGATGCTCCCACCTAACAGCCAGCAAGTAAATGGGAACCACAGACCTACATCCACAGAGAGCTGAATTCTGTCAACAAACTGAACGAGTTTAGAATTAGATTCTTCTCCAGAACCTCCAGATAAAGGCCCAGACTGGCTGATGCCTTGACTTTGGTTTTGTGAAAATCTAAGCAGAGAACCCAGCCAGGCTTACTGAATTTCTGACCTACAGAACTGTGAGATAATAAAATGTGTTGTTTTAAGCTGCTAAATTTTGGGTATTGTGTTTTGCACCAATAGAAATCTAATACATCCTCTCAGATTAAAAAGAAACCACTAATCCCCTCTCGTTGGGCAATTCATGAATCAGAATAGCTGGGTCTCTTATCTTCTACCCATTTCCCCCATATATTCCTAGGGTTATCATGAGAAAATTCCTTGGAATCCAATCTCAGCTATACTTCCGATTCGCCATTTGAATGACTCTTCACACTCAGCCAGGTGTTCTGGTAACTGTTTCTCTTTGGGGAGCCAGGAATGGCCATTGACCAGTTGGGAAACCAAAGCTCAGAGGAAGCTTATGTAAGGTCATATAGAAAATTGGTGGCAGATCAGCCAGGCGTGGTGGCTCACGCCTGTAATCCCAGCACTTTGGGAGTCTGAGGCAGGCGGATGACCAGGTCAGGAAGATGGAGACCATCCTGGCTAACACGGTGAAACCCCGTCTCTACTAAACGTACAAAAAAAAATTAGCCAGGTGTGGTGGCGGGCATCTGTAGTCCCAGCTACTCGGGAGGCTGAGGCAGGAGAATGGTGTGAACCTGGGAGGCAGAGCTTGCAGTGAGTCTAGATTGTACCACTGCACTCCAGCCTGGGCGACAGAGCAAGACTCTGTCTCAGAAAAAAAAAAAGAAAATTGGCGGTAGATAGATCTGGTTTGTTTAAATGTGTTTTATTTTAAAATTTCTTCTTTCCTTTAGGAAGCAGAGGTCTACTCTTTTGAGCAAGATAATTCTGAAGGTGAATTTAACATTTGATGCAGCTGTAACACGTAGGGAAATACTTTTCTACTCTCATTTTCAGGCTTACTTTATTACCACAGCCTCTTGGGTTTTGCCAGCAAAATGTCTTTTTGTGACCTCAATTATATGCTGTCGATTTGTTTAAGCCACGCTATTTCCACCTCAGTAGTGATCCAACTTGTTGGCATTGGATAGACCCTCACATTCATTGTTATATGAATAGACACTTAAAACCATTTTGATGTAGTAAAAGAAAGTAACTAAATTTAGGTTACTAAAGAAAACTCCTGCTGAAATCTTTGACCCTGAGCTCCAAAGAGCATAGTATAAATGCTGGGTAAACTATTTTTGTCCTCTGCTTTATAAATGAGTTCCTTTGTTTCTTCCATTGAGTACTGTTCAGCACAGCTGCTATTTTTAGAGCCAAAAAAAAAAAAAAAGATGGGAACTGAAAATAAAGAAATAAAACCTTGTCTGAAACACCTAAGTGTGTGAATCATGGCCTGCCTCCTGCATAGACTGTGTGTAGCTGCTAAGTAATTTATGAATGAGGGAGTGTGGACCAGGGATGGCCTCAACAAAAAGAACTAAGACTGATGGATTCTATTTCTAGTTCCAAACTGATGATGAAACGACTTCAGATAAGTCACTTTAACTTCTTTGGGACCTCTACCTGTAAAATAGGAAGAAACTCCTTTTTTTCTTGACAATGATATAAAGACCTGCTTAGCTTCTCACCTTTGCAGACTTCTCATTTAAGGCTTGATTCTCTGAAGCTCCTCCTTTAATATTCAACCCTGTACAACAGCAATGGGATCCATGCTTTTCCTTGGGACAAAGGAACTCAGGACAATAATTCAAATGATTCAGCCTTAGTGCTGGTTCATTTGGAGTATTAGCCCTGGTTGGGTTCTGGCTTTGTTCTGTGTGATCTAGCCCTTTCCTGTGACCTCATTCTGGTAACTGGATCCCCAGATTGTTTTATTACATCTGAGCCTCTCCATTGGTTTTCAATCTGCTATGCCACTTCCTCTGAGACTAAGGTTCTGCAGCTGATCCTTTTTGTCCCTGCTGTCATATTTCAGCCAGAGTATCCAGTCTAGGTAAGGTTTCAACTGTTTGTCCATCTATGCCACACTTCTTCTTTTTTTTTTTTTTTTTTTTTTGAATGGAGTCTCGCTCCGTCGCCCAGGCTGGAGTGCAGTGGTGCAATCTTGGCTCATTGCAAGCTCCACCTCCCGGGTTCACGCCATTCTCCTGCCTCAGCCTCCCGAGTAGCTGGGAGTACAGGCGCCCACCACCATGCCCGGCTAATTTTTTGTATTTTTTTTTTTTTTTTAGTAGGGACAGAGTTTCACCATGTTAGCCAGGATGGTCTCGATCTCCTGACCTCGTGATCTGCCCACCTCAGCCTCCCAAAGTGCTGGGATTACAGGCGTGAGCCACTGCGCCCGGCCATATGCCACTACTTCTTGAAAGACAATCCTTAAAGACAATTCATTAAAAAATTTTAAATTCAATGTTGAGGAAACCCCCAAAATACTTGTAAAATATGCATAAAATATAAAGACTAACGATACAGTGAACATCTGGAGTGTCCCACCTGGTTACCACCACTACCACTACCAAAAAAAAAAAATTATTGTTACCATTGAAGTCCTTGTCCCATTCCCTTTCCTCTATACTCAGCGGAAACCACCCTGGCTGAATTAACTTGTGTTTATCTCTGTCTCTTTCTCTTTTTTTTTTTTTTTTTTGAGACTGAGTCTCGCTCTGTTGCCCAGGCTGGAGTGCAGTGGTGCAGTCTTGGCTCACTGCACGCTCCACCTTCCAGGTTCACACCATTCTCTTGCCTCAGCCTCTCGAATAGCTGGGACTACAGGTGCCCACTACCACGTCCAGCTAATTTTTTGTATTTTTAATAGAGACAGGGTTTCACCATGTTAGCTAGGATGGTCTTGATCTCCTGACCTCGTGATCTGCCCGCCCCGGCCTCCCAAAGTGCTGGTGTTATAGGTGTGAGCCACCACACCCAGCCTCTCTCCCTCTTTTTGTAACTTTAGTTTTCCCAGATGGTATATCCCTAAGTAACATGTTATTTAATGTTGTATATTTTTGAACTTTATATAGATAAATTACAGTGTATGTGTTACGATATTTCCTTTTCTAGTTCAACATTATGTCTCTGAGATACTCCCATGTTTTTACATTTATCTGTAATTTATTAATTGTCACTTCTAGAAGGCAGTGTTTTCATTGCATGACTCTCACATAGTTTATTACCTCTGCTATCCTTGATGAACATTTGGATTTTTCCTATTTTTATTATGAAAAGGACTGCTATGAATATGCACCTGTCTTCTAGAAGAAGCACTTGCTGGTTGATACAGTCTTCAAAGATGCTTGTCTCAATTTATAATCCCACCAGAAGGATAATTCCATATCCTTGCCAACATTAGATTTTGTCAGGCTGTTTAACTTTTGTCAGTCTGGAAGTCATAATATAGTACCTAATTGTGGTTTGAATTTTTATTTTCTTGGCGATTAACAAAACTAAGAATCTTACTTGTATTTTTTTGGTCCTTTGGATTTTCTCTTAACTGAAGAACTGTTTAAATTTTTTGTTTCAGTTTCCTACCAGTCATTTGCTTTTTAAAATGATTTGCAGAAGTTCTTTGCTCAGTTACTGTTTCTTTGTCAGTAACATCTAGGGCAAACTTTTTTTTTTCCAGTTTGTGGGTTGTCTTTTTATATTTCATATCTTTTAGGACCAAAAATCCTTAATTTTAATTTAGCTAATTTATCTCTTTTAAAAAATGACTTGCGTGTTTTGCATCTTAAGACGATTTTCCTGGCCCAGTGTGGTGGCTCCTGCCTGTAATCCCAGAACTTTGTAAGGCCAGTGTGGGAGGATTGCTTGAGGTCAGGAGTGAGACCAGCTTCAGCAACATATTGAGACCCCATATCTACCACAAAAAAAAAAAGACTTTTTTCCTTCTCCTCATATCACAAATATGTTGTCCTATATTTTGACTAAAAGTTGTATAGTTTTGCCTTTCATATTTATGTCTTTAATCTATCTGGAATTTGTTTCTGTGCAAGAGGTTAAAAAGGGCTTTGATTTAATTTTTTCCACACCAATAACAATTGTCTAAGTAATGTTTATTTAAAGTCTATTCTTTTCCCACTGGTGTGCAATGCCAGCTCTGACATAAATCAAGTTGCAAGTCTGTTTCATTGATCCGTTTGCTTTTCCCTATGATAATCCTACAGTGTCATGAATGTAAACATTTTGTAAGAATTCTTGATATCTGGTAAAGCAAGCTTCACTAACTTGTTGTCTTAAAATGTCTTGGTTGTCCTGGCTCAGTGTTCTTCCATATATATTTTGGAAATTTCTTTTGACAAGTTAAATATACACACATACACACAAATTCATTGCAACGTATACTGCAAATGCCTTTAATCTATTATGAATTTGCAGAGAACTGACTTGTTTTATATTGCTGCTTCTAATCCATGGACATGGTATATCTTGTATTTGAAGTCTTTTAATAATTAATATGTCTATCATAGTCTTATGCATGTTTTGCTCAATTTATTGCTAGGAATACACACACATTTGCTATGATTAATCATGATATGGGATTTTAATTGTGTGCACTTGAATTGTATTTGCCTATTCTCAGCACACTTCATCATTTTCATTCCATGCTATGAGAAATCATTAATATTCTCATTTGTGAAGTCTAGATCAGGTCTATTTTCCTGTCTTCCCTCCCACTTTAATTGGATAGTCTTTATTTTTTCTTACTGGTTAATAGACATTACATTAAAAAAATTAAATTATGAATGTACATTTTTGTCATATATAAAGATATAAATATATTTACTGTCCACATAGAGTAAATATCTTTTTCTACTAATGGCTTGCCATTTTACTTTTTATTTCTGAATGAACCATGTATAAGTATATATAATTTTGGCATATATAAAAACACACACACACATGTAAACACGTATATGATTTTTACATTGCTATTTGGAAGATTGGTCTGTAATTTTTCATTCTTATAATGCCCTTGCCAGTTTTTCATACAAAGTGATACTAGCTTTATAAAATGAACTGGGGAGTGTCTCTCCTTTTACTCTTAGAAACTTACCTTTTCAGGAATTAACTTATTCCCAGAGGTGGCTAATCAAACTACATGGAACTAATATTTTCTTTTTAGAGAGTTGTTTCTTACTCAATTCAAAAAAATGTTAATAAGCATATTGTTTTTTAGTTGTTCTCTAGACCATTTTGTAAATTATATTTTTCAATGATCTGCTCATCTGTTTTCATATTTATTAGTACTGTTATTGTCTTTTTAATATGCATAGTATCTATAATTTTGGTTCATGTTCATTCCAATATTATTTATTCTCTGTCTCTCTTTTTTTTAGATTAAACTTGTTAGAGGGCTGTCAGTTTTATTATTTTTTCAAATAACCAAGTTCTCACATCACCATTCCTTTCTATTATGTGTTTGCTTTCCTCTATTATATCCCCTTAGCACTCTTTGGATATATAGATAAATTTTCAGCATATTGACTTTTCTATTATAATCACATTACTTTATAAATTTTACTCTACATACCACTTTACCTTTATATCATGAGTTTTATGGGGCATGTGCTATTTTTGTTATTTCAATTCCTAGTATTTTATAATTTCTCTTGTGATTTCTTCTTTGACCTATGAGTTATTAAATTTGTGCATTTAAATTCCCAAACATATGGGAGTTTTCCTGTATGTTTTTGTCATTATAAGTAACAATTAAATTGACTTTTGGTTGAAAAGTGATCTATATGAGATCAATTATTTGACATGTTTAAAGACTTTAAGAGGTGGTCAGTTTTAAAATCTTTTTAAATATAAATATTCTTCATGTTCTTGAAAATAATGTATTTTGAAGATATAGTGCTCCATATATGCACATAAGATAATGTTTTGGGTAGTATTCAATCTGTATCCTTACCAATTTACTTTCTGTCTGATCTAGTGTCAGAAAAAGTATGTTAAAATATTGTGCTATAATGGTAGAAGTGCCTATTTTTTTTTCTGTACTTCTCTGAATTTTTGTTTTAAATATTTTGAAGCTATGTTATTTACTGCGTTATTGTATCATAACACCTTTGACATTGATGCCTAAGAGAATTGAGTTTATATATATATATAAACTCAGTGTATATAGATATATATATCTCAATATATATAACTCAATATATAGACAGAAAGAATTGAGTTTATATATATTAAATATATACATATATACACACACATATATTGTATATATATTTGGCTAGATTAGGGTTAATTTTCAGTGGACAATCCTCAACTCTGCAAAAGATCTTTCCATTGTCTAGACATTTATATCAATGTACATTTGAGGTATACAAATAAAGCTTAAATAAGTGATATGTGTAAATTATTAGCTTTGTTCTTCGATGGTGGGAAGGGGTTAGGTTTGCGCTTTTGTTGGATTCATTAAATAGGGTTACTATCATTTTTTAAAACATGTGAGGCATTTGCTTGTTCATGACTCTGAGTCCATTTTGTCCTCAGAGGGGAAAAACATGATGCTGGGGACCATGAGTCAAGAATGAAAGAAGGAAAAGAGAAGGAACCGTGGGGTAGGATCCAGTTGGTTTGTAGCAGGACAAGCCACAGACAAAACCCCTCAGACACCGAGTTAAAGAAGGAAGCAGTTTATTTGGCGGGGAGCATTGGCAGGACTCCTGTCTCAATAGCTGAGCTCCCTGAGTGAGCAATTCCTGTCCCTTTTAAGGGCTCACAACTCTTAAGGGGTTGTGTGTGAGAGAGTTGTGATCGATTGAGCAAGCAGGGGGGTGCGTGACTGGGGGCTGCATGCACCGGTAATTAGATAGGAACAAAACAGGACAAGGATTTTCACAGTGCTTTTCTATACAATGTCTGTAATCTATAGATAACATAACCAATTAGGTCAGGGGTCGATCTTTAACTTCCAGGGCCCAGGGTGTGGCGCCGGGCTGTCTGCCTGTGGATTTCATTTCTGCCTTTTAGTTTTTACTTCTTTCTTTGGAGGCAGAAATTGGGCATAAGACAGTATGAGGGGTGGTCTCCTCCCTTAGGTTAATGTCGTAACAGCCTCCTTTCCTTTGAAGCTTCTTGGTTCCTTAAGGATGTAGGAAGAAGACAAGTTTTGAGAAAATTTCACTTTCAAGGGAAATACTATTGCACCAGTTTCAACCATCATTCAAGAAATCCTTAAATAATATTCTACAGGGTGTGGACATGAATAACATTAAGTGTTGGACACCTAGACCAGCATTTTTGAAATCTTAGCTTGGTGGCACCATTTCATAAAGTCCAGGCTACCTTTAATCCTAAACATATTCAGAATGTGATAGCAATTACCCATAGTTTTGAAGATATGAAAAAACAATACATTCTTAAACTGACAGAGCAAAGTTTCTTTGGAAGTGCTTTATCAGGAATGAAAATGATGAAGTGTGCTGAGAATATGCAAATACAATTCAAGTGCACACAATTAAAATCCCAAGATGTGTTTTATGATAAATCATTTCACTGCAGTAGCAAGAATTAGCAATAGGAATTCAAATTGATAATTATGATTATATGATTTTTAGAATAGCTGACAATTTTCCATTTTCATCTACTCTTTGAAATAAAAAGAAGAGTATAATATCTTAAAACCAATCTATAAAAGGCAGATTGTATTTCAAATGTACAGGAAATTATATTTTTCTCCCTGGCAGTCTTCTGTACCTTGAGAAAACCACAAATAGAATTTTTCGAAAAGTCTGGTCCCATGTCCCATCCCCACCTCTCAACCTCAGAATAAACTCTAAAACTTGTTTCAGTTCCAAAAAAATTTCCAATACAGGCCTTAAAGAATGAGAGTAGATGCTCTATGCTCCCATTACAATGCAAATGTCCTATTGGAAGTTAAGCCACTTCTAACCAATCCCTTCGGTGAGCAAGCCCTGAACTGATGGAATCACCATATGATGAACGTGTGTGGAGGGCTGTGTAAGAGGAGGACTGTTAGGATTTTTTTTGATTTAGGCGTTTATCATCAGCTAGGCCATTTCTTGTCTGCTTTCTGTTGCCTGTTCAGCTTGAAGGAATAACTCAAGTTGAGCAGACAATCTTCCAATTCAGAAATCATGTTGATTGCACATGTGATGGCTTTGCAGGGGCTCAGGAGGGAGAGGCAGATGTTAGGATTATCCTTCATCTGTTGGTCCAAGCTTCTTTTAATTTTTAATTTGTTTAGGGTTTAATGAATACAAGAGAAGAAATGTGCATGTTTTCAAATGTAGGTTTCACTATTATTCAGATATAGTGAGGCAAATGGGTCAGTAGATGACTGCCATTGAAAAGATGACTTGTCATAGATTTCAAGCAGGGGGAACTCTGGCAAACATGCCACGCCACAGGGAGTCAGGGCACACAGAGAAGCATCAGCGTTGGTCAGGAGGCAGAGAGAGAGAGGGGAAAACATGGGCAAGACTCTTTACTGTGGTTTCCATGGGAAAGAGCAGGGGAGGCAGGGTAAGCCGGCTTATAATTGGTTCATTTGAATAATTTCAGCAGTTTCTGAGGTGCAGAAGATGTCCTCACTTGTCTAGTACCTGGCTCTGGGGTGATTAGGGCAAAGAAATAATGGCCTAGAGTGTCAGAGCCCAATAAAAGAGGTGGTTGAGAGGCACGGGCTCTCTTGCCTCTCAAGAGATTGGTTGGTTTGCATATGGAAAGCATGCTTGCAAGAGAGTCCTTTACTATTTCTAGTCATTGGGGAAGTGGTGGTGGGAGTCTGTGGCAGGGGGTGACAGTACCTTCAAGATTAGCAAGGCCCCAAGATGTCAAAACATTGGAAATACGTGGTTAATATGGTGTTGTACTAAACAAGTGTCATCCTTCCCGTGGTTGCTTTGTAAGGCTTCGTACAGTTGTCCAAGGTTGACTGGACCCAAGGTAGTCCCATGACCTGGACCAGGGAGACTGCACAGACTGCGTCTTGCTCCTACGCCTCGCTCTGGGTAGCGGATTCTGCCAAAGGCTTTGCTTAAGTCTGCACTTTCCCTCTTTGTGTTTCATCTGTGAAATTTGGACAAGAGCTGCCCTGTCTATTGAGGGTGAATTAGAAAACAGGCACAAAGAGGGATTTAAAGCAAAAGATACTGTACTTTGCAAGTGTAATTCATGATTACTTAATAGAGAAAAGAAGCAGGTACTTCAAAAGAAGCATAAACGGAAAATGAAAACAACATACTACCAACAATGAAATAAAATCAGTCTTTTTTAGTTTCTGATTTAAAGCATACATAGTAGGCATGGGTTTCATTTAGCATTCCCAGACTCAGAATAATGGCTCTATGTTGAGGCAATTCAGAGAATCTGGCAATCCTGTAACTCTGTTGAGATGTTGGCCAATTCTATTGCAGTCCTTAGTCAAATTTTCGCAGTGCAGTATCTGTGTGCTCTTGTCTATATCTTTTCAAGTGAGAGTTGGGAAGTTCCCCTCATGCCCTTGAGCATTTCAGGTTCCCTCGAAACAGCTTCCACAATATTGTTTTCCTTTATGTCAGGTACAAAATCCTAGAGAGATCCTGATTATCCGATTTGCCAATCCAATGTTAAAAAACAAGAAAAAAAATAGAAAAAAAAAGCTTTCTCTTGGCTAGGGATCCTCCATGCAAGCTTGATTTATTTCCCTATGCGCCTGGTGTATAACTAGTTAGTAGCTGCCCAGTGTCCCAGATTTTAAAATAGATGGTAGTGAGGCTTTCTATAAGATTATTGCAGTTCCCAAGAAGCAAATGTAAACAAGGCATAGAGATGATTGCATTTGTGTTTTGAGGACCTCAGCAAGCAGAGACAATTGAAATATACCATCAACAGGAAGGAAAAAGAGTGTGCATTTATAAAGCAGGATTAGAAATGAGTTTCCTGAATAAAAGACAGGAAGCTGAGAACACTTGTATTCAAATGCCATCTCTGTTGAGAATATGCCTGTTGTTCTTATTTATTATTCAAAAAGTAGAATACACCATCTCGTTCTGTAAGAAGGTCACAGGCACCAGTCAACTGATGACACTGAAACTCTCAGAAGCTTCAAATTTCTGTAGAAATGCAAAATAGTGCTCTTCCGTGGAGATGGTAAAATCATGATGTTTGCCAATTCCCCAGCTTTAAGTGTACACTTTGCACTTTAATCGCAAGAACAATATTGCTCAGTGAAAGGTATTATTCTCAGTAAATAGAGAAACTTGAAACATAAGAACCAATGATGAGGCTGGGTGCTGTTATCCCAGCACTTTGGGAGGCTGAGCTGGGAGGACTGCTTGAGGCCAGGAGTTCAAGAGCAGCCTGGGTACCATAGTGAGACCACCATCTCTAAAAAAAAAAAAATTTAAAAATTAGCTGGGCATTGTGATGCTGCCTGTAGTCACGGCTATTTGGGAGGTTGAAGTGGGAGGATTGCTTGAGCCTAGGCATTTGAGGCAGCAGTGAGCCACAATCCTGCCACTGCACCCCAGCCTGGGTGACAGAGTGAGACCCTGTGTCAAAACACAACAAAAACCAATGATGAGATTTGCCTTACCCAAAGAAGAGCTAAAATCCTGTGCAAAATGAAGATTAAAAACCTAATGCCCTCTTTGTGGAAACTTTCAGCCGTTCCCACGAAGCAGACCTTAGACTCTGTGGCGTTGTTCACCACACGGCTGTCTGACATTGCTGATATCCCAATGTGTGCCTTATGGGTCATGTTCTTAGTCCCTGTTTTCATAAGACTTTGGAAATCTTGAATTAAGCAAATACTTGGTGGGGACAGTTCCAGGTTCCTTGAGAGAATCCAGGTCCTACTTATTATTAGAGAGTTCATGGAAGCTAATATAATTGGTCCTGGGGTGGATGATGGCTTAGAGTGGGCGTCTCTGGGTTTAATAGCAGACCTGGTTCTCAGCATAGGCAGGGAATGTGGACCTTCCAGCAGTATTCTTTATCATCTCCTAGGACTTTGTCAGATCTGGATTCTCGCCTCTCCAACCCTCATGTTCTCATTCGTGTTGAAGTGGCTCTTCATCCTCACTGGGACATCTGCTCCCACAGCTCTGGTGTCTTGTCTGAACTCTTCGCCCCAGTCTGCCTCCGTTGTCCCTCTATCCAGCCCTGGATCCCATGGCTCCTTTGTGCAGTTTCCTCGCCAGCACCTTAGCATCCCTCACCACCCTTAGCCCTTCACTGTCCCCATTTGTCACATCCATGTCTGAATATTTCTTACCGAACCCTTTCTCATGCCATTTCTGGGTGACAGGACCGGATAGAGGAAGCTGAGAAACAGTGCTGAGGGCTTGGGGGTACGTTCAAGTTGTCTGGGTGCCCAGCTCCTTCTGCTATTCAGCAATCCTCTGAATCAGCTGTCAATCCTCAGCTGTCCTCTCCCCACAGAAAACTCTCACCTCTTCATTTACCGAGATCATCAAGTCCATCTAATGAGAACTCCTCTCATTTTCTCTTATTACATTTCTAAAGTTCTCTGAGTGTTGGGATAATATTTTTGAGATATTAACCTCTATCAACTTGTTTCCTTCCAATGTTTCCTGCTTTTCCTTCCTGTCCATAGAAGCAGTAAATTGTCTCCATGTTCATTGTCTCAATGGAGAGGTAGGACAGTATGGGTCGTAATGGTTTTGGTTTCAAATACTCTGAGCTCTTAAGAAAAAGAGGGCAACTGAGGACGGACTCAATGGTGGGGAAAAACATGAAAGAAGAAGAATTCTCATCCCTGCCCCACTTCAGTCCTTCCCAAAACTAGAAGATTCCTCTGGGATGATGTGAGAACAGAGGATCCTCTCTTCATAAATCCTAGAGAAAGTGTACCTGCTGCCTTGTCTAGCAGAATTGCAGAGAGAAATTGGACTCGTGGTGTATAGCAGATGGGCCCTTAGTCTAGTAGAGATTATTGCACCCCTGGTGTGGCACAAAGGTGATAGTGAGAGTCCCTTGCCACTGGCATTATATGGAAACAGCAGAAAAGCCACCAGACTTGAAGTCACCATAAGCAGAAACAAACATGACTTGGCAGAAAACTTCACAGACCAATATTTCAACTCCCTTCTCCCCAGCCATGTTTCAGGATTCTGTAAGCACCGCGGAACATTGACAGAACTCTGGAGAAGAAAGCAGGGAGGCCAGAACCAACTAGGATAAAATTTCCACCAACCCAGGGGGATGGGGGCTTATAATAACAATTAGGTTGAGTTATAGAAAAATACAATATTTATTGCCTGCTTGAGTTAAAGACTGAGATTTAGACCCACTTCATCTGTGTCTTTAACCGTCTTCATTCACATTAACAAGAACTGTTTTATTGCCTTATGTTTCATTTCAATTTCAAGAATAGCATGCCATAGTCCTAAATCATTGTCCTAGTATTTCCAACATCTACCAAGCCTTTGTTGCATATATCCCTTCTTGTATTAGGTCATTTAAAGTCTCAAGGGGGCACATATCTAACTCAGAGTACCTAAGACAAGAGAGTAAGTATGCTGGCTCATGGAAAGCAAGAAAGTGTGACATGGGAAAACCACTGGGCAGGCAGAATGTGGCTATGCCTCACATGTAACTGGAACTAGGGTCTAGCTGCCCTTAGGATTCTTTCTCTTCATTTCTTAAATCTGCTTATCTCTGAGAACTGGAATCATTATCTTTCTTTGCAGAGTGACTGGCTTAGCCCAGCAGGGAAGAAATATGACGTCTGAAAGCACCAAAGTTTTTCATCTTAAAATTTTTACTACATGGGAAGGAGGGACTCATGCTTTCTCTCTGGTACCTCATTTAGAAATCCATATATTGGCCAGGCGCAGTGGCTCATGTCTGTAATCCCAGCACTTTGGGAGGCCAAGGCAGGTGGATCACAAAGTCAGAAGATCGAGACCATCCTGGCCAACATAGTGAAACTCCATCTCTACTAAAAATACAAAAATTAGCTGGGGCGTGGTGGCACGTGCCTGTAATCTCAGCTACTCAGGAGGCTGAGGCAGGAGAATCACTTGAACCAGGGAGTCGGAGGTTGCAGTGAGCCGAGATTGTGCCACAGCACTCCAGCCTGGTGACAGAGCGAGACTCCATCTCAGAAAAAAAAAAAAAAAAAAAAAAAAAAAAAAAAAAAAAAAAGAGAAATCCCTATATTGCTCATGTCACCTTCAAGGTTTGAGGTATGGGTAGAAGTAGTTTAAAGAAAGAGTTGGGGATGATTTATGACAGAAAAAACAGTAGATGTCTATGACCCATCTTTAAGAGAGATAAGCTGCCTTTAGTAGTGTTGGCTGTCATTTCAGTGGCCTATAAACACTTGCATGTTCAGTCACAGAAAGTAAATACAAAAGAATGAGTATATTATCTATACTGCTTCCCCTTCCTCACTATTTTCTCTCTTCTCTCAATCTAGTGTCTGCTTCGATCACCCTGAAGAAATTCCCTTAAGGGTTGCTGTGAATGACCTCACACTTCTCAAATTCAACTGCTTCTTTTTTTCCCCCAATAGTTGATTTTGTTAATGACCTAGTTTTGTTATTATTATTTTTGTTATTACTTGTTATTATTTTTGTTATTATTATTATTTTTGTTATAATGGCTAAAACATTTTTTCCTAGTTCAGATTCCAACTACCTATCTTTATCTGGTTCTCTTCCTACCTCCCAGATAATGCTTTTTTGTTTCCTTTGCTAATTTTGCTTTCTCTTTTTGCTCCTTAATTGTAGGTAACCATCACATTTCTGACTTAATCCATTATTCTCTACTCTCGGTCTCGTGGTAGTTCAAAGACTTCAGTAGTTTTTTTGTTTTCTAAAGCATAAAACCAAAGATATTGAAAGCATCAAAGAGCTAGTGCAAAGTTAACATTCCATAAAAACAATGTGATGAATGATAATGAGAACAGCAAGAGTTGCCAGTTATTGAGCGCTGGCCATTGCTGTAAGCACTTTACTTGAATTAAGCCCTTTGATCTTCACTCTATAAGATGAATACTATTTTTATTATTTCCATTGTAACAGGTGCGGGCAAGATATTGTGCAGAGCTTGAATGCTTGTCCCAAATCAGATAGTAGGAAAGGCAGTAGTAAGCAAACCTGGGTGGTCTCCTAAATATGTCTACAGCTTCCTTGCATCCTGTGTTTGCTCCAGGTGATGGTCCCCATACCCAACTCCATCATTCAACATTCTGTTCCTCCTGCAAGTTAGAAGTCTCCAGATTACCTCTCCCAAGTGACTTGTAAGATGAATTCCTTCCCTCTTTTGAACTTCCATGGTGTTTTATTTGTGCCTTCGTTATACATTTTTGATTCTATTTTCCACTTATCTAAAATATGTCATCTTGCTTAATAGACTGTAAGTAACCATAGGCTTGTGTGTCCTCATCCTGCCCCACCATAGTACCTCTTATTGCCATCTTCCATCATGAATGCTCTATCAATGTCTGTTAAGTGAACAGAGGAGCCATTTATCAAACAACCAATATTTATTGAGAATTTTAAATAGACCTTTATAGAAAATCTCTATAGACCAGTTGTACTCAAAGTACGGTCCACAGACTGGTGTTTTTCCCAGAACCACTTGTTATGGTGAGATAGGAAGCTTATTCCAGAAAGGTAAATCAACATACAGATTCCTTCATCAAGAAAGTTCTTCTCAGAAAAAAATGTTGGCTCAACTAAACAGTGTGCTTAGTGACATAGTTGATTTACTGTGTGTTTGAATTATATTTTGCTCTAAGCTCCTGACCTCATCAGGGACCAGTAACAAATAGTTTGAGGCCTAGTAACTTTGAGTAGCACCACTATAGGGGATTGCTGTGGTTTAAATGTATGCGTCCCTCCAAAACTCATATGTTGGAATGTAAACCTCAAGGTGATGATATTAAAATGTAGGGCCTTGAGAGGTGACTAGGTCATGAAAGCTTCACCCTCATGAATGAGGTTAACACCACTATAAGAGGGATGGAAGGAACTAGCTGCACCCCTTTTTGCCCTTCCATAGTCATTTGAAGACACAGCATTCATCTCTTCTGCCAGGTGTGGCTGTAGGAACGGTGCCATCTTGGAAGCAGAGAACAGCCCTCACCAGACATAGAATCTGCTGGTGCCTTGATCTTGGATTTCCAGAACTGTAAGAGGTGCATTTCTATTTTTGTAAATTACTTAGTCTCATTTTGTTATAGCAGCAAAATAAAACTGAGGCTGAGATACAAAACAGATATGGTATGATTTCTGCTCGCGAGAGCTTACATTTTAATTGAAGAAATGTGAAATTTTAAAGCAAGAATAGCAACAACTAGCTCACAAGAAGATAAACATGCAAGTCAGTAAAAAGAATAAAGGAATTAAAATGCCTCTTAACTGTTAGTCCAATTCTCTAAGTTTTGCAGATCAAGAAACAAAGCTTGGACAGGCTATTTTAAGCAAGTCTTAATAAGGCAAAAACGTTTCCATGGAAACAAAATGTTAGAAGTACATTTTAAAATATGACTGAATGTTAACTGTGACTTGAACATTCACAACAGTTATAGGTGAGCATAGGTTCCACAAGGAAGTTTTCAGTTTTCTGGTCTTTATTTGTAGATTTAATAAAACCCAAAAGTGTTTTTTTGTTTGTTCGTTTTGAGACGGAGTCTCACTCTGTCGCCCAGGCTGGAGTGCAGTGATGCAATCTCGGCTCACTGCAACCTCCACCTGCTGGGTTAAGCAATTCTGCCTCAGCCTGCCGAGTAGCTGGGATTACAGGCATATGTTCCCATGCCTGGTTAATTTTTGTATTTTTAGTAGAGATGGGGTTTTGCCATGTTGGGTAGGCTGGTGTGGAACTCCTGGCCTCCAGTGATCTGCCTGCCTTAGGCTCCCAAAGTGCTAGAATTATAGGCATGAGCCACCACGCTTGACCCAAAAGTTTATATGATGAAATATAACATTAGCATATAAATAAAATATATTTCTGCAGCCTATACATCTTTGCTGTACTTAAAAATTCCAATTTGCCAGGTGTGGTGGCTCACACCTTTAATCCCAACATTCTGGGAGGCAAAGGTGGGAAGATTGCTTGAGTCCAGGATTTTGAAACCAGCCTGGGCAACATAGCAAGACCCCATCTCTACAAAAAGTTAAAAAAAAATACCTAGCCAAGTGTGGTGGTGTGTTCCTGTAGTTTCAGCTACTTGGGAAGTTGAGTAAGGAGGATTACTTGAGCCCAGGAGGTCGAGGCTGCAGTGAGTTATGATTGTACCACTGTACTTCAGGCTGGGTGACAGAGCAAGACCCTGTCTCTCGCTAAAAAAATAAATAAATAAAAAATAAAATAAAATTCTAATTTATTAAAAAAAGGATTGCAAATACTTAAGAAAGGCTTTCTGAGTGGCTATATTTTCTTTGAAGGGCCTCTCAGTGTACATAGTTTGCAGTAAGGCTTTCAAATATTTATTTGTTGGTTACAAATGCAATTTTAAGTAGTCTGACATTCATTTTCTGAAATATTATCAACAAGAGTAGACTTACTGAAGCAGCCATTAGTAGAACTGATTATAAATATCAGGTCTTATGTGCCAGATTCCTTGAACTGTCACCTCTTAGAGACGTGAGTTAAATCAGCAGATTGCTGTGGAATTAGAAAAAGAAACGAAGACATCTTTAGGAACAAAATATATGATTTGACAGTATAAATGTATGCTGTTGCAGGCAAAGGAGAAAGAAAAATCTTTACTCCAAGACAAAGTGAACGCTGGTGTGGTTCATGGGCTTCCTGACAAAATATTTGATCTGCTTGGGCACACACAAGATGGGTCACAGCTGGCAAGAGACAGAGATACCAGCACAGGAGCATTCTAGCACACTCTTACAAATGTGTTAGAGAAAACACCTGATTTACAATTCTGCTCTCTATTAGCTCCATCCTTGTCCCTGAGCTAAGGGAACAAGCACTGAAACTCACACATCAAAATGAAATCCCAAGGAAACCTAAGTAAAATGTAAACAAAAATATAACCCTTGAGAAAGACAGCAGGTCCAACAGTCACAGTAAGGAAAGTCTGGATAATTTTGTTCAAAAGCTGTTGCTTTGTTCAATCGTACTTTGAAATATTCATTAAAAAAGTTTTTTTGACCCTTTAGGACTTCTTTGGAGGAAATCTATGCAAAATAAACAGAACAGGTGAAGAAGGTGGGAGAACCATGATGGAGAGGTTTACAAGCTGATTTGTTAAAATTATCTTTTTTCATTGGAGATGAACTGTGGATAAACGAACACTGTCTGTGAGGGACTTTTCTTTTTTTCTTTTTGCACTTTCTAATCCCCTCAGAGATAAGAGGACATCTAGAGGTCTTTCTCTTCAGATTCTAACGAGGCTAAGGCAGAGAATGATTGAAGAAACATATAAGCATTACTCTTATTATGGACTGAATTCTGACTCCTCAAATTCATATGTTAATGTTCTAACCCCCAGTGTGACTGCATTTGCAAATAGGACTTTAATGAGAAAATTAATGTTAAATGAGGTCATAAGGTTGGGACCCTAACTCAGTAGGACTGGTGTCCTTATAAGAAGTGAGAGAGATACAGGTGCACAGAGGAAAGGCCAGATGGGGACACAGCAAGAAGGCAGCCACCTGCAAGCCAAGGAGAAAAGCCTTTGGAGAGACGAAACCTACTGACAGCTTGATCTTGGACTTCTAGTATCCAGAACTGTGAGAAATACGTTTCTGTTAAGTCACCCTGCTTGGGGCACTTTGTTATAGCAGCCCTAGCTGACTAAGATATTGCAATAGCTGTTCTATTCAACTTGTAGTCTGTGGACCAGTGCCAGTACTTGACCTGTTAGTAGATCACAGTAAGACAAGTACTAAAATTGAGAGTAAGACTTAAGAAACTTAAAAGCATTTTGACAATTACTTTATGTCTCTTGAATTGATAATATAATATTAAGATAAGTATTTTGTATGCTTTTAAAAATGTTCACTTTCCCAGTAATTCAATTTTCCCTCCCTCCCTCCCTTCCTTCCTTCCTTCTTTTACAAAGTTTCACTCCTGTTGCCCAGGCTGGAGTGCAGTGGCACTATCTCGGCTCACTGCAAACTCCACCTCCTGGGTTCAAACGATTCTGCTGCCTCAGCCTCCCAAGTAGCTGGGATTACAGGCATGCGCCACCACACCGGGCTAATTTTGTATTTTTAGTAGAGATGGGGTTTCACCATGTTGGCCAGGCTGGTCTCGAACTCCTGACCTTAGGTGATCTGCCTGCCTTGGCCTCCAAAAGTGCTGGGATTACAGGTGTGAACCACCATGCCCGGCCTCAGTTTTCTTGTATTTTATAAAAGTATAGCTCTGTGATGGATTGGAAAGAAAAATCTGCTCTTTCACCATAAGCTCTGATTTGGAAAGAAACTCGTTCCCGAATTCACCTCTGTGTTCTGAATCTGAGACATAATTAAATACTGTGCTCTCTGTTCTTAAGTAGATACTAGAGACCAAAGACGGATTGACTTGCATCTTGACCTACTCAGATTTTCCTTGAGCAAGGGCTCAGAATTTGATGATCATATATCTTGTATTAAATTGTCTCTCTCTTCTGTTGAAAAAATGCCATGTGAGAATAAGAAGCTGATTAGTTTCTTCTTAGGTCGGATATTTTGAGGCTTTCCTTAGCTTCAAAGCAGCAACAAGCTGAACTCAATAGAAGAATTTTTTTACAGATTTGTTTCAAGCCACAAGAAAAGGGAAGCTCTAACAGAGTTTGGGTTTAGCTGCATATATCAAAACAATCCAAATAATAGTGGCTTAGTGTTTTATGATCCTTTCAAATGACAAAGAAGTTTTGGGATAATCAGACGATAGTTTGTGGAGCAGCTCAAGAATGTCCAGATCGATTTTTGAAATTCTTTAGCTTTTCTTTCATTTTCAGTTGTAATATGCCTGCTGCAGCTCCTGCCATCATAGCTGCACTTCAAGTCAGAGAGAAGAGGAAAGCAAAGAGGACAATCGTAACTAACTGTGTGCCAACTGATTCTATTCCATTTGAAGGTGCTTCCTGGTAGCCATATGAAAAAATGCTGCTTAACTATTATTGGCTAGAACTGTGTCCCATAGCCATTTCTAACTACAATTGATGCTGGATAATGAGGGGATGTTGTTTCTGTTTGGTTTTAGCTAGGCACATTGTTTCTGTTTGTAGAGAGGAAGGGGAGATTAATGATTGAGGAGGAAGCTAGCACTCTCTGCCACAGATTAACGCAGAGTGCATCTTCTAATTCAAGAAGTGAGCTGCTTGACTGGGTTGCTAAAGAGAGGAATTCTCCTTACCTGACTACCTTACTGGATAGGCTGATTGGGGATAAGAGAGGAGAGAGTCAATGAGTCCCATATGCACCTCTTCATAGAAATAAGATTACAGAAGGAAAAGAGTGTTCTGAAAGTTTCATGCTTCTCTGAAAGCGTTAGTGTGTTTCTTTTTCTCCTTATCTTTGGTTCTTAGCAGTTTTTGCCATAATATGCCTTGGTGTGGATTTCTTTGTGATTGTCTTGCATGTGGTTTGCAGAACTTCTTGAGTCTATGGCTGCCTTTCAGTATCAGAAAAGGCTCATTCATACTCTCTTCAAATATTTCTTCTGTTCATTCTCTCTTCCTTTGCCTCCTGGGACTCCACTTATACATGCTTTAGGCCTTTTATCTTGTTCCATAGAGCAATTCCACTCTTAAATATTTTCCTTTTTTTCCCTCTCATGCTTCAATAGTTATTTTTATAATGAGCAATATCAGTTCATTAATCATTTCTTCTATTTATCTAATCTGGTGTTAACGCTGTTTCTTGAGTTATTAATTTCAGCTAATTTTTTATTTCTAAATTTTATATATTGTTTCTTACTATATTTCAATTCTCTGATAAAATTCCCCATCTTGCTATCTATATTCTTGAACACATCAATCACATTTATTTTAAAGAGCTGTGGGTATCTTTCTATTGTCCATTTTCTTTCCCTGTCTCTCTTTACAATTACTTGGTTCTATTTCTTGGCATACCTGGTTTTTTTTGATGCCAGGAGGATGACTTGAGCCCAGGAGTTCAAGACCAGCCTGGGCAACATAAAGAGATGTGTCTCTGCAAAAAATCAGAAACATTAGTTGAGTGTGATGGCATGCACCTCAGTTACTCAGGAGGCTGAGACACGAAGATTGCTCGAGGCCAGGAAATCAAGGCTGCAATGAGTTGTGTTCACACCACTGAACTCCAGCCCAGCCTGGATGACAGAGCAACACCCTGTCTACAAACAAACAACAAAAAAAGAGGAAAGCAACCAATAATAACACAAATAAAAAGCAATACAGTATAACAACTACTTATATAGCATTTACATTGTATTAGGTATTATAAGTAACCTAGAGATGATTAAAGCATAAGGAAGGATGTGCATAGGTTACAGGCAAATACTATGCCATTTTATATAAGGGACTCTTTTTTTTTTTTTTGAGATGGTGTCTTGCTCTGTTGCCAGGCTGGAGTGCAATGGCACGATCTTGGCTCACTGCAACCTCCGCCTCCCGGGTTCAGGAGATTCTCCTGCCTCAGCCTCTTGAGTAGCTGGGACTACAGGCTCATGCCAGCACACCTGGCTAATTTTTTGTATTTTTAGTAGAGATGGGATTTCACTGTGTTAGCCAGGATAGTCCTGATCTCCTGACCTCGTGTTCCCCAATCCCTCGGCCTCCCAAAGCCGACGGATTACAGGCGTGAGCCACTGCCTCAGCCTATAAGTGACTCTTAAGTCCCTTGCCTTGCATCCACCAATCCCCATAGATACTGAGGGGTAACTGTGTGTACTGACTCTCTTGTCTCTTCTGCCATGCCACTGAGAAATTGGCAAACACCAGGAGGAGAAATGTGGCAGAGAATGTTATGATCATATCAGTGCATTTTCTTTCTCTTTGGATCTTGATTCCTCAAATGTTGGCTGCTTTGCTTTATCTGCTGTGGTTTGAAATAGCTACTTTAAACAGAAATTCAGCTTTTATAGTTTATCTAAGGGAAAGCTGCTTTGAAGCAAGCTATGCTCTCATAGCCAGAAGTTGAAATTTCACAGTTTTATTTAGCTTTTTCTGGGGTCAGTAGGCGCTGGTTCTTGGAGTCATCCAACTGCAGAAAACATGGTTTTAAAGCACCCTAGAGTAGAAGCCCCTCTCATCACACTCGAGATGAGGATGGCAGCTCAGGGGGCTCAGCTAGAGGACATTACCAGCTCTCACCAAAGAAACCTTCATTCTAAATTGCCACTCCCTTTAGTCTTTATATTCCTGAAATAGGTGAGGGGATTCAAGAATCCTGGAGCAGGCCTTCAATTCACGGTGTAAACTTTCTTTTCTGTCCCTCCCTCCCTCACTCTCTCCTTCCCTTCTTCCCTTTCTTCCTTCCTTCCTTCCTTCCTTCCTTCCTTCCTTCCTTCCTTCCTTCCTTCCTTTCTTCCTTCCTTCCTTCCTCTTTATTGAGGCAGGGTCTTCCTCTGTCACTCAGGCTGGAGTGCAGTGGTGTGATCTTGGCTCACTGTAGTCTTGACCTCCTGGGCTCAAGCGATTCTCCCACTTCAGTCTCCTGAGTAGCTGGAACCACAGCTATGTGCCACCGTGCTGGTGAAATAATTTTTTTTTTTTAAGAGACTGGGGTCTTGCTATGTTGCCCAGGCTGGTCTTGAACTCCTGGGCTCATCCAATCCTCTCGCCTCAGCCTCCCAAAGTTCTGGGATTATAGGCATGAACCACTGCACCCAGCCTGTAAATTTTCTTTGTGGAGGTTTGAATTTTACAGTCATATGAGTATTTTCTGATTGGTGCCTAAGTTAATCCTGAGTCAGGAAAAGCCCCAGTCTATATACTGTTGCGCAGCCAAACCAAATTTAACATGAAAACATCCATTTCTTCCTGGAAGTAAAATAAATATGAGAACTAAAAACATTTGAAAAGTGGCTTTCGCTTTGGAAGTACGGGAACGCTTGCTCCCAGGATGTCAAACTCAGCCTGCTTTTTTGGGAATGGTACTTCTGTGACATCATGGATTAAAACGTTATTTTTGTTTTCTTGAACTGCCTAGGATTCTTTCACTCATAATATTATCACTATGAGAAAATGCTTCTCAATGAGGCCATTTTATAAATAATCTCTGGAACACAGCTCATGTGAAAGCTTTGGTTTTGGATTCTTTGTTAAACCTGTTAATTGAGGAAGCTAAAGATTTAGAAAAGGGAATTAGATCTCTTTGGGGAAAACTGTGCATCTCCCGACTTTCTTTCCCTGATAACCACTCAAAGAAGGCATTTGAAACCTTGTGCTTTCTTGTGACGACAGCTCTGTACATAGTTTATAAAAGGAAAAGTACATTAAAAAAATCTGTTGCCAGGCGCGGTGGCTCACGCCTATAATCCCAGCACATTGGGAGGCCAAGGCAGGCAGATCACGAGGTCAGGAGATCGGGACCATCCTGGCTAACACGGTGAAACCCTGTCTCTACTAAAAATACAAAAAAAAATTACCTGGGTGTGGTGGCGGGCGCCTGTAATCTCAGCTACTTGGGAGGCTGAGGCAGGAGAATGGTGTGAACTCGGGAGGTGGAGGTTGCAGTGAGCTGAGATCATGCCACTGCACTCCAGCCTGGGTGACAAAAAAAAAAAAAAATCTGTTTCACCCAAGCTTCTGGAGCCTATACAAAGAAACAAAAATTATGTTCTTGTAAAAGGAAAGGAAAACCAATTTCAGAGCTGTGAGGGCCAATGGTTTTGAGCTTAGGTACATAAGTGATCTCAGCTGAAACCTGCAAGTGTGCTGGGAAGTGCCAGAGTTCTTGAGGCCTCTGATGTGACCGTCTGGGCAGCACTTGAATTGTACTCACTTTAAAAAAGGTAATTTCTGCTGATGCCATTTGCATGAGTCTAGTGGGAGATATTTTAGCCATGCCAGTTTGAAGAAAGATTATCTGCCACATATCCTGGATGTGGCTGGACAGAGGTAAATTGGAGCAGCGCTAGAAATAGTCTTCTTGAATTCATTGTCTAAGGTGCTGTCATGAAGTCCCACAGACTGGGTGGCCTAAGCTAAAGAAATTTATTCTCTCACAGTTCTGGAGGCCAGAAGTCAGATCCAGGTGTCAGCAGGGCTGGTTCCTTCTGAGGCTGTGAGGAAGAGTCTGCTCCAGGCCTCTCTTCCAGCCTTTGGTGGTTTGCTGGCAAGTTTGGGCATTCCTTGACTTGTAGATGCATCACCCCAATCTCTGCTTTCATCTTCATATGGGGTTATCCCTGTGTCTGTGTCCAGATTTCCTCTTTTTACAAGACACCAGTCATACTGGATTAGGGGCCCATCCTACTACACCATGACTTCATCTTAACTGATTATATCTGTAATAACCCTATTCCCAAATAAGGTCACATTCTGAGCTACTGAGGGCTAGGTCTTCAATATATTAATTTAAGGTTGCAGGAGGTAAGACACAATTCAACCCATAACATTTCTGTTAACTTGAGATTCCCAGACACTCTTCCCCTAACTTCCAAGCACCATATCCATGAGAGTTAAGAATCTGATACATCACTTCACTGCAGGTAGCGATTATGATTGAATCGGGGTGAGCCATTAGCTATCAGATTTTGCTGGTAATAGGCAGGTTAATCTATTATGCTGAGAAACTGTCTCTGGGGTCACAGCTTCCTGGCATGGTGAACTTAGCCCTGAAACCTTTTACTAGGCGCGTGCACAATTGTGTTGATTGATCTGTTTTTAGAAACTCGCATTTTATAGCCATTCATTTTCAAATCTGATAATTAGGTTGATTAAACTTTGACAAGCATTAAAAAAACGGAATATGGAGAAGAGAGCTGACAGTCCTAGGAGGGAAAAATAATGGGTCTTTAAAAAATAAAATTTGAAAATACAATGGGCATCTGGAGAGTACTTGTTAAAATACTTGTTAAAATAATTAGTGACAAAGCTTTGAATCTCAAATCATCTCCAGATTTTTCAGCTTGATTAACACGAATAAAGAGCCTTAAAGTGATACATGGGGTTTTGGTTTTGACTGCTTTTTTTTTTTTTTCCTTTTTTTTGAGTTTCAGTGCCTCCGAGTGCTGAACCACTTTCTAATCTCATCATTCTACTCCACTGGTTCTCAACTAGGGGCAGTTTTGTGCCCTCCTCTCCACTCTGGGGGTATTTGGCAATATCTTGAGACATTTTTGGTCTCAACTTGGAGGCAGGGGCGATGCTATTGGCACCCAGTGGGTAGAGGCCAGGTGATATGGTTTGGCTGTGTCCTCACCCACATCTCAAATTGTAGCTCCCTTAATTCCCATGTGTTGTGGGAGGGCCCTGGTGGGAGGTAATTGAATCCTGGGGGTGAGTCTTTCCCATGCTGTTCTTGTGGTAGTGAATAAGTCTCATGAGATCTGATGGTTTTATAAAGGGGCATTCCCCTGCACACTCTCTCTCTTGCCTGCTGCCATATAAGATGTGACTTTGCTCCTCCTTCACCTTCCACCATGATTATGAGGCCTCCCCAGCCATGTGGAACCATGAGTCCATTAAACCTCTTTCCTTTATAAATTACTCAGTCTCAGGTATGTGTTTATTAGCAGTGTGAGAGCAGACTAATATACCAGGGATGCTGGTGAACTTCCTACACTGTATACAGCACAGCCCCTCACAACGAAAAATTATTAGCCTGAAATGTTAAGAGTGCCAAGGTTGAGAAACGATTATCTTTTTCCATTTAGTTCTGCTGGGAAGTCTTGGTTCTGTTCTTTTTAACTGCAGCTTAGATGTCACCTGACATTCACTCTGTGTGTGGAGAGTTAGCTAACACTATGGGGAGGTCAATGCAACATTTCAAGGGAGGTCCAAAGCCCTCAAAGCTTTTGAAAATGGCTGCGAGCTCATGTTTTCCTAGACATTAAAAAAATGTCACATAATATAAAAAGGTCCTACAGCCTGGGGCTTGTGCTTTTAGTAAGCCTACAGATTTTAATCCAATCTTCTTTCCTACTGTTACTCTATCTGCTCACTGCTAAAACAGATGTGGAATTTGACCTCCCAATCTTTATATTCTCCAGTAGGCATTGGTTTTTTCTTTTTTCTTTTGGAAGGGGGCATGCATTTATTTTTCATAGTCACAAAAGAGCAGACAAAAGGTCATCACAATTTCTTTAGTCATCCTACATGGTGCTTGGTTATATTTTTTGGCACAATTCCCTTCTGTGGGTTTATAGGCCTCCAATCCTCAGGTTCCCAGTGAAATTCAATTCCTCTGTACTTGAAGGTGCACTGTAATTTAGTATTATGGGTTCAGCTTGATTCCAAATCTCCCTTTGCATAATTTGGGAGTCATTACTGAGCTACACTCTGCTGTTCCCTGTCCTCTCTAGGTCTTGCTTTAACTCACATACAGATCAGGTGAAGGGCTGATGTTCTGATTTATCCCTTTCATGCTCTGAGACCAGTCCCCAGAGGAGACAAAAGAAACATAGAGAATTCTGTTCCCACTCCAGTGATGATGCAGCCCCATTCCTCCAGACCCCTCTTAGTAGTTCTACCTGGCTTTCCCACCGTTCTCCTATTTTTTTCTTTGTTCACGAAGCTATTTGACCTTACACCAGTCAGTCAATTTAGAATCATTGAAAGTGCAGCTTAAGGAAACCCTAGAAAACATTTATTTTAAGCTTCTCATTTCAGAACTAAGAAAACTGCTTAGGATTAACCCAAGGTTAATTAGTAGTATTTGGGACCAAGATCTAAGTGCCCATTGTCTGGTAGTATTATTCATGATTACTAGGAGAAAAACACCCAAATCTTAGTTCTCAGGGAAATCTTTTTATTACTCTGAGCCTCAGTCTCGTTGATAAAAAATGGGAAGAGTTGGATTAGATGATCTCTAGGTTTTTTTGTTTGTTTGTTTTTTGCACTAGCAATAAAATAATTTTTACAAATTGCTTGGAGACCCTGAACATCCCCCAATTTAGACAAAAAAAAAAACCCTAAAATATTTTTGTTACATATTGAACATGTTTAACTTTTTTCACTCTTGTAACATTTTCACCCATGTGACATTTTTTAGAGAGACATAAGAGTGTAATAATGGATAAGAGCACAGACATTAAACATAGAACATCGGGTATGAATACAGGCTTGGCTTCTTACAGGACAAGCTGTGTGATCTTGGGCAAGCTACTTAACCTCTCTGTGCCTTTGTTTCATAATCTTTAAAAGGCACTTGATAATCATAATACCTATCCTAAAGTAGTTTGGGGGGTTAGATGTGTTCAGAAAAGCACTTCAACTGGTAACTGGCATGTGGTAAGTACCATGTAAGTGCTAGCACTTATTATTTCTGACACCTGCAATTAGTAGGATATAGATCATGAAATAAAATAATTTGGCTAGAATAGAAAGATTAGAGGGATACACTTTTCACCTTACATACACTTCTTGCCAAAGAGCAACTGACTCCGTATGTAAGAGGCTCTCATGGTATTATTTTTAGACTGTTGTGAGGAGAAATGTCTAACCTTATTCACACTTGAGATAACAAATTATTCATGTCATGAGAATTATCCATTACCGAGGGTGGGCTGAGAACCATCAAGGTTGTGCTATGTAAGCACTTTGGCTTGTGCTATCGGGTGAGGATCTTTGGAATGTATTGCAGACAATTTATGTTTCTTGCAAAAATGCAGAGAAAAGCCAAATTCTTGCAAACTGGGGCTTCAGAGCATTGGTTTTTTGAATGTAATTTTTCTAATCCTTGCCATCCGAAGAGATGTGTTTTGCCCTGGGAACCCCAACTGTATTTAAGTTAAATTATTTTTAATTAGTCTCAAATTATTTTGCCGGGAGGTCGTAGACATGAACATTCCTCCTCCCTTTCTCCATTATCTCATTCAGGAGCATCCAGTCAGAGTCACGGACCCAACTTTGGGCAAGAGTTTATCCCAAAGTTGTTTGATCTTAGACCAGTTGCCAAAGGAGATCGAAAGGTGGTAACAGCTTGGGGATGGTTCTGGAACAGAAGTCCCCCAGTGAGGGCCCTGCCTGATCCAACACCACATGACTGTTTCCATCAGATGAGATGACAGAGGGGCTTGCGTCTTCCCTTCCTCCCTCCGCATCTTGGAGTTGAGAACCATGAGGTGCCACTGTGGGGAGGTGAATACCAGCCATCAGCAGCCTCCGCCTCTGCCAGCAAGTCAAGGGGTGAGCGAGCAGCCACTGAGAATCACAGGTGCAGAGTCACCAGGCAGGTGAGGAAGGCATGTTTCAGGGGCCCCTGTTGACAATGAAGGACAGCCAAGTTACAAGGTGTCACCTGTTATGCCGAGACAATTTATACATAAATCAGTCTCCACCAAGGGTGAATATTGGGTGGAAAAATGCCAGGCTACAGAGTTTGCTCATTGTTGTGCCAGGTACGAATCTGTGGCTTGAAAGAAAAGTCAAAGCAGGCAGAGGAATGTCGGAGCAAGAACAAGGATGCTCAGAGGGAGGTTGGGGCTTCTCATGCCTTTTGAAGGCTCTTTCTAATGTTCTCTTTGAGGTGGTAAATTCTAGAGTTCCTGTCTTTCTTTCAGAAGCCAATGGCTTAGTCTCAGTACTTTCAGGTGTTTCCTCTGCTCCATGATGATTTAGTGGCTGCACATTCCAGACCCCTTTCCTCTCAATGCCCACATTCTTTCTACATTGGACCGTAAATTTGATCCAAGACTGTCATTTGTGATGGCATTAGAGGTCATTGCAGCTCTGGAGAAACTGCATCAATACCAGAGAGGTGAGCTGCTGGTTTCGTGTGATCCTTTGAAGCCAGCTTGGGGCAAGACATTTTTCTAAGCTTTAGCAACCATGAAAGTTTCCATGGATTTTCTAGGAAAAGGGGTCTTGAGAAGAAGCATCGGGAATTAGAATCTAATATACAAGAGGGCCGTGAAACGCAGTAAAAGCACTGGGGCTGCAGGCCATGGAATCCTGAGACAGAAGAGGAAGCCAAGCAGGGCCGGTCAGGAAGTTGATCTGAGGCTTTGCAGAGTCCCTGAGTAAAGTTTGAAGGAGCCCAAACCTTTCTGGACCTTTGGATGCTCCGGCAGCTATGCAGATAGAAGGTGTGTTCTCTTCCCAAGGCCCCTTGGCTGACAGCCGTGATGAGAGCCGATTCCCTTCCTTCTGAACAACAGGGCGTCCAGTTCTCACTGCAGACCCCACCCTGCTTCATTCACATCTTGCTGTACTCCAGTTCCTGCACCTCTATGGAGCCCTCTTCAGCGTTCCCAGGTTGTCAGACGCCTCTCTGAGGGCACTGCCCCTGGTACCATGCCTCTATTAGAGCCTGGCTCATCATGTCTGGCGAGGCTTCACTCTGCTCCTCAGTGGGCTACTAGATAGTGGAACCTTGGGGAACCAGAGCTGTGCCATAGTCTTCTCTCTGTCCATTCTCACACCTCGTATGGAGCGTGGCATAAACTGGGCACCATTTGTTTGTTAAATAAAAACAAAATGCTTCCTCCTCATTTCCCATGAAAGTTGCAATCTAAACCAGCATAATTAGGAACAATGTGATTTGCTTTAAAATTAGCATTTACTTTGAAAAACTCTATTATAATGGTTGTTTTTAAAGGGGCCGAGATGAGAGGATAGACCAAAACCTTACCGAATCCCTGGCACTGTGTAAAGTGTTATATACACCTGTTATCTCACCGAATCCTGAATGTAACATGTGGGAATTATTTGCACCATTTTATAAATCAAGAAACAGAAGTTCAAGAGGTAGAGGTGGGATGCCGAAGTGAGTTATAAAGTTGAATTTCAAACTTAGGTTCAGCTGACTCAAAGCCGGAGGTTACCCTACACTGCCTAGTATAATGAAGAGTGTTTCACTTTTCTCTGCAGTGGGGCAGATTCTAATTTCGTATTCTTGTAAGAGTGTATGTAACTTAGCATGTGTGCACAATATAGTTAAAAAGATGGCCGGGCGCAGTGGCTCACGCTTGTAATCCCAGCACTTTGGGAGGCCGAGGCGGGCGGATCATGAGGTCAGGAGATCGAGACCACGGTGAAACCTCGTCTCTACTAAAAATACAAAAAAATTTAGCTGGGCGTGGTGGCGGGCGCCTGTAGTCCCAGCTACTCGGAGAGGCTGAGGCAGGAGAATAGCGTGAACCCGGGAGGCAGAGCTTGCAGTGAGCGGAGATCGCGCCACTGCACTCCAGCCTGGGTGACAGAGCGAGACTCCGTCTCAAAAAAAAAAAAAAAAAAAAGATAAATGCATCTACTGAAATTCATGTTTAAAATGCACAAAGCCAGGGTACCTTCGAAATACTTTCTAAATGAAGTTCATTGCCCACCCCCCGCAGTTTAAAAAAAAATTATTTATTTTTCACTAAGCCAAGTTAAAAGCAGAGGAAAAGGATTTTAGTAGCAGACCATTTCCCAGAGGGGAGTGATTTGTCTTCATTAGTATTCCAATTTTTAGTATGCAAATTGTATGTACTTTTTTCCCTCTTCTTTATATTTGTGGCAAATTATAATTCACTCTCACTGAGGGAATGGCATGGAAAATGAAAAGAGCCTAATCTTTAACATTAGTCAGACTTTTCTCTGATTTGGGTAGAAGTGTAGGGGCCTGCCTCAAGGCATGAGATCAGCTGAAAGACTTTCAAGGTTTTCTTCTAGTCCTAGGAGTCATTTAATTATTCCCTTTTTCTGATTAGTTTTTCCCATCACATTTTAATATTTATGAAATTGAGAAGCACCTTACTATTGATTGAATGTTTAAAATTTTGGTGAATTGTTATTTTCTCCCATTTTTTGTTGTGTCTCACAATTGATGGTATCTTCAAATTGAGTAAATCTAGGAATCCTCGTTGGGATGCTCAGGAGCTGTTCTAATTCCCTTTAGCTCTCTACTTCCAAGAAATGGGGGGCTGGTATCAAGGCTACTCTGGTTAATATTTCCTTCCAAATTTTCTCCTGGTTGACCAATGTCACAACCTTCTAACATCCTTTAGTTCTTATCTATTAAACAACATTATAGCAGTAATCAGCTGTTCCTTATATCTTAGAATATTCTTCCTTTGCTTAATAAATAGGGTCAGTGTAATTCGGAATGTTTTCTCATCTATTGATGCTGCGCATGGAGAAGGCTGAAAGTCCAAGAAGTAGCAGTGAGCAACACAAGATCCCCAGAGCTCCCGAGAGAACACAGGCAGACCCTGAGCACAGACATCTCCACGTTAGTGCCAGGCTGACGCCTCCTGGTTGGCATGGTGATGGGAGGGGGCTAGATCAGGAGACAGTCTTGGGATGTCACCATGGGATGAGGTGACGTAAGCCTGGCTCAGGTTGTCACTTTAGAGCTACGGTAAGGATGGTCATCCCTGAGATCCCTTTGAGGATCTTCATGACATCAACACGTCCTCCCTATTTCTGTGTGTGAAACTGATCTTTGTTTCCTTGTGTTACTTCAGGATCCCGAATAGCCATGGGCTCTCGGTAACATCTTCATGATGCTGGCGTGTGATAGGTTTATTTCTTCCTTTTCTTCCCGCTGTCACTACCCTTGCCTTCCCAGTGTTTATTCTGCATGCCTTAGCACAGACCCTGGCCAGCTGAGTTACTATTAGATGCAATAGGGTCTATCTTTTATTATATCTGGTGGGATAAACCCTCTACCTGGTCAACATCTCAGACGGCCAAGAATTTAAATAATACTTTATTTTTTGAGACAGAGTCTCACTCTGTTGCCCAGGGTGGAGAGCAGTGGCACAATCTCGGCTCCCTGCAATTTCTACCTCCCAGGTTCAAGTGATTCACGTGCCTCAGCATGTGAGTAGCTACCTGAGTAGCTGGGATTACAGGGATGTGCCACCATGCCCAGCTAATTTTTTTGTATTTTTAGTAGAGGCAAGCTTTTGCCATGTTGCCCAGGCTGGTCTTGAACTCCTGGCCTCGGGTGATCTCCCAAAGAGCTGGGATTACAGGCGTGAGCCATGGTACCTGGCCAGTAATACTATTTATAATGCAGCTGCACACAGATTAACAGGATGTTGAAGGAGACATGTCCTATTGTCAGGGCTTTCAGCTAAAGTCCCAAAGCTGAGGATAATAAGCAGTAAGTGTTTCCATATTTTAAAGGGAATGCTAGGAAGTGGCAAATTCCTCTTCCAAATGTCTCACTAAAGAAGAGTGGATTGTTGTGCTACCCCCAAACTCTATGTAAAGAGAAGACTAGATTCCATGACATTTCATTCAAGAAGAGCATTGGTAGAAATGGGGATTCATGGAAAGAGTGGTTGCTGATCTAGCAAGAGGTCTTAGGCAGTGAGGCTCTGTTCCCTCCTTATGCTGCCTGAGGGCCAGGGCTCCAGGTCGCCTTTTGGAGACAGGAGCATGCCAACAAGAGCAGAGACTGATTCACTGACTGGAGGCCTGCTTAGCTGAAGAAATCCAAAGATCCATCTCCGTGTGGTAGGGGGTGGTGAGAACCTTCTTGGGAGAACGTGACACATTTCCTGGAGTCTGTGCATGCACGTACAAGAGCTTGTACCTCTTGCTTGCTTTCATAACTGTGGAGAGGGAAGGCTGATAAGAGCAGTTTTTGATGTCAGGAAGTTGAGAGAAGGCAGCTGGGAGGGTGACACTCACACCTTTTGTCTGGTACAAATGTATGCATTCTTATGGACCAAATGAAATAATGGGCGATAACCTGGCGAAAAGTGCCTTGAGGATACAATGGCCAAGAGGATATCCTGTGGTGGTCAGGGAATTCTGGCAGTAACAGTTGTATGGATGCACTATTAGGGCAGGAACTGGAGACAGCAGAGCAGATCGCCCCTATAGGGGACCTACTAGGGTAGAGTTCCCTGCAGGCTTTTGAAACTCTTCCATGCACCCCAAGGAAGAGCCAGTATGTGGACATCCCCCAGTGGGTAACTCACTAGCACCTGGGAGGTGGGACGTGTGTCTCTTCTTCTCTGATTTGGTTCCCACCTGCCTGGCTCTGGAGGAACAGGTGTCAGGACAGGGAGGGAGAAGAGAGAGTATGGCCCCTATTACACATCCCCACTCCAGGGCCAGGCTTGTGTTGTGATATGGACCTGAGGCTGAAGTTTAAGTTACATTAGTGAGTCATGTCTGCAGAAATCAATTTTTAAGAAGGCGTTTCTTACCACTGCAACTGACCAATAAGCTCCTTTGCCATCAAGAACTGGGAACAGGACTCAGACCAGGTACATTGGAAGGAAGTGCTTGGGGAAAAATGAAGCCTATTTCAAAAGAAGCTCATCAATGTCAGATGTTCAATAAGCTCATCACTCAGCTTAGGTCACAATGATGACATTTGGGACAAGCCATCAACAGGTGTTCCATGGCCTTCCTGAGCTACATCTACTGTTAAAGGATGTGAGGGCCTGGCTGTTAATTAAAGCCTCCTCATGTCTGCTCAGAAGACATTACTAATCCTTCTCAGAGTGGAGGATTATGAATTGTTATAAAAATAACCACAACTTATATTTTATATTTAATTGACTATATTCAGGCACTTGTGCTAAAATCTTCACGTTTTTATTCTCACAATTACTTAGGAAGTAGATATTCATTGTTCTCATTTTAAAGATGAGAAATTGGGCCTGGCGTGGTGGCTCATGCTTATAATCCCAGCACTTTGGGAGGCTGAGGTGGGCAGATTGCCTGAGGTCAGGAGTTTGAGACCAGCCTGGCCAAGACGGCGAAACCCCATCTCTGTGAAAAATATAAAAATTAGCTGTGTGTGGTGGCACTGGCCTGTAGTCTCAGCTACTTGGGAGGCTGAGGCAGGAGGATTGCCTGAATCCGGGAGGTGGAGGTTGCAGTGAGCCAAGATCACACCACTGCACTCCAGCCTGGGTGATAGAGTGAGACTCTGTCTAAAATAAAATAAAATAAGATAAAATAAAAAAGGATGAAAAATCAGAGGCTTAGAGAAGCCAGTTGCCTGAGGTCACACAGCAGGTAAGTGGCATAGCCAGCACTTGGATTTGGATAAGTTTGTTCTTCTCAGGTCATCTGGCCTCTCTACTTTGGACAGGGTCAGCAGTCCTGGACCAGGAATGATTTTGCCTCAGTCCTTGACAATGTCAGGAGACGTATCTGGGTGTCCATAAACTGGGGAGGGAGGTGTGCTTCTAGCATCTAGTGAATGAAGGCCAGGGATGCTGCTTAACATCCTACAATGCATGAAAAACTCCCTCCAACAAGTCAGTAGTGCTGAGGCTGAGAACCCCTGGATTAGACCCCCCACCCCTTTATCAAAGGAATGCAGCAATATTCAGATTTTAAAAATACATTTTTATTTTAGAATAGTTTTAGTTTTTTTTTTTTTTTTGAGATGGTGTCTTGCTCTTGTTGCCCAGTCTGGGGTGCGATGGTGTGATCTCTGCTCACTGCAACCTCCGCCTCCTGAGTTCAAGTGATTCTCCTGTCTCAGCCTTCCGAGTAGCTGGAATTATAGGTACATGCCACCACGCCCGGCTAATTTTTTGTATTTTTAGTAGAGACAGGGTTTTGCCATGTTGGCCAGGTTGATCTTGAACTCCTGACCTCAGGTGATTCACCCACCTCGGCCTCCCAAAGTGCTGGAATTACAGGTGGAGCCACCATGCACGGCTCAGTTTTAGATTAAAAGAAAAGCTGCAAAGATAGATAGTTCAGGATGTTCTCATAGACCCCAGGCCCGGCTATCCTTATCTCACATTACTATGGTTCACCTGTCACAGCTAATAAACCAACATCAATACATTGCTATTAACTAAAGTCCACCCTTCTTTCAGACTTACTAAGTTTTTACTGAACCTCGTTTTTTCCTGTCTAGGATCCTGCATTTCGCTTTGTCGTCCCGTCTCATTAGGCTCCTTTAGACTGTGACATTTTTTCAGACTTTGATTTTGGTGGCCTTGAGAAGCTTTGAGGAGTACTAGTCATGTATTTTGCAGATTTTTTTTTCAATGAAGCTTTTTCTGATGCTTTTTTCAGCGTTGGAGGGGGTTGTGTTTTTTGTTTTTTTGTTTTTGTTTTTGTTTTTTTGAAGGAAGACAACAGAAACAAATGCCAGTCTCTTCACATCATGCTATTAACATGACTCTTTGCCGTTGACATTAACGTTGATCACCTGGCCTGAGTAGTGTTCATTAGCTTTCTCCACTGTAGAGTTACTCTCTCCCTACCCCCTCTCACGCTGTACTCTTTGGAAGGAAGTCACTATGTACAGCCCATGTTTTAGGAGTGGAGAATTTTGTTCCACTTCCTTGAGTGGGGAGTAGCTCCATAAATTATTTAAAATTGTTTTGCATGGGAGAGTTGTCTATCCTCTCTATTTATTTGCCTGTTTACTCAGCCATTTATTCAATTACTCATTCATTTATATCAGCATAGTGGTTTGAACGGTGGCTCCCAAAAAGATATGCCCACTACCTAATTCCTGCAACTTGTGAGTGTGACCTTATTTGCAAAGAAGTCATCGCAGTTGTAACTAAGTTAAGAATTTCAAAATAAGATTATCTTGGATTATCTAGGTGGGTCCTAAATCCAATGCCAAGCATCCTTATAAGACACAGAAGAGGAGGTGCACCCAGGAGAAGGCCGTGTAGAGATGGAGGCAGAGCTTGGAGTTATGCAGACACAAGACCAGGGACATCTGGAGCCACCAGAAGCTGGAGCAGACAAAAAAGGGATTCTCCTAGAATCTCAAGGGAGTGTAGCCCAGCCAACAGCTTAATTTCAGATTTTTATCCTTGAGAATTGTGAGAAAACAAATTTCTATTGTCTAAGTCACCGACTGTGTGTTAATTTGTTATGGCAGCCTTAGGAAAGTAATATAATGATACGAGTTTATGAATGCTTATTTTATATTTTGCATTATAATCTCGTGTAATGTTATTTATTTTATTGCTTAACTTCTTCCAGCTTTGGTCATTGGGAGCACTTTCAGTTGGCAGCAGTGGTTGTTAACAGGCATCCCTGTCTCCCATCCTGGTGTGTGTTGCTGGCCTCTGCTTTGTAGAGCATTTTAATCTGCCCTATGCAAGCACCACCTCTGAGTCAAGTCCAGAGCCTCTGACTCAGTTTACCTGGAGGTAGGTCATCTCCAAATCCTGAACCAGAAAGTGACCTTTAGTGTTTTATTATTCTTTAATCATTCTGTTACCCATCAGCACACCTGGGAGTTTAACTACTACATTCCAGAAGGTTTGCCAGGAGAGGGAAGAATTAAGCAGGAATGCTGGCATCAAGCAGGTTTTTCTACGCCTTGAAATGTTTACATGTTTTAGCAACACACTTGCATAGCATTAATGAGGAGGCAGAAGCAAAAATGTGCTTTCAGACTGCTTCAAATTGGGCCTCCTTAACTGATATGTTTTCATGCAAAGGCAAAGTTAATGTTTTTTTGTTGGCAAATTTGAAATTTCAGATACTTTAGGTCAAATGTACATCCAAGTTAACCAAGGTGTCTTTAGCAACTGTAAATGAGAGCCAGCATTCTAGGTTCCCTGGGGAATTTCCTGGAAGATTTTGAGGATTAAGATTGAAGTTGCTCTCCAGATACAATACGGATAAACAACATTTCTTGGGTAAATTTAGACTTTCTCTCTTTGTAAGCCAGAAGGGCCTTGGTATCCAGTTGCTACAGAGCTTGTAGAATTATTATCTTCATCTCCTTTGCAGTAGAATGATTTGTTTTGAGAACTGAATGTGATAAAAAGAGTAGAGATAATTGTGAGAAATGATGAGGCTCCAAATCTCCCCCAACCCCGCTCCCCACTCCCCGCCCCAAGCTTGTACCCCTTCAGGATTTACTGTGTTCATAAATGCTCCTTATTGATCAGCCTTGAAGCTGGGCTGTCATTTTTATGCACTTTCCTCCTTCTCATCTCCCTTCTTTATTCGGTTCCGCCTTCACTGTCCCCCATCCCATCCAAACTCCAAGTACAGCCTGTTTTTCTTCCTTTCACCTCTGTATCTATTTAACTTTGCCTCTTACAGCCAGCACCCTAATGCAGACCCGCATAACCTTATTTCTGAAATACTGCAAGACTTTTAATCTAATTACCTACTTTTCGACTCTCCTTTACGTTTCTCTAAGTGCATTAATGCATAATCACATCTCCTAAACATAACCTTGTGTCTTGATATTCCCCAACTCATTATCCTTTAAGGTTTCCTCAATGCCGGAATAAGAAAGTCCATACTCTTTCCTGTAACTTTTGAGTTCTCCCAGATCAAGCTTAGCATGCCTGTCTAACTGTAAATCCTGTAATTCAAAAATGGCATGAAACTTCTCTGCTCACTGAAATGATTATTGATGCGTAGATCTGCCTATTGTCATTTTCTTTCATTTTCCTTCTTCTTTTCCACTGTGTAATCCATTGTTTCAATGCCACATCCTATAGATGAGCTCTTCTCTTTTAAGGGTCTACAGGCTGTTCCTGCTTCAGGCAAATGGCCTCCCTCATTAAACTCCTGTGTTCTTATTGGCTACTGCAATATTTGTCAAACTGAGGTCTGCAGAGGCATACGATAGCCATGATTCTCAAACTTTCAGCATTCCATCAAAACCACCTGGAGGGCTCGTTAAACAGAGATCACTGAGTCCATTGCCAGAATTTTTGATGCAGTAGGTCTGTAGTGTAGGGACGCAGTCTCATTACTGATAAGATTCAGGTGATTCAGGTGTTGCTAGTCTGGTAACCACATTTCAAGAAAAAATGTAGTCCTATGGCTTTAAGATTTTAGTGTCCATTGCAATCCTTTGGAGAGCTGATTCAAAGCTTAGATTCCAGGGCATTCACCCTCATAGTCTGATGAGGTAGGTGTGTGCTGGGCAGGCCCTTTATCAATCCCAGGTGGTTCTTATCTGTGGTTCTTAGCCCTACCCGAGAAGTCTTGTTCTGGAAGGCGCAAGCACTCTCATTTGAGAGAACAGTGGTGAGCCGTTAGGCTCTTACCCCCTAGCGTCCTGGGCTGCTCATCTCTGTGCATTTGATTTATTGCTTCAATTAAAGCTTTAAGTTTATTAGAAAGAGTTTCTTTTGATTCTCAGTCTCTAGCACAGTTTTTCCCAAGGAGTAGATACCCAAGACAAATCTTTTGGATTTTACCCAGTTTGAAAAAGTAATTCCTGTCTATTTTGATGCACTGTGAAAGTAAGAGTTGAATTGTGAGTGGGGGTGGGAGGGCTTGATTGGGCTTTGTGAAAAGGCCTCAGGCTGTTTGAATTCCCAAGACGAGCTTCCACTTTCCCTGATGTGGGCGCGTTAAGGCCAAGCCTCATTTATCTCTTTTGCTGGAGGTGAGAATTGAGTATCCCTATGCCTGCGGTTAAGTGGCATTCTGATTGCTAGGTTAAAACTAAGCCACTTCCCTCCATACTTTCAGGTAGTTTCTTATGAGTGACAAACTTTTAAAAAGTGAAACCAAATGTCACTTTCATTTTAGCCTTAAGAATAAAAAAGATTGAGGGCACAGAAAAAATGAGGAGGATGATTTTTTACTTCTATCTGGACTGATTGCTTAATGTTTCAGCAAGGGACAATGTATGCAGAATAAAGAGGTGTGCTGAGAAGGGGTGGGCAGGGATGCTAGAGGGCTACATATATTTGTATATTTGCCTGGTGGCTCTGTGTGCCTGGTACTAGGGACCTTGCAGTATGGGGTCCTCTGTATCTGGTCAGTACAGTTGAGACATACAGATATATAGACGTGCAGGTGTATAGATGTACAGTAAAGATGTATAGATGTACATACATATGGTAGAGATGTGTAGATGTACAGATGTACAGTAGAGACATGCAGATGTACAGACTTATGATAGAGATGTGCAGATGTATAGATATACAGTAGAGATGTGCAGGTGTACAGATGTACAGTAGACATGTACAGATATATAGATGTATAGTAGAGATGTACAGATGTACAGACATACAGATGTATAGATGTACTGTAGACATGTACAGATGTATAGACGTACAGTAGAGATATACAGATATACAGATGTTCAGTAGAGATGTACAGATGTATAGATGTATAGTAGAGATGTATAGATGTACAGACATACAGTAGAGATGTACAGATGTTCAGTACAGATGGGCAGATGTATAGATGTTCAATAGAGATATACAGATGTACAGATGTTCAGTAGAGATGTACAGATGTACAGATGTATAGATGTATAGATGTACAGACATACAGTAGAGATGTACAGTAACAATGGGCAGATGTATTGATGTACAGTAGAGATGTATAGATGTATAGACATACAGTAGAGATGTACAGATATATAGATGTAGCGTGTATAGCTGTACAGACATACAGTAGAGACACGCAGATGTATAGATGTACAGTAGAGACAGATGTATAGACGTACAATAGAGATGTATAGATTTATAGATGTACAGTAGAGATGTACGGATGTATAGATATACAGTAGGGATGTAAAGATATACAGATGTTCAATAAAGATGTACATATGTATCTCTGTTGCTTAAGAGGAAAGCTAAGGAAAGAGATTAGAAGTGATCACCTTCGCAAGAAAATCAATTTAAAAATCATATATTTAATTTAAAACTGATTGGCCTAAACTTACTTGATCACTATTAGCGTTTTCCTAGACAGTGTTCCCCAGAACACCATGTAAAAAATGTTTGTATAAATACATATATATATATATATACACATACACAACTGAATCTGTGTTACAGCAATACAAATTGTGCCAGAATTTTCAGCAGCATATTTTACTTATTTTAAATGAATTATGGAGGTGTGAACATTCCCTGTTATAAAAGTACTATTCTAGAACATGCTGATGTCCTGAAGAATGTCAGAATGTTGTAAAGTTCAGATCCAAATTAGTTTTAAGAAATTCTATTTAACAAATATTTACTAATTTGACCAAGAAAATAGCTTTTCTTTCTCCAAAGAACTGAATTTTATTTTAGGTGAATTCAAAATTTTAGAGTTAGAGAAAAGCTTAGAGTACAAACTAAGGTAGACAAATGAAGTGAGTTGTCAGTGGAAAACTCCCAATTCAATGATAGGAAAAGTTGAAAAAAATAGTATACATGCACCAAGGAATATAATGTAAGTATTGAAAAGAAAGAGAGTGATTGATAAGGTGACCTGGAAAACTGTTCTTTATGCATTGGTGAGTAAAAAACAAGCAAGTTGCAAAATAATATATATAATATGATCTCAGTTTTGCCAAAAAGAAAAAACCCAAACAAACAAACAAGCAAAAACCCCCAAAACAACCAACCAACCAACCAACCAACCAAAAGCTGTATGTAAATATACACGTTTTGGTATGTTTCTGCAAGAAAAACATGAAAACATACTTCAAAATGCTGATATTGGTTATCTTGGAAGGGTGGAGTGGGATGGGGAGTGATTTCTTGGGTTTTTCCTTTAAATGTCTCTATTGTTTGCTTGGGGGCACTGACTGTTTAATGGTTTTGTAGATAAATGGAAAATTCAGTAGTATATTTTTTTAAAACAGCTCTCAAAAGAGGAGGCCTGAAAGTGTTAGAAATACCTTCTTAGGAAAACTACTCACCGTTTTTCCTTTCCTTGAAATGAGCTGTGGGTGAGCTTGTCAACTCTAAAGTAAATGGGGATTTGGGAAGGTCTTGAGCATACTTGCTTTGTCCTCAAGTACTAAATGTTCTTCCCCGAGATGTTGTTTAAATGATCAACTGGCCCGTGAAGTAGGAACTTGCAAGCAAAGGTGAACTTCACTTCTGCCTAAATTATTTCCAAAAAAATTGCATAAAGTTTTCAGAATATTAAGATTGGAAATGTCAGTTAGAGGATCTTATAGTAGAGCAATTTGTGCAAAAAATTTACTAAATCTCATTATCATGTTAGTCCCAGAGGAAATCCAAAGATGTGCCCTAAAACACTGTCCATGGTCTCTAGGGTTTTAGCATGGAGTTGAAGAGACAGATTTAAGTACACATCAAAAATGGAGAATATTGGCCGGGTGCAGTGGCTCTCGCCTGTAATCTCAGGTGGGTGGATCACCTGAGGTCAGAAGTTCGAGACCAGCCTGACCAACATGGTGAAACCCTGTCTCTACTAAAAATGCAAAAATTAGCTGGGCATGGTGGCAGGTGCCTGTAATCCTAGCTACTCAGGAGGCTGAGGCAGGAGAATCGCTTGAACCCGGGAGGCAGAGGAGATTGCAGTGAGCCGAGATCATGCCATTGCACTCCAGCCTCGGCGACAGAGCAAGACTCCGTCTCAAAAAGGAGAATATGATTAGACGATATACAATCTGTTTGTGTAGTGCCCACTTTCAGCAGTGTAGACATCCAAAAATGGAGAAATGAGTGAAGGCTGCCGATTTTGGAGAAATGCTGCAATGAAAATTTTTGTACAACTAGAAAGTAATAAAATATAAAATAAAAATCCAAGTCTCTGCAAAAAGCTACAATTACTCCCAGGTAAATAATCCACACACACACAAAACTAGACTATAAAAGAATTAGAATTCCTTTTAAAGTTGTTCAATGGGCAGCATCTACCATCTGACTTTCTCCTTGAAATCTTATTGATGTTAATTGGAATTATGAAGGTGGCTACTGAGGGTGGCCGACTTTTTTGTATTATTTAAATATTTTCTCAGTTTCTGCTGCTTCTAAGGGCTCTGCTGCTTCTAATGTAGATTTCCACTTTAGTAAATCTACAAGTGAGCTTGCTGCTCCAAATATTCTTTAAGGAAATGGAATGATTTTCCCTGGCAGTGTTTACCTCTTCCGTGGAGCTCTCAGGAATGACCTCCTGAGCTCTGTGGGCTTGTCATCTTTACTGGGCAGCCTTCCAGCCAGGGCAGGTATTTGAAAAATTGTATGCTTAGGCCTTTGGACATTAGTGGTATCCCTGCTGAGGCTGCCTATGTCTAAACTGCTTCCTGAATGCTGTTATTACCTAGAACACCATTATTATTGATGATAGGGACATACTCATAGTGTCCTCTCCATTTGCAAAGTGCTTTACAATGGCATTCACTTATTATTTATTAGATGTTAATGTCTAATTATAGCACGCCTTTGCCAAGCCTTAGAAAGGTTGCCTGGTAGGCTTGGCTTCTGGGGTGGGATGCCCAGCCTCGCTCCCCCTGCTAGGTTGAATGCATGTGGTCTCATTCTGCTTCAGTCCTTCAGTCTAGCATACCAGCGTTTTACGTGTCTGCGACCCGAGGGCAGGAGACTGGGGCAAAGCAGGCAGAACTTGCCCTGATCCTGGGCTGGATTCAGCCCTTCAGTATCAGGTCACCAACTCCTGCTGTGAGGATTGGGTACTTATGACTTTTCTCTGCAGCAAGGACTGTGTCCTTCCCTTTGACCTGACAAATGTATACAGTTGCAATCACTAGGAAATAAATCTACCCAAAACGTACAAATAGTTTGAGTGTTCTTTCATAAGACAGCGGAGGTACTTAGCAAACTGCATTGTGCACTGAGTAGATAAATGTTTGTCTTTTCTAAAATGGGGGCCATTTAAAAAAATTGCAGACAAAAACCACTCTTCTTCTTGTAGATCTATTGGCATTAGCTTTGAGGATTTATAACCCAGCTGAGCACTTGAGTTAACAAAACATTCTTTGTCCAAAGAAATTTAGAAATGTAGTCCGAGTTTCTTTTTAATTATGAAAGAGAAGTAATTAAGAACTGGGTGGCTTTAGATTTTGATAAACTCTGGGGCTGTGAGTGTCTCTCATGGGAGTGGGTTGACTGAACCAGGGGCTTCCAGCCCAAGGCAAAAGTCAGTGTGTTGACATCACATAGCTGTGCTATTGATTAGCTTTCCACATTTGGGTGTTTACGAGCTGAACAGAAAATACTGCTTCTATGCATGTCTGCAGCTATCTCATTGTTGGTTAGCGATCCTTCAGTCCTAAGTCTCTTCTCTGTTGCTGTGGAGTTGAAGCTGAAGGTTCCCAACACTTCTCAACATACACTTCATTGTTGGGATAAACATGGGCACTTCCTCCTTTCACTGGGATCTAACCGTCTTGCTGTTCTCCACTGTCTTCCTAAACTACCCCAACTGCCACAGCTCAATGGAACTGCAGTGCTCACATCATATTGCTGTGGAAGGCATGTGAGGAGCAGATGTTGACCTTAAATTGCCCCTCACTGGTTTCAAGTCTAGAAGGACTAGAAAAGCATGCAGAAGTGAAGTGTGATTTCTCCTTAAGATAAGACTGACCATAGAACATTTGTGGTATATAGTCCCTAGACTTATACTTCATCTAGTATTGTAATTTATTTCATTTTTTTTGTGTAATAGTGATAACTGTGTTTATTTTGCAGTTCCTTGAGAAAGGGGAGGCAAATCCAAAAAGGACATTAGTTGAGACTCTGAAGACCATCCCTGTTTTGGGAAAGCTCAAGATGGGTGGCAGCAGGACCCTGGTTCCCATTAAGGAGGCCTGAGTTTCCAGCTGCTCTGCTCTCATTTCCTTGTAGCAAGGCAATGGACATTTGAATAAGGTAAACCTGGTGTGTTCCTACCTTGGATTTTGACTCTGGGGCCATGGGGCAAAGAAGCAGGGGGCATTCTAGAATTCCCTGTCCAGGGTTGGCAGTGGTGCTAGTATAATGAGGCTACAGTAAGAATCTATGTAGGATCTTCTATTAGGATTTTGGCTGTGCTTCTGGCCTCCTTTTATTTTGTCCACTTTTCTGTGCTTGGTTGACTAGCCTTTTCCTGAATCCTGTCATCTACCCTACATCCTCCTGATAAATTGCATTTTGCCTTCAAGTAACCAGAGTTTGTTTCCTTTACATGGAATCAAGAACCCTGCACAGCACTCCTGTTCTGGGGCCCAGGACATTGACTACAAAGGTTAGTAGAAACTATTTTGCCCAGTACCTCTTTTTAATAATAGACAAAAGTTTTCTTTGAACTTGAGAATGAGACTTTGTGTCAGCTAACATATATATTCCAAGTCAAGTGTCTGAAGTACAGCTTTAGCCACTGTGCTTCTATTATTCTAATGCTTTATGCTCTTAATGGCTAATTTTTTTTTATTTTTTTATTTTTATTTTTTATTATTATACTTTAGATTTTAGGGTACATGTGCACAATGTGCAGGTTTGTTACATATGTATCCATGTGCCATGTTGTTTTGCTGCACCCATTAACTAGTCATTTAGCATAAGGTATGTCTCCTAATGCTGTCCCTCCCCCCTGTGCATTCTGTGTAAGTGCTGATGGTACAAACTTGCTTCAGATTCTTGTTTTGACTGGTTCTGCTAATACCTCTTTTACGTATTCCTGATGTAATTACTTGTGAATTTATGCTGTAATGAGAGAGATTCTATTAAGTATTCTTAACTTTATGAGGGAAAATAATAACTTCTAATGGAGGATTATCCAAAGAATGTTTTTGCTATTACTTAGGAAATGGATTCTTTGGTTTGTCTTACTCCTAAATGTTCACCCAGATTCAACAGTCAAAAGTCTGTGTTGCTTACCTAGGAATTTGCTTTCTTCTTCATGTATATTTACAGGAGGGGTTACGTTTACTTGGCATTTGGGAAATGTTTTCACAATGCTCATTTCATATAGCAGATTCTCATTTTGTGAATGAATATGAACTTGGTCCATGTGACACAAATCTCTGGATTGATCTGTAGGGGCAGACAGTGTATCTGTTATCTTTCATTTGTGTATGTAGAATTCCTTATGTATGGAATTTTGATGTGTGCATGCAAATGCTTATGTAAGTTAATATGATCACATTAAAATGTATTAAATACCCAGAATTATGTCAATAATTAACACACAGTTGCAATATATAACAAGAAGCAAACTGAATATATGGAACATTTATTCAGCAAGTATTTACAATGGCATCTTACTAGGTGCTAGGCAGTTTGAGGAGAGCTGAAGCTGTCATGCTTTCTACTTGAGGGATTATCGATTTAATTGGGGAAACTTACAGTTTCATTGGAAGCTTATACTCTAATAGCTTTTACGGGATTTTAGTCAAACCACAGATAATAAGCTCCTTGTTGGCTTACATGTTCCTGGCAAAACTTTGGAAGTAGGCATTTGGAGGCAATAAAGCAAACATCTTTTAAAGGTTTTAGGTCCTTAGTACAAAAGTCTCCCATATCTCTGAATTGAAATTCTAAGGCTAACTTCTAAGCTGTTTTCATAGTGACCCTAAATAGGGTAACAGTAAAGTTTTGAAATCGGAGGCCTGAAAGGGAACAAAAATAGGAAATCAGGGCATTTTGGACCTGGAATGCAGCCCAGATCATTTGGCTTTACCAGGAGCCCAGAAACTTTTTAGATCATTTGTATGTGAGAACTCACTGACTTGACTCCCATGGTCTTTTTTTTTTTTTTTTTTTTCCTTTCTACTTCCCCTCCCACCTCATTTTACTCTTCTAGAATCCCAAAAGATACCTATTCTGGGCCTCAGTGGTTTTGGGTTTAAAAATGTTTTAGGCCAGGCGCGGTGGCTCACGCCTGTAATCCCAGCACTTTGGGAGGCCGAGGCGGGTGGATCACGAGTTCAGCAGTTCGAGACCAGCCTGACCAACATGGTGAAACCCTGTCTGTACTAAAAATACAAAAATTAGCCAGGCATGGTGGCATACGCCTGTAATCCCAGCTACTCAGGAGGCTGAGGCAGGAGAATTGCTTGAACCTGGGAGGCAGAGGTTGCAGTGAAGAGTGCAGCAGTGTACTCCAGCCTGGGGCAGCAGAGTGAGACCCCGTCTCAAAAAAAAAAAAAATTATTTTTTTTAGTAGAAGGCGGAAATACCAGTGCTACTTGGGAGACATCCACCATTGTGGATTGGAGCCAGACTACCTCTTCCCACTGATGTCACCTCCTTTTCCGTGACCTTCTTCATGATTGTGGAGCAGTTTTCCTTAAAGGGCCACAGAGTAAATATTCTAGGCCTTGTATGCCATATGCACACTCAATCGCAATTACTCTACTCTGCCATTGTAGTGTGAAAGTAGCCAGGGAGACACAAACAAATGAGCATGGGTGGGTTCCAATAAAAGTGTATTTATAGAAGCTCAATTTTGAATTTCATATAATTTTCATAGGTTATAAAATATTATTTTTCTTTTGATCTTTTCCAACCATTTAAAAATTATTCTCAGCTCAAAGTGGTACAAAAACAGGTAGCGGCCTGGCTTGCATGAGGGTCCCCTAGTTTGTCTATCCCTATTGTGGAGAATAATTATGGAATGTTTCTTATCTGTACCCTGAGGAATCCTAGTTAGAACTGATGCTCCAAGAAAATCAATGTAAAAGGAACATAATTGGCCGGGCACAGTGGCTTACCTGTAATCCTAGCACTTTGGGAGGCCGAGGCGGGTGGATTACCTGAGGTCGGGAGTTCAAGACCAGCCTGGCCAACATGGTGAAACCTCGTCTCTACTAAAAATACAAAAAATTAGCCGAGTGCAGTGGTACGTGCCTGTAATCCCAACTACTCTGGAGGCTGAGGCAGGAGAATTGCTTGAACCTGGGAGGCAGAGGTTGCGGTGGGCTGAGATCACACCACTGCACTCCAGCCTGGGCTACAGAGTGAGACTTTGTCTAAAAATAAAAAAAGAAAAGAAAAGAAACATAATCACCTCAACACTAATTAGAATCCCATAATTTTAGGAATTACTTTTCTCACATTCCTACATTTAGAGATGCTCAGGTGGTGGCCTAGAGGGAAATGACTGCCTCTTGTGACCTGTCTCCTCCTGATTCACAATTGTTAGCTTCTCTGTCCCATGCTCATGCAGATACCCAGGGCCCTGGACTATATTCCATATTTGTTTATTCATTAAAACAATTATTTTCTTTATTTTCCTTTCTCCTCTCAGTTGGGATTCTCCTGGGGTGATGATCTGCCAGCATTTCCAGAGAGACAGATGCCTGCTTGCCTAGTGGCCTTGAACCTCAAGGAGGCTTCCCAGGGAGAATTTTGGATGAAGACCTATATAAAGAGGTGAGGTAGCTGCTCAAACTCTTGAGTCACTGCTGTGTCATCTTTTATAGGTTGCATCTCTAGTACAAGACGAATGTGAGGGTGTGTGAATGTATGTGTAGTTTATAAGAACAAAATCGGTGATACGTTTGCCTATAGCTTTATGAAGGGTGGATCAAAGTCAAGGAGCGAAGCCTGTAGACTGAAAAGAAAAACGAAATTCAGATTCATCATGGCCCAGCTTTTAGCCACACATCAAAGATGTTTGGTCTGTTGGCTTGGCTTAAGAACACACTTAAGTTATTGAATAATTTATTTCCCAGAGTGAAGATTTTAAGTGTTGAGGGACTAGAGACACTGTGAGTGAGAAAACCGTTTTCTTTTGGATATTCATCTGAAGGTAAATAATTCAAAGGTAAATTTAAATGTGTGGGATAAATAGTCTACCTCTCCCGAATACTCTTTCCTATCTCATTTTTGGTTGATAGTTCCAAGATAATGCCTCAACGACTCCCACATTCCAAAGTGCAAGACTGGGACTCCAGAGTCCCCAGAACTTGCAAAAGAGGGGCCAAAATCCTGTTTTGTGGCCCTTAGCTGACCTCCTACACAAGGCCATAAAAGAGGATGGGGAGTCTGAGAGAAGAACCTGGAGTTTGGAGAGAGGATTGGTTTGGGAAAACTTGGGCTTTGAGTTTCATTTCTCACCCAAGCTCCAGACCTCTCTTGCCCACTCCTCACCCCCTAACCTAAAAATGATTCACTTTTCTCAAGGTAAGAGAGGTGGCTAGAAGGGGTTTATTTGCACAGCTGGAGCTGTGAACCCTGCGGTGAATAACATATGCCTACAAAAAAGTCTTCACAGGTGAGAGGCTGGCTGGACCAGCTGTGGCAGCTGAGGACAGGGCTGTGTTTGGGTCTGGTGTCCTCCGTCTGATGGTGGGTCAGACGTTTCTCTCACCTGGGGGCCAGATGAAGGCCACATGTCAGGGCAGCAGCTTGGAGTTGTTTTAGATCCTGCCAGCAGGGCTTCCAGGAGGAGCAAGAAAATATCAACAGAGTGGGGTTGGAGGTGTGCCACTAGATGCCAGGACTGAAGGAGGAATTCTAAGCTATAAGCAAGAAGATACATTTATACTCATCAAGAGAACTAGAGGTGAGGGATCCCCAGCTTGGAGATGTTGTCCAAAGAAGACAGAAAGCATCCCACACCAGCATTGTCATTAAACACAGCAAGAACCAAAGCTAGATCACAGAGATGCCCTTCAAGTGAGTTCTTTCCTGTCTCCTTAACTCTTCTCTCCTCTTTGGCTCTGGTCCTAGAGGAGTTAGAAGCCACAGCTTGGAGGGTGAGGTATTCAGGGCAGAGGCCCGTCCTCTTCTCACTTAGAAATACAAAGTTTGGAATTTGACTGTTACACAGGATGTTATATTTAATTACTGAAATGAAACTACTCTTAGGAGTGTAAGGGAACAGAGGGCACTTAGTAACCATAGAGTGAAGGGATGTCCTGTGGGGGTTCATACGAGATTTTACCAGGAGCAAGACAAGATTTCATCCACAGGCAAAGAGAATCAGCAACACAAAATGACCTTGACTAGCAGGGGGAGAAAATAATAAAGTTGGTTTCTGATTGTTCCTTGCCAGTATCACTTATTTAATATCTGGGTTACACCTATAATTTGCAACAGCAAATTACAGGTATATAAAATCTCGGTTTCCTATAGTTTTCTTGTCAGTGTTACAGGATTAGACTCCTACAGGAACAGAAACTTTAAACTAGAGTCCTCTGTAAATTTTTCACAAATATTTTTTGCTTGTTTGTTTATTCTTTGATGATTTTAATTTTGATTTCCAAACTGAACACATTCGGCCTAACAAAAGAAAATCACAGGTTAACTTTATTTACAGAAGTAAGTTTAAAAAATCAAAGGAAAATATTTGCCAATGAAACCTAGTGATGATCAAAAGGCATAACACATCAGGACTGAACAGTTATTTCAGAAATGAAAGCATGTTTCTATACTATGAAACCTATTAGCATTTTTCAGTTTATTAAATAAAAAGAGAAAAATTACATGATTATCTTGCCAGGTACAGAAAAAGCAATTTATAAAAATTCAACAGATATTCCTGGTAAAACTAGGAAGAAATAGCCTCTTAAACTTAGATAAAAGGTATCTGCCGAAAGAGCAAACATGTAATAGTGAAACACTGGGAGCATATTAATTAAAATCAAGAGCTCTATCATTACTCCTGATTGCACTGCAGATACCAGCCAATGAAATATGACAAGAGGGAAATAGTGTACAAACTTTGAAATGGAAGTGATAAAACCACAATCATTTGTAGTTGGTATGATTTTCTACCTAGAAAATCAAAGACAAACTAAAAAGCTTTTAGAACTAATATGATAATTCATTGAATTGCCTGAATGTAAGACCAAACACTGAGATCACAAATTTACTGCTAAGAGTAGCTCATAAAAATAGATGTTATTCATAATAATAAAAATACCAAAATGCCTAAGAATTAAGTGCAGAACCTCAGAAACACTGAAATGCCTAAGGATAAACCTCAGAGCCTAAGAAACGTACAAGGAAAATTAGAACCCTCTATTGAAAAACATAAAAGAAGTGATGAATAATACACAGTATTTCTGAATGGGAAGGCCGAAGTGTAAACTGGTAATTTCTTCCCAAGTTAATTTATAAATTCAATGTAATTCCAATAAATTTTTTTTTTTTAGATTTTTCTTCAAGTAAAAATATGCTTTGGGCCGGGCATGGTGGCTCACGTCTGTAATCCCAGCACTTTGGGAGGCTGAGGTGGGCAGATCACAAGGTCAAGAGATCAAGACCATCATGGCTAACACGGTGAAACCACATCTCTACTAAAAATACAAAAAATTAGCCAGGCGTGGTGGCGGGCGCCTGTAGTCCCATCTACTCAGGAGGCTGAGGCAGGAGAATGGCGTGAACCCGGGAGGCGGAGCTTGCAGTGAGCCGAGATTGTGCCACTGCACTCTAACCTGGGCGACAGAGCGAGACTCCGTCTCACAAAAAAAAAGGAAAGAAAGAAAAGAGAGGGAACTTTCCCACAGCAGTGTGGTTTTGGCACGGAAATAGAAAAATAATGGGATAGAATTGAGAATCCACAGAATCATGTGTCTTTTGTAATTAAGCATTTATAAATGGACTGTTTCATAAATGATGCATGGACAATAACGTTTGAAAAAATTATTCTATACCTTATGCCATATACAAAAATAAATTCCATATGGTTTGAAGACATAAACTGAAAAAAACACCCTATAAATATAAGAAGAACATGCAGGACATTTTAATAACCTTTGAGTAGGGAAGATTTTCCTAATTAAGACACAGAACGCAGATACCATAAAGATATACAGTTTAAAATTTTAAACTTGCCCGTAAGCAAAGTTAAAATATAGGTAGTATAACGAGACAAACAATATAAATAATAAAAGATTAATTTCTATAATATATAAGGCATTCTCTAGTCAATAAAACAAATTACCCAATAGAAAAATGGACAATGATAAGGAAAAATCTACTCACAGTCCACGGGAATGTGAAAAATTAGTAAGCTAACTTAACCGAAAAATGTAAATTAAAATAACAAAAAATGAGCATTTTTCATCCATTGGGCTAGCAAAAATAATATTTATGGTAGAGATGGTGTGGAAAAGTGAACATTTGTTACACGTTATTGATGGGAATGTAAAGTAGCATATAATGCTTGAAGGGATTTGGCAATTTTCACCTGAATTTAAAATACTGATTTCCTTCAACCTAGGTTTTCTATCACACAGAACATTTACATATATGCACAAAGAAAAACATGTAAAATTATTTATTTGTCAGATTAAATAAATTGGAAATAACTTATATGTCCATCATTAGAAATTGGTAATATAAGGATTCTATGAAACCAATAATAAGAATCAAGTAGATCGATATGTCCTGAAACGAAAGGAACTCCAAGATGTAACATTAAGTTAAAAAGTTACAAGTTTCAGAATTTCAGAATAATATGTGTAGTATAAATTAATATTTGTAAGAGTAAAAAGATATCTAAATCTATATCTGTACCTATAAATCTGTATTTATTCACATGAATACATAAAGAAAGTTCTGGAAGGATACTCTGGTTGCCTAAGGGAGTGGTCTTATTTTAAGAGGATGAAATGGGTAATTTTGTCTCTTATATCTAATTCTTTAAAATTTGAATTTTTAAAAAGAGCATGATTTTTGTATTACTTTTGTAATTTTAAATGTTGTTACTCTACTTTCCCTTGTATACATTGGACAAGAAAAGTCCTGGGCTTTCGATAACTCCCACTCTTCCTGCAAGGTGGTGTTTTTAGCAGCCCTAATGGGTTTCCATATGCTTGGGGCTCACCTCCCTAGGGGCTCACATTCAACCGCTGGTCCTGCTAAATAGAGCTGCAAACACAGCTGGATGAATCTGAATCATAAGCTCATAGTAAAGTAGAGAATTAGAAAGTGATTTAATAATTTAGAATTTAGAACTATTGTATAGAATACACAGTTGTGGAGAACTAGAAATAAATGGTTTGATCCAATGTTAGAAACTATTATCTATGGAAAGACCCAATAACTACAAGAATTGTGAATAAAGCAAGAATCTTAGAAACTCAGAATTACATAGAAATGCAGAGCCATCTCTTTGGATGTTTCCATTTCACAGACGAAGAAAGGGAGCCGATGGACTTTTGGTGACTTTCCACAGGACTCCTGGATCCTAGTGCTCATTAACTGTAATATCCCCAGAGCTGTTGTTGTTGCATGAACTTATAAGGGAAACCATATTATTAGGAAAAGTAATTCTATTAAAATAATAAAAGGGAAAATGCTTAAGCAAGAAAAAAACTACAGACATGAACAGAACTTCCCATTTTATTCTTCAACTTGGCCTCACCAAAGTATAAGAAAAGATGTCATCGGTGATGAGGAAAGTTGAAGACAATAGTAGGAAGGCCGTGACAATGAAAAAAATTCTAAATATGTATATTTCCATACTAAAGTGCCATGAAATAACTGTGGGAGAAGACTAAGTATGAGATTATGGGTATTGAGAAAAGAAAGAACTGATTCTACCCAGAAAAAATGAGAAGAATCCCAGAGACAAATGAGAAAGTGGGCAGGCTAGGTAAACTTATCTCATAGCTAATGTTTGATTTTTCAGGTTCAAAATTTGACGTTAATATGCAATGCATTAAAAAATGAAAGAAAAGAAAGTGGTAAAGCTGGCTGTGCAGGAGATTGGAATGAAGCCCTATACATTTTCAGCTGCTGTATAAAAGTTTCATCATAAAACTGAGCATCTATGCTGTGAATGTGGAATATTTTTGGTTATTATGAATAATCAAATCTCATAGTATATATACGATTTAGTTTAGCATATACTTTTAATGGACTTCATCACCATACCTTTCCTAGAATGCTTCAGAAGGAACAATCCTAAGTACTTGAGTTTTATCTTGTGATTTTCCTGAATCTGAATTTTTCCTTTCGGGATTCATCTGCACCTCCCTTCATTCACTGGAAAGTGAATGTTTCTAAAGTTTAGAAACATTCTAAAGTTTGCAATGCTCACACTAATCACCAATAAGATATGAGTTGGCCACTTTTCCTGTAAGGGCCGGATAGTAAATGTTTTCAGCTTTGTGAGCCATGAGGTCTCACAACTACTCAGTCTGCCTCAGCACAAAAGCAGCCTCAGACACCATGTAAACGAATAAGCTTGTTGGGTTCCAGTTATCTTTTATTATGGAAACTTACATTTCATATAATTTTCAGATATCATGCAATATTCTTCTTCTTTTAGTTTTTCCTTCTCAGTCATTTAAAAATGTAAAAGCCACTCTTAGATTGTTGGTTGTACAAAAAGATAGTGGGCTGGATTTGGCCCACTAGCAGCAGTTTGCTAAGTCCTGACCTAAAATCTTAGAAAGAAGACGGAAAAAATGAGTGTGTGTTTATCATAAAACTGCTTTGATTTTTTTTCTTTGAAGGATCAAAAGGGAGATTGTTTGCATTGCTATAATGATAGCAGTAATAATAGTCAATATTGTATTTCTATAGCACTTTCTTTGTGCCTGCTACTTTTCAAAGTACCTTTACCTTGACTGACTCCCTTAATTCTCACAGTAAACCAGTGAGATAAGAACAATGATTACCATGCCCATTTTACAGATAAGGAAACTGAAGCACAGAAACTCTAAATAATGTGCCCCAAATTCTTAGTGTTAGTAAAAATAGTAAGGCTGAGATGAGAACTCAGGCAGTCTAGTTCTAGCATGTGCACACACAACTGTCATGCTAGTTTCCAACTTAATTTTGTCACACACCCAATGAAGCCCGCTGTGTGTCTTTCTGTTTGTATATTCTTCACAAGGTCTAAATAATTTAGTAGGCTGTTTTCATTGAGAAATCTGTCTGTGAAATAGAATTGGAAGTGAGAGGGATGGGAAAATGCCAAATAACGTTTCCTTAAGTTAATACATATTTTTAGAAAATTCTTGAATAACCTAATTTTAGCAGGCAAATTGAAAATCACAGGAAGTCTTCTAAAACATTTCAAAAATGAAAATGAAAGGAGTTTTATTTGCTTAATTGACACTGTAGTTAGGAAAGACTTTAGGACTTTGTGTATTATTTGAATTAAAAATAAAAAATGTATTGAAGTGGGGTTCATTTGGGGATGGTGTCATTATGGCTGTCCTTGGAGAACCCAGCAGGCCCCCAAGCAGTGGAGTGTTTCACTTTCAATTTAACTTGGAAGTCACTAAGTAATCAAACAAAGACTACAGGCCATAAGGAGAAAATTGGTTATCAAATTTTTCAAGTCTGTGAAGAATTTCTCAAATAAATCACCAATTGTTTCAAGTTTTTGAAACAAGCTGTGTCTTTTGTATATGAGTGTATACTTGTTGGTGGGTGGTAACTCATTCATTTATGTGAGGAAGACAAGATGTACTCTAAAAGCTGGTTGGTTCTACTGAATTCTATCCGTACCTCTTTTGAGTTGATTAATATTTGGCAAAAATCCATTCCTTCTCCAGCATCTAATTACTTCACTAAAAATGATGATAATATTACCAAACTCAGAGACTGGTTGGAAAGATTACATGAGATAATGTATGTGTGTTGGAAATTGTGAAAGGATAATACGTATATTAATCTCTTTTAATAAAGCCCGTGGAAAAGACAAATCTAGCTGTACCTCTCTGTTTAAAAGAACTCTATTACTGCCTGCATCAGCAAATTCAGATAAGACATTCACTATTTATATTTTCAGCAAGAGCTGGAAAGCAACTAATAGCGTAACTGCTATCAAAGAGGTTTCAGAGGTCCGTGAAAATGGATATATTCGTTTTAATTTAAACTGAAGCATGCAGTCTCAGCATCACCTCAGAAATGTCTTATGGGATAGATTTTATTAAAATATTTGTTTTATATTCTTTCTAATGAGAAGCATTTTCCCAGCTTTGATCTAAACTTTTATTTTTTAAGATAAAAACTCATCTGTTCAAGTGAAGAATGTGTGTGGTGATATCTCTAGGAGAGGCATGCTATTTGATAAAAACCTCAACACTTTTGGCAGTTCTTAGCCAGGTTAAACATTCAAAAATAAATTGAAATTTTATCCTTCAGCTTCGTGTCCTTTAAAATTGCCAATATTATTATTTTCAAGGTTAACCTTTATTTTTACTAGCCTACTCTGTTATTCTCTAAAAATTAAATTATTGGCTTTCTTTAAAATTACCTTATTTTTAATGGGATAAAATTGTCCTTATTTGCAGTTTCAAGATGGATGGAGTAGGCCGGGCATGGTGGCTCATGCCTGTAATCTTAGCACTTTGGGAGGCCGAGGCGGGTGGATTTCCTGAGCTCAAGAGTTTGAGACCAGCCTGGATAATGTAATAAAACCCCATCTGTACTAAAATACAAAAAATTAGCCAGGCTTGGCAGCACGCGCCTATAATCCCAGCTACTGTGGAGGCTGAGACAGGAGAATCACTTGAACCTGGGAGGTGGAGGTTGCAGTGAGCCAAGATCGCATCATTGCAATCCAGCCTGGGTGACAGAGTGAGACTCCATCTCAAAAAAAAAAAAAAAAAAAAAAAGATACATGGGGTAGAGTTGTGTCTTAGTCTGTTTTCTGTTATTATCACTGAATACCTGAGACTGGATAATTTATGAAGAAACAATTTTATTTCTTACAGTTCTGGAGGCTGGGAAGTCCAAAGTCTAGGGGCAACATCTGGTGAGGACTTTCTTGCTGTTGGGGACTCTCTACAGAATCCTGAGGTGGTGCCAGGAATTGATGGCAAGGAGGCACATGAGTGATGGCCAAACTGGTTTTTATAACAGACCCACTTTTATGATAGCAAACCTCGTCCCTTGATAATAATCCATTAATCAATTAATCCATTAATCCATAAGCATATTCATCCATTCATGAAGGCAAAGCCCTCATGACCCTGTCACCTTTTAAAGGGCCCACCTGTTGAGTCTGTTACATTGAGGATTAAGTTTCAACTTGAGTGTTGGAGGGGACAAACATTCAAACCATAGCAGCGTGAGTTTTGGGCTGTGTGTTACTTGGAAGTAAAGCTCTTTGGGGGCAAGGTCATGCTGTATTCGATGTATACACACACACAGCAAAAGAGATGCCATTGAGGAGCGTCTTTGCTGCAAACCCTCAAATGGGGTTGTTCTTGTTTGCTTTGGAGACAAAATATGAACATTTATCAGTTATTCCAAAGATGACCAAAGAGTCACTGCAAATGGATGTGGAAGAATCACATAGAATTTCATGTATAACTTTTGGGAACAAACTAAGTGGTCCTTGGAGTAACCTGGTACAAAGATGATTTGAGTAAGAAACAGCTCTTGAACACAGGCAAAAATCTCATTTTAATGAATTTGAGGGAGTTGGAAATAGCTTTGTTACATTCCAATTATATGTAATTGGAAATGTATGTGTGTTCAATATATACAGAGCACAGAGGTGGTGTTACTCACTTGATTTAGTTTATCCAAATAAAGCAGGCATTTTGTTTCGATGTCCTCATTTTGCTCTTTTTTTAAAAACAGCACTTCTTTTATCATCTTCCTTTTATTCTGTATCATGTTGAGGTACTTGCCTTGGAGATATTCCATCCCTGACCCCTAGTTCTGGTAATTTCCTCTCTCTCATTCCTTTCCAACCTTCTTTACTCTTCTGAGATGCTAATATAACAATCCTGTAACAGTAGAAAGCGCAATTCTGAACCATAGCGGTGTTTTCATTAAGCAGTTTGGCTGCTATGTGGACAGGGACTTGTGAGCACATCTGTTCTACAGGATTTTTCATTTAATATAATTTTCTGAAACCACATTGGCAAAGCACCATTATTATAAGCCATCCCCAAGGACATGGAAATAATTTTGCTAAACAGAACTCTAAGTTAAAATGCTATTTATAATTAGGAGATTCTACTTGCATTTATTAGCTGTCCCCTCCTCCCGTATATGAAGATCAACTCTGAGCTAGTGTTATTTAGATGTGGATTTTGAGCTTTGTCCTCACCTAGTTATGGGGCTGGGCCTCGTGGAGTCTGTTTCTTCTGAGCCGTTTGACACATAATGGCAAGGCTGTTGGCCTTGGTTAGGAAGAAATTTGTGGAAGAACAAACATTTCTGGCCCTAGTGAAATTGTATCTGTTAATCTCATTTAATAAGATTATGATGAACTGAGATTGCAAAAGGCAAGAACATGAATGATATCAGCTCAGTATTTTTTCTATCAGGTTATTTTTATTTATTTTTGAGATGGAATCTCACTCTGTCACCCAGGCTGGAGTGTAGTGGCGTGATCTCAGCTCACCACAGCCTCTGCCTCCCATGTTCCAGTGATTCTCCTGCCTCAGCCTCCCAAGTAGCTGGGATTACAGGAGCCTACCACCATGCCTGGCTGATTTTTTGTATTTTTAGTAGAGATGAGGTTTCACCATGTTGGCCAGGCTGGTCTTGAAGCCCTAACCTCATGATCCACCCACCTTGGCCTCCCAAAGTGCTGGGATTACATGCGTGAGCCACCATGCCCAGCCAGGTCTGAGTTTCTATACCTTGTCAGTATGCACGGAAACCATGATGTGATACTGGAGATTTTATAAAAAGCTATCATCTCCCCCTAGTCCTTCTCTGACATCAGTTCCACTTCCTGGAGAAAACTCCTTTTTTTTTTTTTTTTTTTTTTGGTTGTTCTATGTCTTAACTCCACAACTCAAAAAATTACTTGATTTAAAAAAAATTAAGTCCCGTTGATTGACTTCCCACTATGACAAAAGATTAACTCACACTACTATGATACCCTCTGATCACCTCCTTCCCCTCCTTTTGTTGTTTTTTGTATTTTTTTTAATTTCTGTTGATCATCATTGTAACTTTAAATAATAAGGTAGTAAGCCATTTTTTCCTTCCATACGTTTTTATCACAATTTCCCTTTTTATACATTCTCTATCTTAATACCCCTGACTTTCTTCCTCCTTGTTCCTTCCTCTCTCCTCACTGTTGTCAGAATCTTTAACATTTATGTGGTTCTGCAAACATCGGTAAGTCTTCTGAGGCTGTCCAGGAGTTGATGTGGAGAGTTGAAACCCGCTAGCTGTTGTTTACATAGCTGTGGTGATGGGTTATTGTTGGATCATGTAGGGGCCTAGGATTACATTTCCTTTACTCCAGGCCCAGTGTCTCCAGCCTTTAGCTCAGGAGGACAATGAGGGTGTAAGTGTCAGTGGATTCTTTCTGCATAAAGACGATTAGCGAGTCCCCTGTTTCCAGCCCATTTCTTACTCCTGTTCACTCTGTGCCTAACATCTCTCCTGGATTCAGAATAACCCTTCTCCAGCCACCTCTCTAGTTGCTACATGGACCTAGTGGTTTTGAAAATTCTATCAGAATATGCAACTCTACTGAATTTTATTTCTTTTTGTGAATACTTTGTTTTATGTGTTGACATTTTACTGCTTATTTTAATGGATAACAAAGAGCATATAAGACAGTCTAGACTGTAGCCTCCCAGAAGGGAGTTTGGATGTATTTTTTCCCTTTGATTTATGAGCCTAGCATGGTCTCTTAGCACTTTGGAGAATCAGTTCCTGAGGGTCCCTTTGACCTTTGAAGACAGCCTCTGAGGAGAGCTGGCACCACACTTCTAAGATTGCTGCTCTTGGCAACCATTAAATTAAAAGAATCTTCCCTTAAGATAGTAACAACACTCTTCAGAACGTTCCCAGGTGAAGGAACATTTGGCTGTACATGAGAAGCCTGTGAAGTAGAAGCTTTGAGCCCACTGGGCATCAATTTGATATTGAACCAGTCTCGAGTTAACTTATGTCATAGGCTGAGAAGTGGAGGAAGTCACACCAAAAGGAGCTGGTAATAAGAGACACAAAGTTTAGGATAAACATTTCCAAATTTCAATTAGTAGGGAATCTGGAAGGTGAAGACTATATATCTATGGGCTGTTTCTTGGAAGATAGGTCCCTCAGTGACAGAGGAAAATATTTGGCCAAACCAGGCTGCCGTGCAGAGCTAGGTAGTTCTGTTCTGCACAGCTCTAGAGGGCATCAGGCTATGTGATGTCACCCTCCTGTGTGTGCAGTGTGCAACCTGCACAACCATGTGTAGCACAGCTAGGTAAAGATAAATGCTGCTTGGAAACCTGGAAGACACGGCTGGAAAAAAATGCATGTGTATCTCTGGTCAAGATTCAGACGTATTGATTATTTAAGTAAGAAGTCCTGCCAGGCATAATGGCATGCACTTATAGTACCAGCTACTTGAGAGTCTGAGGTAGGAGGATCATTTGAGCCCAAGAATTGGAGTTTAGCCTGGACAATGTAGCAAGGCCCCGTCTCTAAAAAAAAATAACAAAACAACAACAAACAAAAAACTAAACAACAAAGTCTTATTTATTTACCTCTGTAGTAGATAATTAACTAAGACTTTGTGTAAAATGACTAATTCCCCTTCTAACTTGCTGTTTTAAGTCTGACCAGATGTTTAACAGAAGCCAAAAGTTATAGGAGTAGGGAGATTGAGATGGAGACAAGAGCTCCAATTTTCAGAGTAACTTTTTAAAATCCCAAGAATGCTCAGCACTGTGCTTGAGGTCTTTTGGAAAAGGTTTCTTCACTAATAATGCCAATTAACATTTGTATGATAGTTTCAGAAGTTTTTTCTAATACAGCAGCTCATTAAAATTTATCTGGATACAGTTTTGTCCTTATCTCCTTTTGATAGATGAATAATTGAGGCTCAGAGGGGTTAAGTGATGCCTTGAGGGGCTCTGTGCAAGCAGTTATAGTAGAGTTGGGACAGGACCTGGGACCATCTGATGCCAGATTCCACTACTTTACTTTTTAGAGATTCTAGGTTTCTCCTCAGCAGGGGCACAGTTATCACATCCATCTTCAAATATGAGATAAATTGTAAGAAACCGGACAGGACCTGAGGATAAAAATTTCTTGCGTGAAAAGAGTTTAGATTCTGCTCAGAATGAAGATCTTAATTCTTGACAACTATGTTTTTCTATATTTATAATCCTCCTGGAAAGATCTCAGATTATATACAAATGTAGTTTACTCAGTGTCGTCACCAGTTTGAGCTGCTGTAACAAAATACCATAGACTCGTGGCTTGAACCAACAGATTCTATTTCTGATAGCTCTGGGGGCTGGAAAGTCCAAGATCAAGGTGCTGACAGATTTGATGTCTTGGGAGGGCTCTGTTTCTGGCTTGCAGATGGCCACCATCTTGCCATGTGCTTGCATGGCCTTTCCTCAGTATATGTACTTTGTCTTCCTCTTCTTAATAAGGGGACTAATCTCATCATGAGAACCCTATCTTCATGACCTCATCTAAGCCTAATTGTCTTCCAAAGACCTCACCTCCAGAGGCCATCACATTTGAGGTTAGGACTTCACATACGAATTTTTGGAGGACACAAATAATTCAGCTCATAACACTAAATTTACAAAAAAGTGATTGCTTTAATTCAAAAATTGCCTCACCTATATCATTTTCGCTTACATTTACAGAGTGATAATTCTCTGCCAGATATATTTCTTAAGTACTTAATGTGCACAGTTCATCACTCTCCATGACAATGCTTTGAAGTAATTATTATTATCATCCCCATTTTACTGGTGAGGACATTGAGGCATTGCTCAAAATTACACATCTAGTAAGGGGTTGAACCAGGATTGGTACTCAGGCCGTGGAGTCTACAGTTTGCTCTTAAACTGCCTGTTAGTCAAATCTTCCTTTTCCTTCCTTCCTCCCTCCCTCCCTCCCTCCTTCCTTCCTTCCTTCCTTCCTGCCTTCCTTCCTGCCTTCCTTCCTTCCTTCCTTCCTCTCTTTTCCTTTTCTTTTTCTTTTTTTTCTTTCTTTCTTCCTTCTTTCCTTCTTTCTCTCTCTCTTTCCTTTTATCAGGACTTTGTTGCCCAGGCTGGAGGGCAGTGGCAGGATTTGGCTCACTGCAACCTCCATCTTCCTAGCTGAAGTGACCCTCCCACCTCAGCCTCCCAGGTAGCTGGGACTACAGGCATGTGCCACCACGCCTGGCTAATTTTTGTTTTTGTTTTTTGATAGAGATGGGGTTTTGCCATGTTGCCCAGACTGGTCTCAAACTTCTAGGCTCAAATGATCTGACTGCTTCAGCCTCCCAAAGTGCTGGGATTACAAGTGTGAGCCACTGTGCCCGGCCGGATGATTATTTCTTTACATCAGTTTGCCAACATGTTTTTCAATAAAGCAACCTGGTCTTTCTAACTACTATTTTGTTACTGGCCAATGCTATTTTGCTGAATTTCTCTCCTCTCTATTGTGGTACTTGGAAGCTTGGGAGCTGAAATTTTAAGAATCCTTGGCCAGCTGGGTTTTGGTTTAGTTTCTGCTAATGGGGTGAGAGGGGATTTATTCATGATTTGGAAGGTGTAGACCAAAACCAAAATTCTAAGCCCCCCAGCTGACTGAATGGACCTCTTATCTCAGCCAAGAAGATAGCAATGAAACCTGAAAATCTGGTTCAGGCCATGATGGGAATGGTGGGTCAGACATGCTTCATTATTCTCTCCATCCTTTGGAATTCAGGCACAACTGACCAGTATTAACATTAAACCAGAGATTTTAAGAGTGACAAAACAAGTCCGTTTGTAGCAATAAAGTACCATATTCTAGACTGATTCTAGTATAGCATCACATTAAGAGATAGTAAGCCCTGAAAGAAATGGAAGTATTTTACCCCAAAATACATTTTTTGATCTATTTTGAAATGTCCCTGCAAAACTGTTTCTTGTGGGAAAAATCTACATTCTGTAGAGAATCCCCTTCCCTTTCCAGGTATTTTCCTGATCCCGGAGAGATCTAACTAAGAGTTTAATGCCTTTTAAGGTTTGATAAAGGATGTTTATCATCTATTCTCTCTGAAGCCTGCTATTTGGAGGCTTCATCTATGTAACAAGAACCTTGGCTTCCACCCCCAACTCCTACCTTATTCTAACCCCAAGCATTTCTTTCTGCTGACTTTAACTCTTTAGGCAAAACTTTACTCTTTCAGCCAATTGCCAATTAGGAAATCTTTGCATCCACTTATGACCTGGAAGCCTCCCCCTGCCCACTTCGAGATGGCCTACTTTTCCAGGCTGAATCAATGTAAAACTTACATGTATTGATTTATGTCTTTGCCTGTAACTTCTGTCTCCTTAAAATGTATAAAATCAAGCTGGAACCCAACCACTTTAGGCACACGTTCTCAGGACCTCCTGAGGCTATGTCATGGGTCATGGTCCTCATATTTGGCTCAGAATAAATTTGTTCAAATATTTTACAGAGTTTGGCTTTTTCGTCAGTGAAGGAGAAAGGGAAGCATGCTCTGTGATTATACAACATGTGGAAGGTCATCTACTATGGACTAAAATGTTTGTACGCCCTATATTCATATTTTGAAACTGTAATCCTCAATGCAATGGGGCTTTTGGAAGGTAATTAAGGTGGAGCCCTTATGATAAGATTAGAGCCTTTATAAAAAGAGACAAGAGAAAGCTTGCTTCCTCTCGACCTGCATGCAGGAGAGACCATGGGAGGACATAACCATGAAGGGGGCCCTCATCAAGAGCCTGACCATGCTGGCACCTTTGCCTCAGACTTCCAGCCTCCAGAACTATGAAAAATCCATGTTTAAGTCATCCAGTCTTTGTTAACATACTATAGCAGCCTGGACTTAGGAGGACACCAACCCTTGCAAGATCCTTTAGGTATTCTCTTGTGTATCACCACCCTGGGGATCCACACATCAGTGGTCGTCAGTAGTGTTCTTCCAATTCCAGGTCTAGCGAATAGTAGCAATTTCTTGATTCTCTGAAAATGAATGGCATACTTGAGAGCTAGTAACAGTGTGGGCTGAGCTTGACTCTTCCACCTCTTTCAGAGATTTGTAATCATTTAACTGTATTAAATCACTTCCTGCTTGGAATTTCCTAGAAGAGTTTCTGTGTCTTTGGCCAAAACACTAAATGATACAATTATACTTTGTTTTGTTTTTTTTCTCTTGAAAAATAGACAATGTAATGACAAAGTAAAATATTTTGTGTCAATCTTTGCTTTCTCATTAGCTTTTGTAGATAGAAGTCATGTGTGAACCAAGCTTTCAGTATAGAAGTTTTAAAGCATATATACTAATCTATTTTAGCATCATAGTTGATAAGGACAAATTTTAATTTTAAAGGGCAGAAAGTGGTGATTCTCAACTTTGGCTGTTGATTTAGAATCATCTCAGTAACTTGAAAATTATCTGTGCTTGGGTCTCACTCTATTGTAAATCAGAATTTCTGCTGGCTTAACCCTCATTCTTTTAAATTTAAAATTTAAATACTTTGGAATAGCTATTGGGTTCGTTGAATGTATGCACCCCTGCCACTTTATGTCCCATCTCAATGCCAGTGTGACTGTGCTGGTCTATACAATCACACAGCAGCAGAGTATGGAAATCATCTGGATGTCCATGCACTTCATTTCTGTAACTTGCTAAAGTAGCAATTCTCAAACTTGCATGTGCATACATATCACCTGGAAATCTGATTAAAATTCAGATTCTGATGAAGTAGAATTGGGATAGGCATTGAGATTCTACATTTCCTAGGTGATTCCAATGCTGTTGGAATCCATAGAAAACTTCTAACCAATTTTTGCTTTTCTAGTCCTAGTGTTTTATTTCTCTTTTTCATCAACCCTGTCCTCCCTCCTTTCAGTTTGACTCCACATGTTAACTTCTATTCTCCATCTAGTCTGTTTTATTAATCCATCTGTTTCAACTTATGATCTCAACAAATATTTTCATAACACACAAATTCTAGTGTAGTCCTCTGGTTCTGTGTAGCTCACCAGGCATAGCCATCACCTCACTGCACGGACACCTTGGACACTGTGTAACTCCGCTCCAGACCTGCCTCCCATCAAAGTTCTCTGGCAGTGGAGAGGGATTGTTTATTCACAGCAAATGGGGATACAGATGCACTTCTTCATGCTAGAGATATTTTTGTACCTTTGTAGCTACATCAATGTTATTGACCCTGGATGCACATTTAAAATCATCGGGAAACTGAAAAAAAAAATCACACCATATTCCATAAATATGTACAATTCTTATGGGTCAAATAAAAATAATAATAAAAGCTAAAAGTTAAAAATAAAGCCTTATATCCAGGAGCTACCACTAGAGATTCTGAAACAACTGGTCTAAGATGAGACTTGGGCATTGGTATTCTGACAACTGAATATCCATTTTATTGTGCACTCAGGGTTGAGAATCAATGATCCATACAAAAGCTTAAGAAGCTGCTGAATATTTTGGTGTACTGAGAATGCGTCAATGAGCTATTGCTGTGTAACAGACAGTCACAAAATTCCACAGGAATAAGCATCTATTGTCCTCTTGTGCACCTCAGGAGTGGCTGGGGAGCTCTGATGATCCCAATATGGTTGGCTGGGTTTGGCTTCCAGCCATGAGTTTAGTTTATCTTGGATTCATGTGACTCTCATTTTTTGGGGATAAGCAGGGTATTCATGACACTGGTAGAACTGCAAGAGAAGGGAGTAGAAACATTTGATGTCTCCTAAGGCCTAGGCTTGGTACTGTTAGTCTTTCCCTTCTTTCCACTGGCCAAAGTCAGTCATGTGGCCAAGCCCAGCATCACTGGGCTCTGCAATCTGACAGTAGTTTTAAGACCGCTCATGGTGGAAGTTTTGAGCAGACTTACAACTGAGAATTACTATTTCATGCTGCATGAGTCTCCTAGACTTAACAAGACTGCGAGAAGATAATTACTGTTTCCTTCATTTGGTGAAATTGATAATTTAAAAATTATCTCCCAAATCACTAGCTTTTTATAACCACGTATTCACCCTCCTTTTTAAAAAAAAAACAAAAACAAACTTTTGTTAGCTCTCTGTTGTGCAAAGCCCTATTGAATCTTAAAGCAAAGGGAAAAACTAGTAATATGAATCCTACTTTATAATATTTTGTTCATCATTAACTTTTTCTATTCATTGTTATATTTTCAAGTATTGAATTAAATTGTTATGTATTGATCCCTGAGTTTTCTGATCTCCTCTTAGTTCTAGTTCTGCTCTTTATGAATGTGTGGCTAGGTATGTTTGTGGCCTCCAAGGATCTGTCCTTGTTCCCAAGGATGCTGCTGGGTGTGCCCAGGAGCTTTCTTTTCTACTTCAGCTCTTTCCATAAACTGCCTTTCTAGAACAAAACTCAGAAGTCTGCATTTGCTGAGTAAATATGCTTATGTGACGCAGCCTCCATTGCTGTGTTGGGATGGGCCAGGACACCTTGCTTCATCTGCTACCAGGCTGACCTCCAGAAGTCATGGTGGGAGGCCCACCCCTACCTCCCAGCAGTCTCTGATCTCAGGATCTGGGGAACTCAGCAGTCAGCCGAAAGATTCTTCATCCATTCCTCCACAGGGCACCAGGGCATATGGTAGGTACAAATTAAACACAGTAGCAACCTAGATATCTAATTATTCCCTAAGGCAGATATGTAACTCAAGCATACTGATACCTCTGGGTTATAAACTTAAACCTTTTACTGTTAATTTTGTAAAATGTACAAAGAGAAAAATGTACAATTTTAGTAACCTTAGAAAGGTGACTTTTGGATACATAGAGCCACGTGGGATAATGATACAGCATAGATTTTGGAGTCAGAAAGACAAGAGTATGTATCTTGGATTAACTAGGTGGCATATGTGTGACTGAGAACATTTCTTAACCTCTGTGTGTCTCAATTTAATAAGGGTAATGGCCTTTGTCTTTGAGGTGGAGGAACATGTATATAGCTCATGGCATATAATAGAGCTTAAAAGAAATAATAGTTAGAAGATACCCGAGATTTTGGCCGGGCGCGGTGGCTCACGCTTGTAATCCCAGCACTTTGGGAGGCCGAGGCGGGTGGATCACGAGGTCAGGAGATCGAGACCCCGTCTCTACTAAAAATACAAAAAATTAGCCGGGCGTGGTGGCGGGCGCCTGTAGTCCCAGCTAAAAAAAAAAAATGAAGATACCCGAGATTTTGACCTGGAAAATATGATGTTGACTTCAGGTTCAGAGCTCTCTAACAGCATAACTCTTTAGATAGAAGACCTTTAAATTGTATTTTACCTTCACTTTGCTGATTACATAGAATAGACTGGGCCTGCATTATCTTTTCCTGATATACCAAGGCCATTAATAGGCACAGCTGTTTTCTGGGCTCTGCTGAAATGCAGAATGCCTCAGGACTTATTGATTCACGAAGGGCAACTTGTCCTTGTGTGCTTCACTTGATGTGTCAGTGTGCTTATCTGCATTTTCTGCTCTTTGGTCTTCTCCCTAGCTGTCACAAGTTTGCTGTCACTTGTCCTTGCTCTTGCTTGCCTCCTTTTACTTGCTAGTCCTGACTTGTGGTGGCCTTATGAACCAGATGTTAGCTTAATAAAACTGTGGGCACTAAAAAGTATTAATAGGCTGTAAGGACCAAGGGAATCCCTATGCGTAGTGCATGCATTTTGTGGCATCTTTCTTACAAAGGGATTGCTCCTTGGTGGCAACGTAAACAGACAAAGTTGCCGGGTGTCTGGATTTTCGGTGGTGAGGTGCCATTATAAGAGTTCACATTGCTTTGAATGGATGGAAAGGCTTAAATCTTTTGTCAACTAGGATCACGGCTGTATCCTGAGAGCCAGGACTTTGTTTTGTGTGACTTGATCGCCTTCACAATGCCCAGCATATTCCATATTCCTAATAGTTGCTAAATAGTTCACGGCATTAAATTAGATTTAACGTAATTTGCTTGTCTAGAAGAAAGTAAATGTCTCCAAATCATATTAACAGAGGGTCAAAAACAAAACAAATTATTGAAGAGGACTTACTTTTCCCTTTGAAAAACTATAAATGTAATTTAAGAGAAACTCTGTGGAATGTTGTTTGAGGGTGTAGGGATGCCACCTCTTAACCATCGTGCTGTTAGTCTGTCAGTGACTGTATCCATTGGTGTGGAACTGCCCTCAGCACAGCAAATTTCAAATGAGAGAAACATGTAGACAGGAAGAGAAACAAATATCCTGGCCTTAAATTATTCCCGGTTTGTGTAGGTTAGGGTAGATAAAGGTGAAATGGACTAGCTTGGAATTCAGGTGAAATTCTGCTGCTGAGTATCCACCTAGAAAAACTCTTACTCCTAAAAAGGATACCTCCTTGTAATGTTCCCCAAATGGGAACCTAAGTGTGGATCAATGTTGAAATGGATAAATCATGGTATATTCATGCAGTGGAATGCTATATAGTTGTAAAAATTAACGAACTACATACAACATGTTCAACTCATATACAATATGACTAACTTTAAAAATAAAACATTGGAAAATCACAGGATAGTGTGTGTCACTGGCTTGCACTTAGGTAAATATAACAGACAAACTGAACAATACGCTGTTTGCAATTGTACTCAATGGATAAAAACTATATTGAGAAGCACAGGGATTGTATTGGCCAGGGTAGCCTATGCTCTGCTGTGGTCACCAACAATCCCCAAACTTCAGTGGCTTGAAGTCATAGTTTTGTTTCTTTAGGATTTGAGCTGCGGAGCAGCTACCATCCAGAGCATGGCCAGAGGCAGACAGAAAAAGAGGATGTAGCAAAGCTCACATTGATTTTTAAAAGCTTCAACCCAGTCGCTTCTGACCATGTTTCTTTTGCCAAAAAAGTGACATAACCAAGCGTAGTATCAGTGTGTGGGCAAGTGCAGTTCTACCAAGTGGCCAGGAGGAGAGAGCCAGAACAATCACGAACAAATCTAATGACCACCAAGGGAATGATGTACCTAAAAATCAGGATACCTTTAAGGGGCTGGAAAGGGAATGCAATTTGGGAGAGACATAGGAGGGTTTCTGAGGGATGTTAATTCTCTCTTCATCTGGGTGGTGAGTTTACAGGTTTGATTATTCTTTAAACTGTCCATGTATGTTTTCTTATACACCTTGTTTGTATGCTGTATTTTAAAATAAAATATAAAATAACTTTTTAGGACATACAGGTCATATATATGATAATATAGTTAGAGAAAATACTTAGCAGGATTTTAGAGATATTGTCAACTCTGGAGAGATGGAGGAGAGATTGGGAGAGATGAAAAGGAAAATTTCACATCTGTTTTATATCCTGGTTAAACTTCTTATATGTTGTTCGCTTACTTAATGAAAGATTAATTTAAAAAAATTCTTTTAAAAAATCCAAGATACAGAATAAAAAAATAACCATGGGGCTCGGTGTGAAACATGTTTTTTTGTTCCCCAACTCCAGATTGAGACTGGCATTGGGAGATGAGGGGAGAAGTCATTGAAAGGGCATCTCAAATGGAGCCAGGAGCAGACAGCCCTCAAAGTGGGAAGCAGACAAAGGACCACCAGCCACAATATCAGAAAGAGGCCTGCATATGATTTGGCACTAGCCACCCTAGAGTGTGGAACTCAGAGGGACCATCACTAGGGGTCATTGTCCAGCAGCTGAGATACTGACAGGCCACAGGGAACAGAGGGTGAAGGATTTGGTTGATTTGTGTGGGGATAAGGGTCTGATCCTCCTCCTGCCATGGTTCGACTGAGCTCAACAAACCAGAAACTTCTCGAGGAACTGAGCTATACTATACATGTAATCAAAAGTTAATTATCTTAAAAAAAGCATTAAATCTATCTTTGATCTTGGTGGTTGTATAAATCTGCTTTGGAGAGCCCTTCATTTGGACATTGAAATCTCAACCTCGAATGTGGAGAATGTGACTGAGAATTATTTTTTGAGGACGCATAAGGTTTATTTCAGAGAAATGGGGTGGAGTGTTCTAATCAAGAAAGCATAGAGACATAGATATGCATAATGGGGATGGCGAATTTACTTTGGATGATGTGGGGGGCTGGAAGAGAAGTAGAAAAATAAGACGACTTGGGTCTATGTGTTAGTTTCTTGTGACTGCTGTGACAACTTACTGCACACTGGATGGTTTATTTTCTCACAGTTCTAGAGGCCAGAAGTTCAACCGCAGTTTCCCTGGGCTGAAGTCAAGGTGTAGGCAGGGCTGTGTTCCCTCTGGAGGCTCTAGGGAAGGTTTAGTTTCTTGCCTCTTCCAGCTTCTGGTGCCCACCAGAGTTCCTTGACTTGTGCCGACATCACTCCAATCTCTGCATCTCTCTTCATACTGCCTTCTCCTCTGTGTGTGCATAATTGCCCTCTGCCTCTTTCTTGTAAGGGCACCCCCCGCTCTCTTTTTTTTGAGCCGGAGTTTCACTCTTGTTGCCCAGGCTGGAGTGCAATGGCACCATCTTGGCTCACTGCAACCTCTGCCTCCTGGGTTCAAGTGATTCTCCTGCCTCAGCCTTCCAAATAGCTGGGATTACAGGCATGTGCCACCAGGCCCAGCTAATTTTGTGTTTTTAGTAGAGACGGGGTTTCACCATGTTGGTCAGGCTGGTCTCGAACTCCCGACCTCAGGTGATCCACCCACCTCAGCCTCCCAAAATGCTGAGATTATAGGCATGAGCCACCGTGCCCTGCCGTAAGGACACTTTTGATTGCATTTAAAGCGCACCTGCATAATCCAGGACAACTTCCCCAATAATCACATCTGCAAGATCTTTTTTTCTTTATAAAGTAACATTTATAGGTTCCCCGTATTGGGACCTAGTATCTTTGGGTGGGCCATTATAAAGCCTACTAGAATCTGAGTCATAAAAGTTAGTCCTTGAAGTTTCTGTGCATAAAGTGAGAATTTGGGCAGTGCAAGGACTTATGGATACAATTATCTGGTAAATAAGTCCTGCTGCCTTCAGCCTGGACAGGTGTTTCTTTTTGGTTTATGGTTCCTGCCTTGTGTCTTTGGGCAACAACAGGTATGTGGCCCTTAGACATTGTAATCCCTTCATGTCACTTCATGCCTGAGAAAATGTTCTGATTTGATAGCTCCTGGTACTATTATTATTCCTTTTGAATACAGGGTGGGAGACATTTGTATTTGACTAATTTGGGGGCCACCTTGTGTGTACATTAAAATGAAAGGGCAAAAATCTTCTTTGAGTTCAGTTTCCTGCTAAGTGAACATCAAGCATATTCATTCAGAATTATAATTGCCTTCATTGACAGAACCACATGAGGTTGGTGCAGAATTGCTAGGGAGATCCTGATACACATATTCTATTTATTTGTGTCCCAAGTGGAATCAGTAATGCAAATCACAGATAAAAATAGGAAGCAATTTTACTCGATGTATTAGCATGAAAACATAGTTCAGTGTTGCCGAAGAGAATAGGAACAACTATTTGTAAGTAGGAGCAAGTGATATATTTCTCATTGTGATCAGTTTTTGATTCAGTAAAAAGTTGCTGCTGCTTCTACGATTATTTCTGATGCTTCTATCTTTATCTTTTATGGAAATAATTTTATTCATCTCCCATTTGAAAGTCTTCTCCTTTAAACATTTAGAATATTATTTTTGGCAGGTTTTATTCTTTCTTTTTTTGGGGGTGGGGAGGAGGGGGTGATGTTAGTAAGGCAGAAACGGAAACAGCTCTTGTTTCCAGCATTTTCTTGGCTACACTGGACAAAAATATATTATTATTATTTTTTTTTTGAGACGGACTCTTGCTCTGTTGCCCAGGCTGGAATGCAGTGGTGCGAGATCTCGACTCACTACAACTTCCACCTCCTGAGTTCAAGCGATTCTCCTGCCTCAGCCTCCTGAGTAGCTGGGACCACAGGTGCATGCTGCCACGCCTGGCTAATTTTTGTGTTTCTAGTACAGACGGAGTTTCACTGTGTTGGCCAGGCTGGTCTCAAACTCCTGACCTCGTGATCTGCCCACCTTAGTCTCCCAAAGTCCTGGGATTACAGGCGTGAGCCACTGTGCCCAGCCAAAAATATATTACTTTTGAACTTTCAGGGTATTTCAAAGGGCAAGTCAAAAATTCCAGGTCAGACATTTCAAGTTAATACCACCAGTGTTATGTAGCGCATGAGTGAGTGAGTGAAGATAAGACCCTGTTTGTTGCCATGTGGATAGAAGCCAGTGAAACACAATGAACAGCCCTTATGAAATTACTAAGATGAAGAGGATGTTGCACAGAGCAGAAATATAAAATTTTAAAGGCTTTTGATATTGAGGGGGAAATAATTTTATAAATCAACATTGAAAAGGAATAAATTTTTATTGCGTTATCCTGTTTACAAATTTCTTTCACATACAGTTTTTTATTTGAGTCCTCCTGCAGTTCTGTGAAGCAAGGTAGGTATTACTATCTTCATCTTAACAGATGAAAAAATTGAGAGCTAGAGAGGCTGTGATATGATCAATGTCAGCTGGCTCCTAAGAGGCAGAGGTGGGACCAGAACCCAGTGTTCCACCATTCTGTGGTAGTTAAGTCTGTTTCAAAGGCTGAGTGCTTGTGTGCAGTTGCGCGCGCACACACACACACACACACACACATACACACACTCTCTCTCTCTCTCTCACCCCTTCCATTGACTTTGTTGTTTCATTCCTGGGTTGGAACAGACAACCTACCCTAGTAAGAATAGCATTCTGTAGCGGGAAAATGATCCTCGTTCTTAATCCAAAGAGATATTGGGGCAATATTGAATCAAAGGATAAAGAAAATAAATACTTTGTTTCCCTAGCTCAGCACTCTTTCTCAAGAATGATTTAAAAGAGCATTTTCATTGGAATCGCTTGGGATGCCAATTAAAAATCTGGATTTTTTCCTTCTCATTGCTGACCTGTGAAGCAGATGATGCTTAGGCATACTAATATTTGAATATTATTATCTTTGACTATCTTGCTTTCTGGTGTGTGTATATGTGTGTGTGTGTGTGTGTGTGTGTGTGTGTATGTATGTATGTATTCTTACTTCTTCCTCCTCCCATCTGAAACACCAAATAATGTTGCTATAGCACAAATAATTGCAGACTCACTTGGCTGAAGGAGTCCAGTCGATAGCATCCCTATCTCATTGCTTACTAGTGGTGGGGAGAAGAATTATACTGAATGGCTGGAGTCTGTTCTAAAAAACCTGCTGGAGTTTGCTGGGTTGGGCCCTAGAGATCCAAGTAGCAGCACAATGGCAGAACACCAGCTTCTGTGTCCCCTTCTTGGCCCTCCTCCCTTGGAAGGGTCAAGGTTGGATCTAGCTGACTGGGCAGCAGGAGCAGGTAAAAGGGAGTGCTCAGGGAGACTGTGGTAGTTATTTGAGGCTGAGTTCTGATGGTGAGTCCTATCCTAGGCCTATTGTAATCAGTGTTCTTTCAGTTAAAAGGAAAAAAAGATAAATTTCCTTTTGTTTATTTGACTTATGTTTGGGATTTTTTTTTTTTTTGATAGAGTCTCACTCTGCCACCCAGGCTGGAGTGCAGTGGCATGATCTCAGCTCACTACAACCTTCGCCTTCTGGGTTCAAGCTATTCTCCTGCCTCAACCTCTCAAGTAGCTGGGATTACAGGCGTGCACCACCACACCTGGCTAATTTTTGCATTTTTAATAGAGACGGGGTTTCACCATGTTGGCCAAGCTGGTCTTGAACTCCTGACCTCAAGCAATCTGCCAGCCTTGGCCTCCCAAAGTGCTGGGATTACAGGCGTGAGTCACTGCGCCCAGCCATGTTTGGGATTATTAATTTTGCTTTTAGAAATCCTGCTACTGCTTATACCTCATTCCCCTCCTCACATCCTGCCCACATTCTTCCTTGGTAACCAAACAGTATTTTGTACATTTTCCACTCTTTATCTGTCTTGGGAAGCACACTTTAGAATCAGTCACTAAGAATGAGCAATGCTTGGTCTAAGCCAGCCAAGGAGGAGCTGTACCCCTTGCCAATGATTGGTCCAGATCAAGTCATGTGATATGATTCTGGCCAATGCAATACAAAGGGGTATCTGCTGGGGGAATTCTGAAAAATGTTTTCCTCATTCTTAAAAATAGATGGATATGAGGAAACAGTTATTTTCTGCTGCTGCTATTTTTGTTTCTGCATGTGATGCTTGGAACTATGGCAGACGTCTTGGGACAATAAAGGGAACTAACCTGAGGAAACCAGGCTAAGATTGGCTGAGAGGAACCACAGAAGGAACATTGGGTCCCTGGTGAACTCAATGGGCTGCCTAATTGACTAACCCTGCAACTTCTTCATCTTAGTACCTCTTGTTATATGAGATATTAAATCCTTTTGAGTTACTGAGCTTGTGCATATATGTGCACGTGTGTGCCTGCTTGTTTGTGTTTACTTGCAGCTAAAAGCTTCCTAAGGGATACATACATAAAAAAGAAAAGCAATTCTGACCCATGATCTGGATGGGGAGGGAAATGGCAAATATACATATTTGAACTTACTGGGCACTGAGCAGAAATTCCAGGAGGAAGCTTGTGCTTTAGAATGGTGTATTAGTTCATTCTTGCATTGCAATAAAAAATATTTGAGACTAGGTAATTTATAAAGAAAAGAGGATTAATTGGTTCATGGTTCCACAGGCAGCATCTGCTTGGCTTCCAGGGAGGCCTCAGGAAACTTAACAATCATGGTAGAAGGTGAACAGGGAGCCCGGTCTACTACATGGTGGAGCAGGAGCAAGAGAGAAAAGGGGGAGCGGCCACACACTTTTAAACAGCCAGATTTCATGAGAACTCACTATCACCAGAAGAACACCAAGGTGGAAGTCGGCCCTCAAGATCCAATCACCTCCCACCAAGCCCCACTTCCAACATTGGGGATTACAATTCGACATGAAATTTGGGTGGGGACATAGACCCAAATCTGATACAAACCATATCAGATGGAAATCCTAGAACAGTGTTTTCCACATTTAATATGTATTCAGATCACCTGGGGATCTTGTGAAAGTACAGATTTGGTTGAGAAATTCTGGTCTGGGACCCCAAATTCCAGGAAATGACACTGCTGCTAGTCCACAGACAGCAATTCCAGGCATTAGAGGCTGAACACTAATCGGACTCAACTTCCCTATACTAGCGTGGCTTTTGCGTCAAGCATCAAACTTGGAAGCAATCTCTGTGTTGGAAAAAGTAAACTTTTATAAAAAGTTTGAGATTGAGGTCTCTGAGGTAAAATCCTATAGAAATGCTGCTTAGCTCATAGAATAAAAACCTAAAAAGTCTCATTTTGATTTCACACCATCTTACATCTGTGACAGACAAACTTCTCACCTCCAGACAGGAGAAAGATTTTAAAAAGTGATATTCTTTTTCTTCTCTACCATAGATTGCAATAGGAAATGGGTGAGCATACACTAGCAATTGACTGTAAATGTTTAGACAGCCATAGGAAACCTAAGATAATTGTTGTTTCAACTCCAAGAAAATATGCTGTCATTTAAACTCAGAGATAATTCCACCAGCACTTCCCAGGAGCAGTGCCTGTTTCCAGTAGTGGTAAAGAAATGACAGAGCCATCCCATACGAAATTCGAGTTATCTTATAAAAAGTTAACAGAGTGCTGGACTGGTCAAGGGTGAAGACTGCTCTCAGGAAAAGTTACTTATTTGCACATCTGAATGTTGAAAGTGTGATGTTAGTCTCAGGGACAGTATGATTCAACTAAATTGTACCTCTTCATTTATTCATTAATTCATTGAATAGATATGGAGAACATACTATGTGCTAGAACAGTGTTTCACAGATTTAATATGTATACCTATGTGCTAGGTATGATGTTAGGTATAAGAGAACTAGACATAAAAAAAGGTCTCTACTCCTGAGGAATTTAAATACAAACTGTATTAGTCCACTCTCACGCTGCTATAAAAAACTGCCCAAGACTAGGTAATTTAGAAAGGAAAGAGGTTTAATTGACTCACAATTCCACATGGCTGAGGAGGCCTCAGGAAACTTAGAATCATGTCAGAAGGCAAAGGGGAAGCAAGGCACCTTCTTCACAAGACGGCAGGTAGGAGAAGTGCCGAGTCAATGGGGAAGAGCCCCTTATAAAACCATCAGATCTCGTGAGAACATACTATCATGGGAACAGCAAGAGGGAAACCACCCCATGATTCAATTACCTCCACTTGGTCTCTCCATTGACATGTGGGGATTATGGGGATTACAAGTCAAGATGAGACTTGAGTGAGGAAACAAAGCCTAACCATGTCACAAACCAATAGTAATAAAGGATGGAGTCGTATATATAAGTCGTAGTGGAGGAAGAATTTAAGGTTGCCCTGTGGCAGCAGGAAGCATTTCTCAGGAAAGCAGTGATTGAACTATGACTTGAAAATGAGTAGGATGTGGCCAGCAAGCTGCAGTGGGAGTAGGGTTGAAGGAATTCATCGTTGAAAGACTGAAAATAGTGTGTAAAGGCATATAGGCATGTAAGAAGCTGTGTCCAGGCAATAGAACAAGGAAAGGAGAAATTTACATGAAATTTATGCAAATATACAATGTTTATTATTTCTATAGTTCCTATAATTTGGTGTCTAGGGAATCTTAAAACTTCATTGAGAACCAGCAGATTGGCACATGAAATGTTCTTGAATGTATTCTATGGTCAAAGACTAAACTCTCTTCTGGGCAGATGGGAACAGTAAACTGTGGGATTGGGTCCATATAAGGCAATGAGAATAAGTAGACCTGTGGGCTTCTGGAGGGTACCTGCCTCAGCTAAAGACATTCAATGGGAAAACAAACTCTGACTTCCCTTCCATACCTCACAACACATCTGTGGCGGGATTTTTCCCATGGGCCGCTCATGTTTTTGGATCTTCTATTGGGTTCATATTATTTTAAAGAAGAATACTCTGAAATAAATCACTATTAATCTGTTAACTTTTTCAGGCTAGGAGCATTAAGGTGAAGTCGAACAGAATTGGAGGCCTATTTTGGACTCAGTTATTCGCTCGGATTCTAGAGATAAAAGTTGAGGGATAGGAAATCTTAAAACTACATTGGAATCAGCAGATGATATCGTGATTGTGGCTGGCTTCCCTGGAATTTAGGTTAATATTATCCTCTACTTTCTTTTAAATAAACCATAATAACCCGACTCTAATAACCAGAATCACTTGGTAATGTCACAAATTGCTCTTTTGGGTCTCAGACTGTTGCATCATTTCCCCAGGCAGTGTGCAGCTATCATGACTGGGTGTCTCACTGACTGCTCTGCTGCTGCTAGTCGTGGAGAAGGGACTAAAGTGCCAAGTAAGGCAAATGTCCAACTGTAACCAATCCAGATGTTTCTGTACGTCACTTCCATTTCTGTTCTGTCTATAAATCTTCCACTACATGGCTATGCTGGAGTCCCTGTGAGCCTACTCTGGCTTTGGAGGCTGCCTGATTCATGAATTGTTTTTGGCTCAATAAAACTTTTTTAAATTAAAAAAAGAAAAGGAAAGAAAAGAAAAGGAAATCCCAGGTGTTGGAAACAAAGCCAGAACTTATCACCAGAGTGGAAATCATGTGAGCTGATGTGGCCGCCTGGGCTGGGGCTGTCAGGCTTGGTGTTAGGGCTTGGACTTACCACCTGTGAGGTGAAAGGGGATGAGGTCTGGGCCCCGTAAGAGATAGATCCTGGAACCTACACACCTTCCTTAAGTGGGGATCCTGGAAGAGGTGGCACCCATCTGTGGATTAGAAAATAGCAGAACAGGGAGAACCCCAAATATTTGTTCCCTTTCTTGCTAGATTCTTAGTGGGAATTTAAAACTGTAGGTGTCAGTATCACATAGTTTTGGGGTTTGAATTTTACGAGTGTGGTAGTCTGAGACTCTCAAGAAAAGAAACTCATATGCAAATTAGTCTGATACCAGTGATATTCATTAAGCTGCTTGAAGAAGCAGATACAAATTGAGGCATAAGGGATTTTTCACAGAAAAAAAAAAACCCTCAATAATTACTAATCAAAATGACCAAATGATGATATGAGCCAAAATTAGTGAGACAGGGAATTATAAACAGTGAGATCAGAATCCTGGATTCTAGATATTAGGCTTTGAGATAATATACCTACAATGAGGATATAAAGAGAATACACACTAAATATGTTTAAAATTATTGAGACATGATGGAACTGAAACCCAAGGACTAGGATTGGGAGTGGTGGTGGATAATGCAATATATAAAAAAAGAGATTTAAAGAAGAATCAAGTAAAATTTCCACTTCCAACACTAAAGAAATGTATTCTCATTACAAAGAAAGCTCAATAAACTTTAGAATTAGTTTTACCAATTAAAAAAAGAATATTGCTATTTTATTGGGAATTGTGTTGGAATTTATAAATTAAATTATGGAATAATAAGCAACAAGAACAGCTAGGAAAAATAGTCTGAAAATTACAAGCAAAACAAGGACACACTACTACCGGATTGATGTGAAAACATCATAAAGGTGTAATGGTTATTGGCACTTGAATAGAGAGTCCAGAAATAGATCTAAGTCTATACAATAATTTAGTAAATGATACAGATCAAATTTCAGAAGAGAAAAAATGAAGCCATTTAGAAACAAATAACTGTGTGTTTGGATTCATAACTCACACCTTATCTCAGGATGAATTCTGGATTGATCTAAAAGCTAAATGGTAAAAGAAAACAGCATTAAATCTTATCTGCTATAACAGAGAGGACACACAATTTGTTTTAAAAGAAAATAGTAAGTTATTTTCCTGTTAAAATAAAAATCTTGGAGTCAATGGTTTAGAGTGGCGATTAGCTCTGCTCCCCATGATCTGTCAAAGACACAATTTCCTTCCCTCTTACTGTATCACATTTGCTAGGAAAATGTCCCCTGCTGCAAGAGTGAAGCTAGTTTGCAGGCACATTGTATTCCTGCTCTGAAGAAGCCATCCTTAGAAGTTACATATATTTACTTACATTTCACTGATGGTTACTTAACCATGTGGTTTCACATAGATGCAAGGGATTCTGGGAAATAAGGTCTTGAGCTGCATCATCATTTGCTCAACTTCAGTTCTGTATGGTAAAAGTGCAAAACAGATTTTGGTGGACATCCAGCAGTCTCTTGCCACCCTGTTCTTTGACATTTTAATAATTTCACAATGTAGAAGGCCCTGTTAGATGTGTTACAAAATATGTGGGCAATAAAAAGTATTAATTAAATTTAACAACATAAAAATACAAAAATTATTGGCTGGCAAAACCTTTATGAGCAAAGTCAAACAACAGGATAATCTTATAATCTTGGAATATCTACAACTCATTTGTCAGACAATGGATGAGTTCCACAATTATGATATTTATGTATATAAAACATATATATGTATTTTTTTTCATTCACAGCTTCTGGCTCATAACTCCTGTAGCTCTTGTATTTTCTCCCCAAAGCATGTCATAGAAAAATATATAAATATACTCTAATCTTTGTCTTTGAACTGCCCTTAAAGAAATTCTCTGACCTACGTGGTCTGATTTTAGGTCATAAAATCCCCATTTTAGAAGGGGTCCTGCCCCACACTCTGGAGGAAGAAATGCTGCACAGAGAGGCCAAGAGGAATCTGAACAGGCACACCCTGCTGGGTTTCCCTACTCAGTCTATTAGTATTAGATCATACTCTTTTGGTCCAGTCACATTTCTACATGATTGTCAATCATGCCTATCCCATGAAGTCTCCATAGAAGGCCCAGGAGGACAGAATTCAAAGAGCTTCCTGATAGCTGACCATGTGGAAGTTTCTTGGGGGTGCCATGCTCTTTCCCCCATACCTCACTGTATACATCTTTTTATCTGTATCATTTGTAATATTTTTTATAAGAGACTGGTAAATGTAAGTAAGTGTTTCTCTGAGTTTTGTGAGCCACTCTAGCAAATTAATTGGACTCAAGGAGAAGGCAGTGGGATCCCAGATTTATACGCAGCCAGTCAGAAGTACAGGTAAAAACAATCCAGGGCTTGCAATTGGCATCCGAAGGTGGGGCAGGCTTGGGGACCCAGCCCTCAACCTGTGGGATCTGCTGCTATCTCCAGGTAGATAGCATCAGAATTGAGTTGGATTGCAGGACACCCAGCTTGTGTCCCATGACAAATTCATTGCTCACTTGCTGGTGAGGTGGAGCTCCCACACTTGGGTCACAGAAATTGTCTTTGTTGATTGTTATGGTGTGAGAGCAAAGGAAAGACAGTTTGTGCATTTCCACTCAGGCCTATATATAAAGAAGCCTAAAATCAAAATAAAAATGTTATGCTTATATTTTCTTCTAAGAGTGTTATAGTTTTAGTTCTTACAGTTAGGTCTTTGATCCGCTTTGAGTTAATCTCTGTATATGGTGTGAGGTAGGAATTTGACTTTACTCTTTTTTGCATGTAGATACTCATTTGTCACAGAATCAGTGTTAAGGCTATTGTTTCTCTAATTGAATTTTTTTTTTTTTTTTTTTTTTTGAGACAGAGTCTTGCACTGTTTCCCAGGCTGGAGTGCAGTGGCTGATCTGGGCTCACTGCAAGCTCCGCCTCCTGGGTTCATGCCATTCTCCTGGCTCAGCTTCCCAAGTAGTTGGGACTACAGGTGCCTGCCAGCATGCCTGGCTAACTTTTTGTACTTTTAGTAGAGACGGGGTTTCACCGTGTTAGCTAGGATGGTCTTGATCTCCTGACTTCGTGATCCGCCCACCTTGGCCTCCCAAAGAGCTGGGATTACAGGTGTGAGCCACCGCACCTGACCTCTAATTGAATTTTTTGATATCTTTGTCAAAAATCAATTGACTATAAATGTAAGAATTTATTCCTGTACTCTAATTTTATCAAATTAATCTGTATGTCTATCCTTATGTAGGTACCATACAGTCTTGATCATAGTAGCTCTGTAGTAAGTTTTGAAATTAAGAAGTGTGTGTTATGCAGCTTTTCTTTTCTTTTTCTAAAAATATTTTGGCTATTCTGGGTCCCATGCATTTCTATATGAATTTTAGAATCAACTTGTCAGTTTTGCAAAAAAAAGCAGCCGAGAGCTTTATAAGCAATTGTGTAGAATCAATAAAGGAAGTATTATCATCTTAATAATAAGTTTTAGATCCATGAACAATCTTTCCATTTATTTAGGTCTTCTTTAATTTTTTTCAGAAATATTTTATATTTTCAGTGTATAAGTCTTACACTTATTTGGTTAAATTTTTCCCTAAGTATTTTCTTATTTTTGATTCTATTATAAAGATTTTAAAAAAATTCATTCTTAAATTGTTCATTTAGTATATAAAAATATAATTGATTTTTGTATATTTATCTTCTACCCTGCAACCTTGCTACAGTCATTTATTAGCTCTAATAGTTTTTTTGGTATTCCTCAGGATTTTCTACATAGAAGATAATGTAATCTGCATATAGACAGTTTTACTTCTTCCTCTTCAATCTGAATGACTTTTATTTCTTTTTCTTGCCTAATTGCCCTACTAGAACTTTCAGTACAATACTGGATAGAATGGTGACAGCAGATATTCTTGTCTTATTTCTGATCTTTGGTTGGGGGGACTATTAGTCTTTACCTATTAAGTATGATGTCAGTTGTGAATTTTTTTGTAGATAGCTTTATCAGGTGAGAGATTAGCTTCTATTCCTTGTTTGTTGAATATTTTTGTCATCAGTGTTGTTAGATTTTGTAAAACGCTTTTTCTACATCACTGAGGTAATCATGTTTTTATTGTTCTTTATTAATATGATGTATTACATTGGTTGATTTTCGCATGTTGAGCCAATCTTGCCTTTCTGGGATAAATTTCAATTGGCCATGGCATGTTATCCTTTCAATATGTTGCTGGCTCCAGTTTGCTGGTATTTTGTTGAGGACTTTTACATTTATACCCATAAAAGATGTTGGTTGATATATAGTTTTCTTGTGATGTCTTTGCTTGGTTTTGTATCCTGCAACTTCAGTGAATTCATTTATCAGTTTCTAAGAGTTTTTTGGTGGAGTCTTGAGATTTTTATAACTACAAGATCATGTCATCAGCCAGGCATGGTGGCTCACACCTGTAATCCCAGCACTTTGGGAGGCCAAGGCAGGCAGATCACTTGAGGTCAGGAGATCGAGACCAGCCTGGCCAACATGGTGAAACCCTGTCTCTACTAAAAATACAAAAATTAGATGGGCGTGGTGGCACGCACCTGTAGTCCCAGCTACTCAGGAGGCTGAGGCAGGAGAATCGCTTGAACCTGGGAGGCAGAGGTTGCAGTGAGCCAAGATCGTGCCACTGCACTCCAGCCCGGGAGACAGAGTGAGACTCCGTCTCAAAAAAAAAAAAAAAAAAAATTATGTCATCTGCAAAGAAAATGCAAATCAAAACCAAAATGAGATGTCATCACACTCCAGCTAAAATGGCTGTTATCAAAACGACAATAACATATGCTGGTGAGGATGTGGACACTGTTAGTGGGGATGTAAATTAGTATTGCCATTATGCAAAACAGTATGGAGTTTCCTCAAAAATTAAAAATAGAACTATCATATGATCTAGCAACTCCACCACTGGGTATATATCCAAATAAAAGGAAATCAGTATGTTGAAGAGATGTCTGCATTTGTACAGACATTTATTTATTATAGCACTATTCACAATAGCCAAGATATGGAGTCAGCTTAAATGTCCTTCATCAACAGATGAATGGATAAAGAAAGTGTGGTATGTATACACAATGGAACATTATTCAGCCATAGAAAGAATAAAATCCGGTCATTTGCAGCAACTTGGGTGGAGCTGGCATTCATTAAGTGAAATAAACTAGGCACATATAGACAAATATTGCATGTTCTCATTCATATATGGGAACTAAAATAGTGGATTTCAGTAGGGCATGGTGGCTCACGCCTGTAATCCTAGCACTTTGGGAGGCCGAGGTGGGCGGATCACCTGAGGTCTGGAGCCCAAGACCAGCCTGGCCAATATGGTGAAACCCCATCTCTACTAAAAATACAAAAAAAACCCCAGCCAGGTGTGGTGATGCACACCTATGACCACTCAGAAGGCTGAGGCAGGAGAATCACTTGAATCCAGGAGGTGGAGGTTGTGGTGAGCTGAGATCACGCCACTGCACTCCAGCCTGGGCGACAGAGTGAGACTCTGTCCCCCCCACACCGCCTCCCCGCCCCACAGAAAAATAGTGGATTTCATGGAAGTGGAGGGTAGAATGGTGGTTCCCAAGGCTGGGAAAAGTAGGGGGAAGGGAGTAGTAAAGAAAAGTTGGTTAATGGGTAGAAAAATAGTTAGGTGGAAGAAATAAATTCTAGTGTTTGATAGAACAATAAGGTGGCTATAGTTAACATTAACTCATTGTGTATTTCAAAATAGCTAGAAGAGAATTGGAAGTTTTCAACACAAAGAACTGAGAAATGCTTGAGGTAATGGATATCCCGATTACCCTGATTTGATCTTTATATATTGTATATATGTATCAAAATATCACATGCATCCCCAAATATGTATAATTATTATATATCAACAAAAAAGTGAAAAAATATTGTAGAATATTTGATTGCATGGGTATTTATAATTTTAGTGGTTACTTCATTAAGCTCTTTCACCTTTTTTGTCCTTTTATGAATGCTGCTGTGACAAGTACCTTTACTCATGCTATTATTAAGCCCATAAATTATTTGGTATTATAGAAAATCTGGTGCCTTCTGGGCCACTGAAGATTATTGGGTTATTTGGCATTACACAAAATGAGTTATGTTTTTGATTCTCATAATCTCTCTTGTTTTAATTTTTTATCGTCTCCCTTGATGTCTGATTGTCCATTGTTCATTCAAATTTTACCTCTTCAATTCCATTTTTTAAATGTCTCTAATCAGCTGTAAAGTGGGAAACTTGGCAACTGATTGTTTTATACTTGCTTATGAAGAAAAAGTAGGTACAGAGTAAGTGCCTTGTAGGAAAAAATACTCAAGTTTTATTAAATACAATTATTGGCTCAGCTCAGACAATTTTTTAAACTAAGCCTCAGGTTTTGTTTTTTTTTTTGGCTGAAGTTCTTGTTACTCCATTAAATTAAAAAATAAATCTAACAATAATAAGAAATGGTTTCAGATGAGGTATACTGCAGCTAACAAAACAGATCAACTGAGATTTGTGAGTGAGGGTAAATATCTTATTTTCATGATGGGTGAAGTGGTGTGAGTTCAGGAGGGTTTAGGAAGAAGGGAGGTGTTAGAATTTATGGATTTGAGGAAATGAAATGATCTGCTCCATTGCACTCTGGCACAGCTCACTCCCTAGACACATAAACTGCCACCCAACTGAACATGTGGTTGAATCGCCATTTTATCGAGGACTCAACATGTGTTCCATGACACATAGGCTTCTAGCCGATCTATTTGGAACGTAATGTGTTATCAGCCATGACTGCTAATGCTGACAACTGAATACTGACACTCAGGGGCTAGCTTCCACTGCCTAGATGATTATCCCAGCGGTTCATAAGGGAAAGTATAAATGTACAAATCATTATACATGACTTTGAACTTGCTTACAGAAACTCCAGAGGGGGTATTTTTGAAGTAGATTTAGCTGAATATAGAGCACAGACTTGCCAAATGTAATTTAAAGAATAGGATGCCAGGGGATTCTCAAATGGCTAATGGTACACAGAACACAGTGAGCTTTCCATGAGAAACCAGGACCCATCTTTTAGAAGAGGAATGGAAAGTAGGTTGGGAGTGGCTGAGAGTTCAAATGGAGACTGTCTTTGTCCTCAATAGGCCCTGTGTTTGCCAGCTACTGTTTTTTTTTCCCCAGATCTCCCCAAGTTTGTTGGGTGGAAATGATACAAGACATATGATAGAATTATTGAATGAAAATAATATGATAAAATGTTACGTGATATTAGATGATAAATGGGAATAGCTTACTACACGTCAAACACACATGCACACACATGTGTGCACACACATACACACACACACACAAACTAGGAGATTTGAACTTTAGTTCTGGCCATTGTAATCAGTAACTCCTGATCTCAAGGTGTTTAACTTTTCTGTACTTCATCTGTGAGGTGAGTTGGGATGGATAATCTATAGCAGTTTAGTTCTGATAGATTAGAAGCTGTGTGTAGGTGAGGTTGCTATAACAAAAAGACGTTATTGGACTTGCTTTAAAAATTGTGAAAATGCCAGCCTGGGCAATATAATGAGACCCTATCTCTATAAAAAGTAAAATAAATAAAAAATTAGCTGGTCATGGTGGCACACACCTGTGGTCCCAGCTACTTTGGAGGCTGAGGTGGGAGGATTGCTTGAGCTGAGGTCAAGTCTACAGTGAGCCATGACTGTACCACTGCACTCCAGCCTGCGCAACAGATCCAAGACCCTGTTTCAAAAAAATAAACCAAGTTCCTCCTGCACCCCAGTGCTTAGGGGTGGCCCTGGGCTCCCCCGCCCCATCCAGCTCACAACCCTGCCAGGGGGTAGCCTCTGGGAGTAGATTGCAGGCCCCAGCCTGGCTGTGGGAGTGCCAGGCTCTGCAGTCACACTGACGTGGGGTGGATTCTATGGACATGGCCTCGGACAGCCCCGCATTGAGCCTCCTGCTGAGGCACAGGACCCTGGTACCATGGGCAGGGTGGGCGCAGCAGCCGCTCGGCTGGCTTGGTCTGGGAAATGGGTGCCACTCCTGCTTTTTGTCCCAGGCCCCTGAAGTGTGGCCACCACTCCATGTTCTGGGCCCAGTCCCTGGGCTCCATGTGTAAGAGCAGCACTGCCCTGAGCCCATCTTCACCTTGGACCCCTCCATTCCCTTGCTGGAGGGCAGCCTGGCCCCACTGCAGCAGCTCCCAGGTGGCAAGCCCCAGACACTGTTTGCCTCAGCATCAGCACCTGAGGACCTGTGGCCAGGGCCCACACCCCACCGCAGCAGGTGCCATGGCAGCAGCCGCTTTGAATGGCCTGCTGCTGCCATCAACAGAGCAATAGGGATTGTTAGAAGAAAAATCCTGCGTAATAAATAATAGATAAGGCACACTTACTGAGATCTGATACAATTGCTCATGTTAGTCAGGAACCCTTTCAGTCAAAAATAACCAAAACACAACTACCGGTGGCTTAAAGTAGTGGTTCTCAAAGTTTAGCTTGCATCAGCATCACCTGGAGGACTTGTTAAAGAACAGGTTGCTGGGCCTCACCCCCAGGGCCTTTCATTCAGTCTAGGGTGGTGCCCAAGGATTTGCATTTCTGACAAGTTCCATGGCCATGCTGCTGCTGGTCTAGGTGTCTCATTTTGAGCACCACCCGCTTAAATCACAAGGCGTGCATCGACTGATGAACCAGAAATCTGGAGACAGGAGGTTCTCAGCTCTGTTGATCAGCCCAGTGGTATGTCAAGGGTCCACATTTTTTCTATCTGTTGGCTCCACCAGGATTAAAGTGATAGCTTTTCATCTTACGCATATTTCTCTTTTTAAAATTTCAATTGACACATGATTGCACATGTTTATGAGGTACAATGTTATGTTTCAATACATATATACATTGTGTAATGATCAAATCAAGGTAATTAGCATACCTTTCACCTCAAACATTTCTCATTTCTTTGAGGTGAGTGTATTAGTCCTTTTTTTATGCTGCTGATAAAGACATACTGAGACTGGGCAATTTACTAAAGAAAGAGGTTTAATTGGACTTACAGTTACACGTGGCTGTGGAGGCCGCACAATCATGGCAGAAGGTGAAAGGCTCTGCCTATATGGCGGCAGCAAGAGAAAATGGGGAAGAAGCAAAAGCTGAAACCCCTGATAAACCCATCAGCTCTCCTGAGACTTATTCACTATCATGAGAATGGCTCGGGGAAGACAGGCCCCCATGATTCAATTACTTCCCCCTGGGTTTCTCCCAAAACATGCGGGAATTCTGGGAGATACAATTCAAGTTGAGATTTTGGTGGGGACACAGCCAACCCGTATCAGTGAAAATATTCAAAATTGCCTCTCTGGCTATTTTGAAATATACATTATTGTTAATTATAGTCATTCTACTATGCAGTAGAAACCAGCATTTACTCCTCCTAACTGTAACTTTGTACCCATTGACCAACCTTTCCTTATCCCCTCCTTCCTCCTACTTTCGCAGGTCTCCGGTAACCGTTGTTCTACTCTCTCCTTGTATGAAGTAAGCTTTTTGAGATTCCACTTGTGAGTGAGTTCATGAGGTATTTGTCTTTCTGGACCTGGCTTATTTCATTTACTATAATGTCCTCCAGGTTCATCAAAGTTGTTACATATGACAGGATTTCATTCTTTTTAATGGCTGGATAGTATTCCATTGTGTATGTACACTACACTTGCTTTATCCATTCACCATTGTTGGACACTTAGGTTAATCTCTATCTTGGCTATTGTGAATGGTGCTGTAATAAACACGAGAGTGCAGATATGTCTCTGATATATGGATTTCCTTTCCTCTGGGTATATACCAAGTAGTGGGGCTGCTGGATCATACAGTATTTGTATTTTTAATTTTTGAAAAACTCCATACTGTTTTCTATAATGACTATGCTAATTTACATTTCTCCCAATAGTTTATAAGGGATTCTTTGTTTCTATTTTCTCCCCAGCACTTGTTATCTTTTGTCATTTGATAATAGCCATTTCGACTGGGGTGAGATGATACCCCATTGTGGTTTGATTTGCATTTATCTGATGATTAGTGATGTTGAGCACTTTTCATATGCCTGTTGGCCATTTGTATGTCTTCTTTTGAGAACTGTTGATTTCAGTCTTTTGCCCATTTTAAACTCAGATTATTTGTGTTTTGCTGTTGAGTTGTTTGAGTTCCTTATATATTCTGGTTATTGATTCCCTGTCATGTAGTTTCTCCCTGCGAATATTTTCTCCCATTCTGTAGGTTGCCTCTACTCTTTGTTGATTGTTTTCTTTGCAGTACAGAAACTTTTTATCTTGATGTAATCTTATTTGTCTATTTTTGCTTTTGATGCCTATGCTTTTGAGGTCCTACCCCAAAACATCTTTGCCTAGACCAATGTCTTGTAGCATTTCCCCAATGCTTTCTTCCAGTAGTTTCATATTATAGGTTACAGCCTTACACTTAAGTATTTAGTTCATTTTGGGTTGATTTTTGTATGTGGTGAGAGATAGAGGTCTGGGTTCTTTCTTCTGTATATGGATATCTAGCTTACTCAGCACCATTTATTCAAGAGGCAATTCTTTTCCCAATGTATCTTCTTGGCAGCTTTGTAAAAAATGTATTGGCTTTAAATTCATGGATTTAGTTTTGGATTCTCCCTTCTGTTCCATTGGCGTATATGTCTGTTTTTATGCTGCTATCATGCTGTTTTGCTTACTATAACTTTGTAGTATAAAGTCAGGTAGTGTGATGCCTCCAGCTCTGTTCCTTTTGCTCAGCATTGCTTTAGGGTCTTTTGTGGTTTTATATGAGCTTTAGAATTGTTCTTTTTATTTCTGTGAAGAATGTCATTGGTATTTTCATAGGGATTACGTTGAATCTGTAGATCACTTTGGGTAGTATGGACATTTTAATGACATTAATTCTTCAAATTCTTGAACATGGGATATGCTTCCATTGAGATTCTTGTGCCCCAGTCTCCTGAGTAGCTGGGATTAAAGGCACACACCACCACACCCAGCTTATTTTTGTATTTTTAGTAAAGACAGGGTTTCACTATGTTGCCCAGGCTGGTCTCAAACTCCTGAGCACAAGCCATCTGCCCATCTTGGCCTCCCAAAGTTCTGGGATTACAGGCATGAGCCACCGCACCTGGCCCCTCTTCAAATTCTTTCAACAATTTTTTTTTTTTTTTTTTTCTGTAGAGATCTTTCACCTCTTTGTTTACATTTATCCCCAGGATTTTTTTTTTTTTTTTTTTTTTGTAGGGGGTAGCTATTGTAAAAAAGAATTGCTCTCTTGATTGCTTTTTAAGGTGGATCACTGTTAGTGTAGAGAAATGCTACTGATTTTTGTAGGTTGATTTTGTGTCCTGCAACTTTACTAAGTTTACATATCAGTACTAAAAGTTTTCTTGTGGAATCCTTAAGTTTTCTCTATGTAAAAATCATGTTATCTACAACTAGGATAATTTGACTTCTTCTTTTCCAATTTAAATGCCCTTTATTTTTTTCTTTTGCCTACTTGCTCTGGCTAGAACCTCCAGAACTATGTTGAATAAAACTGGTGAAAGTGGGCATCTTTCTCTTATTCCTGATCCTAGTGGAAAGGCTTTCAATTTTTCACTATTCAGCATGATACTAGTGGTGGGTTCATCACTTATGAGGGGGTCTTCAAAAAGTTCATGCAACATAAGTATTATGAGAAATTATTCATGAATTTCAATTTTTTGGCACCTAAATAAACTCACACTAACTTATAACATATTTGAACATAATCTAGTTTGAGGCACTAAGAAAGATAAGCTATCAATTTGAAAAGAGCCCCTATTAGAGCAACATGAATTTTGCTAAACATCAAATTTATAGTGAAGCTTAGAAGGGTGGTAAAATCACTGATGCTTTATGAAAAATTTATAGGGACAATGTCCCAAAGAAATCAGCAGTTTACAAATGGATAACTTATTTTAAGAAGGGATGAAACAATGTTGAAGACGAAGCCTGAAGCGGCAGACCAGCCACATCAATTTTTGGGAAAATAATTCATCTTGTTTATGCCCTGGATGAAGTGGACTGACAGTTAACAGCAGAAACAATAGCCAACACCACAGACGTCTCAATTCATTTAATTTACACAATTCTGGCTGAAACATTGAGGTTGATCACACTTTCCACTTGATGAGTGCCAAAACTGTTGTACCCAGATCAAGCTGCAGACAGAACAGATCTTTCAATGGAAATTTTAAACAAGTAATATCAAGATCTTGAAGGATTTCTCCAAAAAATTACAGCAGGAGATGGGGCATGGTTTACCCATATGATCCAAAGCATAATCAAAGCCATGGCTATCAAGAGGTAGAAGTGGTCCGCTCAAAGCTAAAGCAGACCGGTCAAGTGCAAAGGTCATGGCAACAATTTTGAGGGATGCTCAGTGCATTTTTCTTATTGATGTTCTCAAGGGCAAAATGATAATATCTGCTTATTATGAAAGTGTTTTTAAAAGTTGGCCAGAGCTTTAGCAGAAAAACACCTAGGAAAGCTTCACCAGCAAGATTTTCTCCACCAAGACAATGCACCTGCTCATTCCTCTCATCAAACAGGGGTATCCACCTTACAGTCCTCACTTGGTTTCTTCTGACTTCTATTTTATAATTTTAAAAAACTTTAAAGGGAACCCATTTTCTTCAGTTAATAATATAAAAAAAAGGCTGCATTGACATAGTTAAATTCCCAAGACCCTCAGTTCTTTAGGAATCGACTAAATGCCTAGTATCATACAAAAGTATCTTGAACTTGGAGATTAAGTTGATAAATTACATAAATATGCATGGATATATATCTGTATACTTATATATGGATATATATATACGTATATATGGATATACATCTATATACGTATATATGGATATATGGATATATATGGATATATGGATATATATGGATATATATGTATATATGTATATATATATGGATATATATCTATATATGGATATATTTATATGTCTATGTAGATATATATATGGATATATGTATTTATATGGAATACTACCAATTCTAATTTTTGTATTTTTAGTAGAGAAGGGGTTTTGCCATGTTGGCCAGGTTCATCTTGAACTCCTGACCTCAGGTGATCCACCGCCTTGGCCTCCCAAAATGCTGCAATTACAGGCATGAGCCACTGTGCCTGGCCACTGCTATTACATATTATAGTCTATCTCTCCCTTTAAATCTAATAATGTTTGCTTTATATTTTTGGGTGCTCCAGTGTTGGGTTCATATATGTTTACAATTGTTATATCCTTCTGCTGAATAGATCTTTCAGCTGAAATGACAGTCTTTGTCTCTTTTCCCAGTTTTTGAGGTAGTCTACTTATCTCATAGATGTATAGCTACTTTGGGGTTTTTTTGGTTTCCATTTGTATGGAATACCTTTTTCTATCACTTCACTTTCAGTCTTTGTGCATCCTTATAGGTAAAATGAGTTTCATGTAGGCAGTATATAGTAGGGTCTTAAAAAAAAACTATTCTATTACTCTCTATCCTCTTTTTTTTTCAGCTTTTATTTTAAGTCCAGGGGTACATGTGCAGAATGTACAGGTTTGTTAATAGGTAAATGTGTGCCATGGTGGTTTACTGCACAGATCATCCTGTCACCTGGATATTAAACCCAGCATTCATTAGCTATTCTTCTTGAAGCTCTCCCTCCTTCCGCCTGAACAGGTGCCCAGTGTGTGTTGTTCCTCCCCATGTGTCCATGTGTTCTCATAAATCAGCTCCCACTTCAAGTGGGAACATGTGGTGGTCGGTTTTCTGTTCCTGCATTAGTTTGCTGAGGATAATGGCTTCCATCTCCATCCATGTCCCTGCAGAGGACATGCTTTCATTTTATGGCTGCATAGTATTCCATCATGTATATGTACCACATTTTCTTTATCCAGTCTATCATTGATGGGCATTTAGGTTGATTCCATGACTTTGCTATTGTGCTGCAATGAACATATGCATGAATGTATCTTTATAATAGAATGATTTATATTCCTTTGGGTATGTACCCAATAATGGGATTGCTTGGTCAAATGGTATTTCTGTATCTAGGTCTTTGAGGAATTGCCACACTGTCCTCCACAATGGTTGAACTAATTTACGCTCCTACCAACAGCATAAAAGTGTTCTTTTTTCTCCACAACCTCACCAACATCTGTTGTTTTTTTGACTTTTTAATAATAGCCATTCTGATTGGCATGAGATGGTATTTCATTGTGGTTTTGATTTGCATTTCTCTAATGATCAGTGATGTTGAGCCTTTTTTTTATATGTTTGTTGGCTGCATGTATGTCCTCTTTTGAGAAGTGTCTGCTCATGTCCTTTGCCTACTTTTTAATGAAGTTGTTTTTTTCTTGTAAATTTAAGCTCCTTGAGATTCTGGATATTAGAGCTTTGTCAGATGGATAGACTGCAAGAATTTTGACCCATTCTGTAGGTTGTCTGTTCACTCTGATGATTGTTTCTTTTGCTGTGCATTTTAATTGGAGAATTTAATCCATTTACATTCAAGGTTATTAAATGGACTTGTTCCTGCCATTTTGTTAACTGGTTTCTGATTGTTTTGTAGATTATTTGCTTCTTTCTTTCTTATTGTTTACATTTCTGATTTGGTGGTTTTCTGTACTGATTAGCCTTGATCCCTTTCTCCTGCTGTCTCTTGCATCTGCTATAATTTTTTTCTCTGTGGTTACCAGGGGGCTAACATAAGGAATCTTGTAGTTATACTATTTTAAGCTGAAAACAACTTAACTTTGGTTGCATATATACACTAGATTTTTATCCTCCCCCTACAATTTATATTTTTGTTGCCTTAATTTACATGTTTTCATATTGTGGGTTCCCTAACAACTTATTGTAGCTATAGTTACTTTTGGCCATTTTGGCTTTCAACCTTCATACTAGATATTTGAAACATTTTCATACCATCGCTACAGTACACTGATAGTAATGACTTTCCTTTTGCTTCCTGTTGAAACACTTCCTTAAGCATTTTTTGTAAGGCTTGTCTAGTGGTGATAAATTCTTCCACATTTTGCTTGTTTGGGAAAGACTTTATTTCTCCTTCATTTCTGAAGGATAGTTTTGCAGGGTATAGTATTTTTGATTGGTAGTTTTTATGTCTTTTAGCATTTTGACTATATCATCCCATTCTTTCCTGGCCTGCAAGGTTTCTGCTGAGAAATCTGCTCAGTCTAGTGGGAACTGCCTCATATGTAACTTAACACTTTTCTCTTTCTGCTTTTATAATTCTCTGACTTTGACTTTTGATTTGATTATGATGTGCCTCAGAGAGGATATTTTGGGGTGAAATCTATTTGAGAACTTTTGAACTTCCTAGATCTGAACTTCCCATGTCTTTCCCAAGACTTGGAAAGTGTTCAGCTATATTTTGTTAAATAAGTTTTCTATAACTTTCTCCATCTCTTATCCTTCTGAACCCTCATAATGCAAACATTTGTTCACTTAACATTGTCCATAAGTCTCATGGGCTTTCTTCATTCTCTTTAATTCTTCTTTTTTTTTTTATCTGACTGGATTATTTTAAAAAAACCTGTCATTAGGTTCAGAAATACTTACTTCTGCTTGATCTAGTTTGTTGAAACCCTCAGTTGTAAATTAAATTTAATTTATTGAATTTATTAGCTCTGAGATTTCTACTTGGTTCTTTTTAAAAAAAATCCATCTCTTTGTTGATTTTCTCATTCACATCATGAATTGTTCTAATTTTTTTGAATTTTCTAACTGTATTCTCTTGTATCTCACTAAGTTTCCTTAGGATTATTATTTTGAATTCCATTTCAGGCATTTTGGAAATTTCCTTTTCTTTGGGTGCCAGTTATTTGAGAATTATTGAGTTCCTTTGGTGGTGTCAAGAACATTCACCTTTTCCAATTCTATGGAGTAGCTTTCATAGGGAAAGACTTCTCTTGCAGATGAGTTCTTGGGTGGTGATTGGGTATTGTGCATGGTTTTTGTTTTTTTAATGATGCAGTTATGTAGTAAATGTGAAGTTTTTTTCAGCAATAGTCAACATTAGCAATGCCTGTGAGTACCTCAGTGGCCTAGACTGCAGGAGTTTGTGGTGGTGGTGGCATGGCTTTGTTGGGGGAAGAAAGTTAGCTGGTGCTCAAGTCAAGGGGTGTGTGCATTGGGTCTGCTGATTTGGGAGTGACCTCACCAGGCAAAAGACATCAGGTTGTTTCTCAAGCTAAGGGGCATTTGTGGTGGCCTTGCTGGGGTTGGGACACTGGGCTGGTTCCTAAGCTGAGGGGATGCACTCAGTGGGTCCACTGGCTTAGGGGTAGCCTTCTTGGGGGTGTGGCATTGGACTGGTTCCCAAACCAAGAGGGTGTATACTGTGGGTGCACTGACTTGGGCTTTGCTTCTCTGCTACACAGGACTGCTTGTTACTTGAGGGCAGGGGAGCACTGAGCTTTTGCACTGGGGTCACAGTTGTTCCATTGGGCCTAATCTCTGAGTAGCCCGGGGCATGGCATTGCAGCTACTTGTGTGGGCATGGTGAAATGATGGTAGAGATGCAGTGCTTACTCTAGCAGATAGCAGTGGCTACAGTTTCAAGGTGGTGCTGTGCCTTAGCAGCTTGGATTGTGGGTGTTGGGAAAGGCATAACATGGGATGCTTCTCTGAAGCAGTGAGGCCATATGAGCTTGAGGCATCTCCCTAGACAGGGCTCAGGGTCTGTGAGGACTGTGGGACTCTCCAGTAGCAAAGACTGCAGGTATCCATGGTGGTAATGAAGGCTGTTCAGGATCCCCTCCTTATCTTTTTTCCTGTAAAAAAGATGCACGTGTTGGCTCCAAACCAGTCTCAACTGGGAAGAAGAGGTAATGGAAGCAGCATGCTTCGTTCTCTTCTCTATGCTGACATCTGAGTTTTCATTATGCTCCACAGGACTCCCTCTACTCCCTGGTATTCCAGCACTCTCTTTTAGATGCTGTAGTCTATATCTAGTTGTTTATTTGTTATTTTGGTCCTTTTTATGTTGAGGGGAAACTAGTGTTGGGCACCTCTAGTCAGCCATCTTGCTGATCATGCATATCTTTTGATGGTTACCACTGTCGCCGCTGTGCTGATCATCACATCCCCACACTGCATTCAAAGGCAGAAGGATGAGGAAGAGAAAGGAAAAAAGGGCATAACTATTTTTCAGACTAGTTCCCTGGATACATTTGTAATTGGAGATGACTGATGAGACAATTTGGGGACTGGCAAATTATTATGGATTGGACACATATCCTTGGCAGAAAGGGTAACCTTGAGTTATTAGTTGGTTCATGGTCACACTGCTTCTACTGAAGGTACATTTGTGTCTTTTGCTATTGTCTTGGATTTATAAAATATTGATATTCTTGAAGTAGATTACTTTTTCAATTGAGCTAACTCTGTCAGTGGCAGCCTGTAAGTTGGAGTCTGAATCTTTTTTAGTGTATCTTTGAGAACATCCGTGAAATGCTGTTTCTGTCCTTATCTTGGACAAACATTGATTGAATTGGGAAAATAAAACTTCTTTCAGAAAACCTCTTGATACATGCATTAAATTTTATCACATGGCACATCTTAATATTTCAGGTTTTTAAATCAGAAATAGTTTTTGGTTTTGCTTCTGATTTTCCTTATCAAAACATTGTAAACATTTAAAAAATCTGATCAAAACAAACTAAGTGTGAAATTATAAATAATTCTTATTTCTATATTTTTGGAATTTCATATAAAATGCTTTCATTGAGTAAACTGTGTTGTAGCGTGGAATGCTATGCTTGAGAGGGAAGGAAATAAAACGTTTCTAGATTCTATCATGTTATTAAAAGACAAATTGAAAAGTGCCTTTAAGATCTTGATTAATTCACAGGCTTCTGTTCAAAAACTTCAAGTGGTAAATATGCCTGTGGGTTGGGTGTTTTGCTTTTTACTTTGGGTTATTGCCAGCTGGAAAAAAAATGCTGCTCTAGCAGTTTGCAGCCAAACTGGAAGCACAGGGTCAGTGGAATGTCTTAGAAAAGTATTCTTTTGAAATTCTTGTGGTCAATGTATGCTGAAACTGAGAAAGGACAGATGCATCTGGCTGGAACTGGCATGTATTTCATTGCTGGTGGTGTGCTGTCATTGGTTTAGTTGACTGTAGCTGCGAGTCAAGTACGTCGTGTTCCTTAGGTGTTCCCATGGGAGCCCTAAGGGGTCAGCATTGTCTGGAGGCCTCCAAGGCAGGGACTGTGCTTAATCCCATGAAGATTTCTGTGCTACCATCAACTTTGCTAGTAGCTTTTCTTTAAAGGATCTACAGTGCTTCCTACGTTCACAGAAAAATGGCTGCTCCTGAAGATGGATTGGGAACTTGGTTTCTCATGTTTTGTTAAAGAACAATGAGAACTCATGGACACAGGAAGGGGAACATCACACTCCGGGGACTGTTGTGGGGTTGGGGGAGGGGGGAGGGATAGCATTAGGAGATATACCTAATGCTAAATGACAAGTTAATGGATGCAGGAAATCAACATGGCACATGGATACATATGTAACAAACCTGCACATTGTGCACATGTACCCTAAAACCTAAAGTATAATAATAAAAACAAACAAACAAACAAACAAACAAGATTTTCTTACCCTGATTCTGTTTCTCAGCCACTGAGATGCAAACTCAAAGACAAATTATGTTTTTTCTTGATGAAATTTGGTTTCATTAACTCATGTGTACTTCAGAAAAGTGGTTAAATACATTGGATATAGACCAAAACTATTAAGAAGAGGACAAATAGCCCCAAGCTTACAAACTGGTGGAGAAACTATGAGTGGCTCATGAAAATAAGTTAGGAAGGGAAGTGCGGAGAGTTCCCTGAGGGAATTCTTGGGAATTCAGCAGAAATGAGCCTAAAGTAGTGTTCTTTTCAAAGTATATTTTATGTTGTTAGAATCACGGGAGTGTTTATGAAAACTAAAGCAAAACAAAATAGAAAGAAACCCATAAAAGATCTCTGGCCCCATTTAAGATTTATGGGATCAAAATGTAGGGGCTAGAGTGAGGAGGTGGTGTGAGCTGAATTGTGTCTTCTCAAAATTCATACGTTGAAGGCCTTACAGTACCTGAGAATGTGACTGTTTGGAGATAGGATTTTTAAAAAGGTGAGTAAGTTAAAATGAGACCTTTAGGGTGGGCCCTAATCCAGTATGGTTGGTGTCCTAAGAAGAGGAGATCAGGAGCATGGATGCATAGAAAGATCTCGTGAAGGCAGAGGAAGAAGACAGCCATTTACAAGCCATGGAGAGAAGTCTCAGAAGAAATCAAACCTGCAGATACTTTGATCTTGGACATATAGCCTCTGGAAGTGTGAGAAAGTTAATTTCTGTTGTTTAAGACACCCAGTATATGGTACTTCATTATGGAAGCCCTCGTGTGGTAACAGGTGGAATATGGATTTTTAAGACATCCCACAGGTGATTTTTATGCACATTAAAATTAGAGAATTGATATTTTAAGGTTGGAAAAATAATTTTGAGTTGAGCTCCACTTGTTTTTAAAATTTTCTTGAGCAGTTTATTAAAGTGATCATCAAGAGGAATAAAAAGGTGAAGAGAAAATGCAAGTCTACAAATTCTTATTGAGTATGTGCAACCCAGTGCACAATGCAGGACTGGGCCTTGGTGAGTTTCATTTGGTCTTTAGTACAAATAAGAACCAGGAATTATGCAGATGCCAGGCTCTGGCACAATAATGAGGTGTTCAGCTTCCAGGGACTGAGCATTCTTGCCATCCTCCTTACTCAACTAGGTACATTGAATGTTGCCAGCCTTGTCTGCAAAAATAAACAAACAGTGGTGTTCTTAGAGGGAAGTGTACTCATTCACATCACACAGCACTAGGGTCTGGTTCAGGATGAGACAAGCAAGGTGCCCAGGGCACAAAATTTAAGGAGCCAAGGTCATGCAAGTTTGGAATCTGCACTGGCATGATCTGGAGTTAGGAGCTCAGGGCATAGAATTTAAGGAGGCTCTGACTTTCAGGTTTCTACAAGGGCAGCGTCAACACTTGCATGACCTTGCCTCCTTAAATTTTGTGCCCTAGTCACCTGTTTGTCTCATCCTTGTCCTGACCTTGGTGCTATGAGATGTGAACTAGTATATTTCCCTCTAAGGACACACCACTTGTTTGTTTTTGCAGACAAAGAAGGCAACGTTCAATGCATCTGGTTGAGTCTAGGAAGGTGGCAGGAACATGCAGTCCCTGGAAGCAGAGTACCCTCACTGTTGTGTCAGGGCCTGGTATCTGATTAATTCCTGGTTCCAGTGTGTATTGAAGCCAAACAAAACTTAGTCTGCTTGTTAACTGCAGTCAAGAGAGGGTTTGGGGACAGATGAGGATAGTCTCCCACCTTTTCTATGTCCTTTGTTTAAAGCGCACACCTGGCATCTTGCCTGGTACATTCAAGGGAGTACATACAAAAGCTGGTGATTGTTTTTGTTGAGTTTCTTGTTGGCAGGGGTTTGTTTCTCCTGCAGGTAGAGGTTTAGTCTAAGGATTATCTGGTCCAAGGACCAACTCCAAGGAGTCTTTGAAGTTCCTCTCATTGATTCTCTCAACATCAGATCCAACAGTAAATGATCACAGGGACTTTAAGGATCATTGAGCTGAAGACTTCATTTTACAGATGAAAAAACTGAGAGGAACAGAAGAGAATTAACTATTCAAGATACCAGAGCAACATACTAGAAAAGCAGAGACTAACAGTTAAGTCTGGCAACATGGGTCAGTGTTCTTTCTCCTATACGAGCGTGATTCAGGCCATGCAGACAGCAGGGTGGATTCTTAAGGAATCTGTTTGTCATCTTCACCTTCTAAGGTCTATGCAGGAGGACACACTCAGTGTTTCCCTGACAGATCCCATGTCCACATATCTTCTCTTGGGAGGCACTTTTGAGATACAGTTGAACAAAACTGCTTTTTCCCCCAACTGTTACCAAATGGGCGACGTCCTTTCAAGAATAAGCAAAAGTTTGTTTTCAGTTAAAAAGTTGTCTTTTGCTCAGTATTGCCCTATGGCAGGGGGTTCAAGGAGTCTACAAGCCTGTTGAAATTGTAGGTACAGTTTTGTGTGTTTTATGGGTTAGAATTCTTTATTTCTTCATCCTCATTTTGTTTTTTTTTTCCTCTTCACTGGTATCTGGCGGAAAGAGTCTTCAACATGATAACACTTCAAAATAACACTTCATGTGATGAGAGGCAATTAACAGAGTCAAAATAGAAGTTTGTCTTGTAGATGCTTTACTCTGAAGAAAGGGAGGCTCACTTCCACACTCCCAGCATGGGGACTTGAGTAAGAACCCCTGGACTTGGAATGAGGTGTAAGCAGCTGCCTGAGCTTCAGCCACCAAGGGCAGCGGGGGGATGGTGCAAGGGGAGCCATGGAATAGAAAAAGAAGAGAAAAATTTGATGAGGGGAGAAGGGCTTCCTGGTGCCCATCCAAAGTGGCCTTGGCATTGACTGATTGAAAGGCAATCAGATGAGATGAGAAGTATAAAGAAACATTTACAACATTTTCTAAAAGCTTAATGTGTTTGTCACAAGCTTTGAGTAAGACGGAGTTATTTCTTACCAGGAAAACAATATATTATAGTGGTTTAGGAGTGTGGACATCCAGGCCAGACTTCTTGGGTTTCAATTCAGCTCTGTGACTCACTAGAGAGGTAACTTTGGGTGATGTATCTAATATCTGTGTAACTTTGATTTTTTTATCTGTTAAATGGTAACAATTATAGTACCGCGACTTCCTTTCATTGTTATGAGGCTTAAATTAGTCAAAACACTGCCTAAAACATAGTACACTAACAAATATTAACTATTAAATTGCAAGGGACAATGACACAGATGCATTGGTCCTGGAGAGAATGGTCATTAGTTCTAGAATAATACACAGTCTTTTCAAGTGCAGTGACGTCCTTAGGGTTTGAACCTTGAGTTTATCAGTTAGATCATATCATTTTGTGCTTCAGTAAAGAAGCTTAGTTTGGTGTGTTTAAACATTCTTGTTCTGTGTAGCAAAAAGCATGTATTAATTGTATTAATCAAATGCATTGCTCTTTTTATAACCTTGATTCTCCTGAAAGAGGAAGATCAGTTGGCAAATTTCAGCACTTATTTCTAAGATTGTGGAAGCGTTATTTCTCAATCAAGTTCTGGCAGCACCACTGCAGCCACTTAATTCTCTGGGGTGATTGCTCTTCATCCTGCTTCTCACCAGCCTAATGTGTTGTGGGCAGCTGTCACAGTAGCTTTTTAATCCTCGCAGAGCTTCCTCAACCCTCTTCTTCTCTCCCATCTCCCAATCACCAACTGGGAATGCAGTTATTAAATTTGCCCTTTGGAAAACTTCAGAGGTCAGGAAATTTAACCTACTCTTTCCCTCTTTGTTCAGGTGTGGAATCCAAATTTTTAGGTTATAGACTGCTGGAGCATTTTGTCAGACCACCTGCTCCTTAAATGTCAAGAGTACCAGCAATTCTACACAACAGATATTCTTTAGTAATGCCAAAACAAATTTCAGAGCATCATGTATTTAGTAACAGGTGAGAAGGTTAAAAGACTTAAGAACCATGAAAGTAAATATTTGGCTCTTTATGTAGTAATAATATCACAATCCTCTTTTCTTCCTATTTGTGTTTTCAAGCTAAATTGTGTTGTTAATGCTGATAAAATTGAAACCATAATGTTTCTTTATGTGTTTATTTTAATTTCAAGAGACAATAAATCTACTGTTTTGTACTTTGTTTTTATAAAAATGTTTCTACTAATTTTCCCCAGTTGGTTTAGGCATAGAGAGAGTCAAGATATTCCTGGAACGTGGGTAAACACATGCTTTTTCCAATTCTGCCTCTAATTTACTAATACAATTTGTGTAATGAATAAGTTCTTATGTTATTTTGTGCCTCATTTATTTGATCTAGTGAAAACATTCACATTTTATTTGGTGATCTCTGGATATCATATGTGTTGTTGGAAGAGGAGAATAGCTGGGGACAGAAACAGGGCATGCATCCAGTCTGCCCTCCATTTGCAAGGATGCTTTTGTTTTGTCTTTCAAAAGTGAGTTTCAGTTTCCAACTGCATAGTCTTTGGGGGCAAGCTATTGGTGGGAAAGTTTTTAGTCAGAGCTTTTTCCAAGAGCTCTCATGAGAATGAAATTTAACATAATACCCTAGGGAAAATGGAAATTTGAAATGATTACAAAAAGATGGGTCGAAGGAATTGGAAGCGCCCTCCATTTTCCAGCTGAGAGCTCCCTGAGAGGCTACACCTGGCCAGTGCCCTAAAAAAGCTAATTTAGATACAGCCGTGAGAATGATGTTAACACTCAATGTGAAGGAGGTTGTAACTGGATGTCAACACAATATGATTCTTCAAGGAAAATAGTCACCTGACTCTCCCTAAATGTTAAAAAATGTTAATTTTTAAATCTAATTGACTTAAATTCTGGTCCAAGACTTGTCCACAGAGGAAAGTGACCAACCATCCTGGTGTGTCTGTAACTGCTTTAAGCACTGAAAGGCACATGTCTAGAGAACCTCCAGTCCTTAGTGAGTCTGGAGAGTTAGTTGGTCGTCCTGTCAGCCCATTCGGTCTATTTTACTTCATTTTATAGAAGTAAGTAGAGAGGAAAGATGATCCAAAAGTTGCCCTTAGTTTTCCTTCCATGGACTTGTCCTGCACTGTCTATTCTATAAAGGAAATACCAGTTTATATGTTTTACAAAATCTCTTTCAAATTCTGTTGTTAGAAATGTGGGAGGGAGCTTTACTATGAATTATATCTACTCCATTGGTTGTTGGATAGTTGGGACTATCTTTTGATATTTCACACCTGTCATTTTACTTAAAGTTCTATTGTGCCTACAATGTTACTGACATTTGACTTTAGGTTGGTGATACCAGACTAGTGACACTTGCCAAGTAGTGAAGATCGTGACCTCCATCAGTGAGGAAACATTTCAGAAAATCTGACTTACAAGGGCTTAAACAATGAGGAAGGTTATTTGCTCAGCTATGAAGTGTCATTGGGTAGAGCAGGCTTTAGGTTGGTTGACCCTGTGATTCAATGTCACTGAACCTTGTCTCTTTGCCTATCCTCTACCATTTGAAGAATTGGCATCTGCTGTAGTTTGAATGTGTCCCCCAAAGCTTATGTGCTGGAAACTTAATCCCATTGCAAGAGTGTTGAGATGTGGGACCTTTAAGAGGCTCTGCCTTCATGAGTTGATTAGTGCTGTTATGGTGGGGATAGATAATTATCAATGGAATGGGTTCCTGATAAAAGGATGAGCTTGGCCCCCTTCCTCTTTCTCAGACATGTATGCTTTCTTGCTGTTTCACCTTGTGCCGTGAGATGACATAGCACAAAGGCTATCACCAGATGCAACCCTTGACCTTAAACTTCCCTGCTTCCATAACAGTAATAAATGAATCTCTGTTTCTTATAAATTACTCGATGTTAGGCATTGTGTTATAGCAGTCCCAAACGAACTGAGACAGCATCTTTCTAAGCTTTATTCCCTCTCTTGATGAGGCAATGGTAACTAAGTGCCAAATTATTTATTTCTTGGGGGGTAGGGAGGCAGAATACAGAGAGAAATCTTCTCTTTGGTTAGATGAGGTCAGCTTAGGCCAGGCGCCTAGTTGCGATCTGCAAATTGATTCTGGGAGAATATGTGTACCCTTTGACCTAGGCGATTTCACTGTCTCAAGGGATTGAATTAGCACAGTGGGTTTAAACCATTGTTTCCCAAGTTTGAGGGAGCATCAGACCCATCTGGAGGCCTTGTTGAAACATGGTCCACTGGACTTCACTTTCAGAGTCTCAGTAAGTCTGGGGTGGGGCTAGTTCATAATTTGCATTTCTAACCACTTTCAGCTAATGCTAATACTGCTAGTTCAGGACCACGGCATTTTGAGAATAATTGATTTAAAATACTTAAATTCCACCTCTGAAGTTGATTTTAATTCCTCTAACAACTTTGAGGCAACAAAACAATGAGGTTTGGAATGGACTCTGGACTGTCACCATGCCCCCACTACAACCTTTTCAGCTATTTTTCTTCTACCATCTCCTGCTTCCTAGCAACTTTTCTCTCTTGATCCTGAATCCTGGACCTACAGAGTCCTCCTGTTGAAATTTTTTCACTGGAACACCACCTTCTTACTATACTAGCCTTCTCTGAGAGTGTTCTGTGCTTCAAAGTGGTCCTCCTCTCTTTCATCCCTGGCCTCTCTCTGATATAAAATTTCTCTTTCCTTTGCAGATCTCAGCTATGTAATAGATTGTTATGTGACTAAGCGATATGATTGTCCCTCTCAAGATTTTATAAGAATGTTAAGTTTCTACTTATGTACCTGTATAAGGGAGCTATTAGATCAAGTTATCCTTCCAGATATCTTTGGCCATTCCTGGCCAACCCATTCTCTTTACTTCCAATGAAGCAGAATAATGGTATCCCAAATGTAGAGAGTGAAAGACTCTTTAGAGCAACATTTTAGACTCAAAACCAGAATTACTAGATTTAATCACTCATTTCCAGACTTCTGGATTGTAAGCCTAAAATAAAACCACCCAGAAGGCAAGCTGGGGAACGCTACGTATCTGCTCCACCCTCAGACTTCTGAGACACATACTGCTAAATTGTCATCTAGTAATTTACTTAATTTAAGCTTTTCCTTTGGGAGAGGAATCCATTTTGAGTATTTACTAAAACATGCACTATGCAGTGCAAGCAGTGCTCTAAATTGTACTGATCTCATCTTTATAGGAAATAGTTTAAATGATAACAAGTTCCAATAGTTTATTTTCCCAGAAGGCCTTCAAAATAATAATCTTGAAAGAATGCAGAAAACAAACTTTTATATCCTTCTCATGTTTTCTAATGTAAAATTCATATGCTTTGCTACTCTAAACCTAATTTAAAATAAACAATCTTGAGAATGATGAAAATTTTGATGAATAGTGGAATTCTTTCAAATGGAAACCTCTTACATGTCATTTTTCCTTGCCATTTAGAAATAAACCATAGTATTTATGTTGAATCAATCAATACTCTATTTACAGAAGCTTTAGTATGTAGATCCTAAAATTGTATTAGTTGCTGCAGGGCAAATAAAAAGGGTACAATATGTATCTTAAACTCAGTTGTTCTAAACTCGAATATAAACTTACAATTTCCTTATTAAACACTCATTTTCTAGCTTTTGTAGGGATGGAATACAGCCCCTAAGTATGGCTCTGTTTTTATTCAGTTATTCAGCAATCTTTTTATTAAGAGTCTTCTATTACCAGGCACTCCAAGGATTGAATGTTAAGCTGTATAAGTGAAATACAAATTTTCTTTTTTCTTTCTTGTTTTTTTTTTTTTTGCAGTGGCGTGAACTTGGCTCACTGCAGCCTCTGCCTCCCAGGTTCAAGCAATTCTCCTGCCTCAGCCTCCCCAGTAGCTGGGACTACAGATGCTTGCCACCATGCCCAGCCAATTTTTGTATTTTTAGTAGAGACGGGGTTTCACCATGTTGGCCAGGAAGGTCTTAATCTCCTGACCTTGTAATCTGCCTGCCTTGGCCTCCCAAAGTGCTAGGATTACAGGCGTGAATACCCACGCCTGGCCGAAAGTTTTTTTTTTTTTTTTTAAAGAAATGTTTAAATTTTGAGCCTTCTGTATTTCTTAGGTATTAATCAAATGTTCCAAATGGCTTATTAGTTACACTAACATTATTTTTCTGGAAGTAGTCCATCCTTTCTCCACTATTGAGACTGACCCTTTAATTATTTCCTAAATTGCCATATAAATGCAAAATTACCTGATATCTGTTTCCTGATTCTATTCTATTTTTTTTTTTTTTTTTTGAGGCGGCATTTCGCTGTTGTTGCCCAGGCTGGAGTGCAGTGGTGCAATCTCGGCTCACTGCAACCTCCGCCTCCCGGGTTCAAGTGATTCTTCTGCCTCAGCCTCCCGAGTACCTGGGATTACAGGCATGCACCACCACGCCCGGCTAATTTTTGTGTTTTTAGTAGAGACAGGGTTTCTCCATGTTGGTCAGGCTGTCTTGAACTCCTGACCTCAGGTGCTCTGCCCACCTCTGCCTCCCAAAGTGCTGGGATTACAGGCGTGAGCCACCGCACCAAGACTTCCTGATTCTATTTATTGTTTTGAGTTTACTGTTTTATGCCTTGCTGTTTTCATGACTTTTTCTCTTTTAAGCTGGAATTTTGATTAGGACTGCATTAAATTTGCAAATAAATTGGGAGAGAATTAATATCTTTAACTTTTTATTTATTTTTTAAATGCACAGGTGTAAAGTGAATGGCCTTTGGTGCTATAAGTTATGTAAAATTATTACACTTCACATTAAATTTATTAATATGCTTTTTATAAATGTTTTCTCATTGCGTATTTTTGGCTTACGAGAAAACACTTGATTTTGGCATTTTTACTTATGAACAATCATCTTACCAAAGTATCATATTTCTAATCATTTCTCAATATAATCTCTGCCTTTTCCAGACAAATAATTATCTTTTCTGAAAGTAAGAGTTTCGCCTTCAAGATTACAACATTTTTGTCCTTTGACGTTTCCCTTCTGCACTATTGAAACCATTCAACTGGGTACCAGTTTCCCTAACGTTAGGCAATACTATTCTTTTGGGGGAGGGGTGACCCTCTTTTTTCCAATTAGCCCAATCATTGGGTTGAGCTTGCCACAATGAGGAAAACAGAGCCATCATATGAGCTTTCAGCTCTGTAATACCTCATGTGTGTATCACCCAGTGTCCAGCTCTGAGAGTTTCTCTGTTGCTGCCATTCTTTAAAGGCTCACAAATACCAAGTATTCACCTTTGCTTTTATTGACCATTTTAACCTGTGATATGGTTTGGCTCTGTGTCCCCACCCAAATCTCATCTCAAATTGTAATTCTCTAATCCCCACATGTCCATGGAGAGACCTGGTGAGAGATGATTGGATCATGGGGGCAGTTTCCCCCAGGATGTTCTTGTGATTGTGAGTGAGTTCTCACGAAATCTGATGGTTTTATCAGTGGCAGTTTCCCCTGCTGTCTGCTCTTCCCTGCCACCTTCTCAAGAAGGTCCTTGTTTCCACTTCCCTTCTGCCATGACTGTAAGTTTGCTGAAACCTCCCCATCCATAGGGAACTGTGAGTCAATTAAACCTCTTTCCTTTATAAATTACCCAGTCTCAGGTATTTCTTCATAGCAGTGTGAGAACAGACTAAGACAACCTGCAGTTGTTTCTCCTTGAGAGTATGTACCTTTCGCTGCTTCCTGCTCCACATTGAGACCGCGTGGTGATGAGGAATGAGGGTCCGAACCAACAGCGAGGCATGATAAACTGTGCAGTGTGGTTGGCCTTTCTCCATTGTCTCCATTCCTTCCTTTACTGTGAAGAAGTTCCTTTACTATTTCTTGTAGCAATTAATTTCCTGAGCTTTTATTGGTCTGAAAACATCTTTATTTCACTATCATTTTTTGAAGAATTTGTTGCTGGCTATAGATTTACTCTAGTAAGAAATTATTCCGTTATCTCCCATTTTTCTTTTTCTTCTGATGAGAAGTTAGTAATTATTGTCAATGTATGTTCTGTGAATAGAATGAGTCTTTTTATCTGAATGCTTTGAAGACTGCCTCTTAAGTCTGGCTATACAGCTGTTTGAACTATAATGTGTCTACTTTTAAATTTTATTTTAAAAATTATCTTTAAGGTTTGCTGCATTCTCGGATTTGTGAGTTGATGACTTCAAGTTTTAGAAAATTCTCAGCCATGATCTCTTTAAAGTTTCTTCCTCCATTTTCTTTCTTCTCTGCTCTGTAACTCCAACGGCATATAAATTAGACAATTTCATGTTTTCCCTTCATGTCTGTGATTTTCTGTTTGTGTACTTTGATTTGTTTCGATTCCTTTTTTCTGTCATGCTTCAATTTGGAAAACTAATTCTATTGTCTTATTTTTCAGTACACTGACCCGTTCTCTTGCTCTGTCTAGTCTTCTGTTAAGTCCACCTAATAATAATACTTTAGTTCATTTTTTTTTTTTTGAGACGGAGTCTCGCTCCGTCGCCCAGGCTGGAGTGCAGTGGTGCAATCTAGGCTCACTGCAAGCTCCGCCTCCTGGGTTCGCGCCATTCTCCTGCCTCAGCCTCTCCAAGTGGCTGGGACTACAGGCGCCCACCACCACGCCCGGCTAATTTTTTGTATTTTTAGTAGAGACGGGGTTTCACCGTGGTCTCGATCTCCTGACCTCGTGATCTGCCCGCCTCGGCCTCCCAAAGTGCTGGGATTACAAGCGTGAGCCACTGCGCCCGGCTACTTTAGTTCATTTTTATGCTGAAAGGCCTCATTGTTCCTCTAAGTAATAGAGTTAAATATAATGTAAGTTAATAAAATTAATATGGTGTTTTTAAAGTTATTTCAACATTTGGGTCATCTTTGAGTCTCCTTCTAGTGACTATTTTTGTCTTAACTGTGGGTCATATTTTCTTACTTCTTTACCTGTATTATAATATTTTATTGTATACTAGACCTTGTGTATGAAACAGCAGTAGAAACAAAATTAGATATTCATGAACTCAGAAAAGGCTTGCCTTTCCATTTTTTTAAAAGGCAGCTAGAGTGAAGAATTAAAGTATCCAATCAAACCAGAAGCTGGGTTCAGTAATGGGTTGGTTGACTCTCTGGCAGTCTCAATTAACTTCTGGTGTTAATATCTTTAAGCAGAGTTTTGAAATTGAATTACCCAGAACTAAAGATAACTCTTCCCTTCCCTCTTTCTCCCCGTTCCCTTCCTGATGCTAGGGTCCTAGTGCTGTCATTTATTCCACTAAAGTTATGTGGGAAAGAATGGTGAAGTGAGGAAGACCAGTATTTGTTTGGGAGTCCTCCAGATTGAAGTCGGCCATGCCAGCCTCCCTGTGGCTGTTAAGGTGATTTTTTTTTTTCTATTGTAGAACACTTCTTCTGCTTAATGCAGAGTCATTCTTCTGACTGCTGTGCTCTAACTTTAGGGTTGGTAGAGGCCACCAGTCTTGGCTAATTCAGGAAGGATTCGTTTCTTTAGGAATTTAGTTTATTGAGCATTCTTTAGTCTGCTGTTCTCTGATGACTTTAAAGAGTATAGTAGTTTCTCTTGATGGAGAGTTTTGTTATGAAGAATAGAAGACTGTGTATTTCAAAGTGGTAGCTTTTCATCGCTCCCTGCCAGGAGCATGAGGGGATTTTTCTCCAGTCTTCACTGTGAGAACCTAGCAGAGCTTCTGGAGGTAAAATTCACAAAAGCAGAGGGGACCCCTTATGCCTGAGCCTCCCATGAAGTTTTTAACTCTCAGACTTGTCCACACTGAGCCTCCAGAAATTCATCAATGAGAGTTTGGGTTTTTCTATCTGCCCAGAGTTTCTGCTCATAGGTGTCTGCTCCAGTAAGTTGTGATTCTTGGTTTCCACCTGTCTGTCTTTCCAATTTGGGGAGTTATGATGTGCCCTGTGACCTCATTTCCCTGATGAACCTAAGAAGCATTGTTGCTTTTTCAGCTCGTTCAGCTTTTTACTTCTTGTTAGAATGGATTTTGTGACTTTCCAGCTTCTGGAAATGAGAAAGATGAAATTTTTGAGGAAAGTTATTGATTAGAGTAGAGGTTACACCATGGGAAATAATGGCTAGGTAGAGTGGAAGCAGATTATCAATGACCCTGAAAATTCAGCAGAGAAGTTTGGAGTCTGTACAGAAGGTAACAGGAGACACTCTAGATTCTTAATATTTGGAGTGATGTGAGAATGTTGTGTTTTAGGAGGAGGAATATAAAAACATTATTCAGAATATATTTCTAATGGAGGTGATGGTGAAGGGTGGGTGTGGGGATAGGAAGGTGGGTGACAAGAACACAAGCACATATCCAGGCAGGAGGGGCACCACCTGGAGTCCCAAGTTCTCTGGAGGCTGAGGTGGGAGGATCACTTGAGCCAAGGAGTTCAAAGCCAGCCTGAGCAACATAGCAAGAATCTGTCACTAAGAAGAAAAAAAGAAAAGACAAGCACAGCACCTCGCTCTCCAAAACTGTTCTCTTCCCAATTAACTAATTTATATCAAATGAAGGCATTTTTTCATCTTTCAATCAAGAAAACCTGGGATCGCTGGGCACGGTGGCTCATGTCTGAAATCTCAGCACTTTGGGAGGCCGAGGCAGGTTGATCACGAGGTCAGGAGATCGAAACCATCCTGGCTAACACGGTGAAACCCCGTCTCTACTAAAAATACAAAAATTAGCCGGGCATGGTGGCGAGCGCCTGTAGTCCCAGCTACTCAGGAGGCTGAGGCAGGAGAATGGCGTGAACCCGGGAGGCAGAACTTGCAGTGAGCTGAGATTGCGCCACTGCACTCCAGCCTGGGGGACAGAGTGAGACTCCGTCTCAAAAAAGAAAAAGAAAACCTGGGATCATGTTCCATTCTCTCTTCTCTATTTCCTAAATCCAGGAAGTCACCAACTAGCTTAATGTGGCTCTTTTTGGCGCGTTTGCCCACTTCTGCTCCTTTTCTGTGTTTGTTTCTGTCCCTGCCCAGTGGCCTGGACCCTTCAAAATAGTTTAGTTGTGATGAAACATTGGCTTGGAAGGGAGGTAGCAGACATGCTTAGAGAGAGGTGGTGACTGAATATCTAAATGAAGACGTCTTCTAGGAAGTTTAAAATATGGGATGTGAGCATAACGATATTTTAGGACTAAAGATGAAGATACAGAAGTCATCCATGTAACTGTAGCTGTAGGAGTAGATCCATTTATTGAAGGGATATATTTAGAAGGGTTATTTATCCTGAGAGACACCGATATAAAAGAACATGTATAAAAGTAAACATAGTCCTGTAAAATTCCTGTAAAATAAGTGAGGAAGGAATATAGAATATATGTAGACATATAAGAAATATATAGAGCAATAAGAAAATTTTTAAAGTCAGAAATGTATAATGTGATGAAAATGAAAAATTTCAAGTAAGAAATTAAGCAACAGAATTGAGTGCTTCAGAGAGTTAAAGGAGAATGAGAATTCAGAAAAAAAGACTGGATTTTGAAACCAATGAGTTATTATTCTCCAGGAATGATGAGGTAGTTAATCCGAGTTAAACCTCCTATTGAGAACAATTAGAAAATCTGGACAAAATGTCAAAGAAAAAAAGAGTTTATCTGCTTGACGTTATTAGAGAAGCAATTGGGTTGACTCGCTCAGAGAAGTAAGACTGGCGTTGAGGAATATTTTTTACTTAGAGGTAGCTACCAAAATCTGGAAAAGAAAATTGAGAAGCCAAGATAACTGGGAAGAAATTTTGGAAGTTTTTTGTGGCTTGGGAGAAAAAAATTGAGGTACCTTCTGTTGGAACATCGTAAAACTCCCTATTTTAAGTTGAGAACCCAAAAGGTTATGCTCTGGGAGTTGGGGTACATTTGAATTAGATGAGTCCTTGCAAGGACTGAAGCCACATTTTGAATTATTTTAATTCCTGAAATTGAATTCAATGCAAGTCCAGATTATTTGTAACCTTGGACATCTACTAGAAAAAGAAAAGATTTTTTTTTTCCTGGAAGAAGATAAGACAGGATTCATATTATTTCTACAACTTGTATAATTACTTCTCCAATTTTCAAACTAATAATGTCTGGTATTCAACAGAAAATAAGCAGGTGACAAAACAACATAGATCAAAATCCAAATTAATGACCAAAGAAAAACCTACAGGGTCTGCAAATAATGATATTATCAAATCTAAATTTTAAAATAACTATGCTTAATATGCTCCATAAAATAAAATAAAACGTTGAAAAATTTGGCAAGAAAATAGTAACTATAAAAATGAACCACATGTAAATCTACAACTGCAAAATACAAAGTGAAATATGGAGAGGTAAAATTAGGAAATAGAGAAGAGAGTGAAAACAACATTGAAAAAAATGAGTTGGATCCCCTGGAGCATAAAAGAGAGATAACGGGCTGGAAGCAATATATGATGAGATTGAATCTGAGAATTCTCTAAAGTTAGCAAAAACCATAAAGTCACATATTCAATCATCCCTACAGATCCTGAGCAAGAGAATAACAAACAAACAAACCTGAGCTTGTCGTATTAAAACATCTGAAAACCAAAAACAAAGAAAAATAATAAAAGCATTCAGACATTCAGAGGAGAAAAAGCCAAACTACTTTCAAAGGGACAACTATTAGTGACAAACTGACTGCAGAATTGAAACAATGAAAGCTAGCTGGTAATAAAATGTTATCTTCAGAGTTCTCATAGTGCTCATAGTAAATAACTTGCTACTGTGAATTTTGTATCCAGGGAAAATAACATCCAAAAATAGATAAACGCATTTTTAGATAAGTAAAACCTGGCAGAATTCATCACCTGTAATCTACACCAAAGACAGAGAAAGATTATTCAGGCTCAGAATGTGAGATACAGGAAGAAATAAAGAACAATAAAAATGAGAAACAGATGAAGAAATGTAAATGTTTAATGACTATGTAAAACATAAAAGTAGAACCTTATGAGAAAATATGACAATATTATATAAGTGGGAGGGGAATTAATGAAATTAAAAATGTTTCAATTTTTTGCCTTCCTCTGGAAGAGGCAAAAAGTCCCATGTAACATTAGATTTTGATAACTGAAGGATGAATAATGTAATTTTTAGGGAAATCAGTGAAGAATAGTAAGGTCAGATATTGGCACTAAGCTAATGGTGATAAAAAGTGGAATAATAAGAATATTTTATCCAAAAGGATAAAGGACAAAAAAAGGAGAACAGGTTAGATAAATAGAAGGGACTGAGTATGACAGTAGATGCAAATTGAAATATGTCACTAATTATATTAATTGTCAATGAACTAAGCTGTCCAATTAGAACACAAAATTTGTCAAATGGGATAAAACATTAACAATTTATAGCTTATAAGACATGCCTCAGAAATATAAGGTTAAAAGGAAAACAGATGAGAAAAGATATACCATGCAAACTCTACCAAAGGAAAGTTTGTATATATATTTACATAGCAGGCAACATACATTTTAGGACAAAAACATAAAATACGGATGAAGTGTTGAAAAATAATAAAATATTAAATTCACAAGAAGATAAAAATTCCATGTTTGCATATACCTAATAACATAGACTTATATAAAGCAAAAATTATCAGAAGTGGAAAAATTCCTAATCATAACAGAAGCATTTAAAAGTGCCTCTCTCAAAAAGTGGTTGGGCAACCAGACAGAAATATCAGTAAGAAAATAGAATTAAAAAACATGAATAAAGACCACCTAATTAGATACATGAGAGCTATACTTGACAACTGTAAAATGAACTTTATTTTCAAGCAGACATGGAATATTGACATAAATTGACCACATGCAAGACCATAAAGCAAGTTCCCTGAAATTTCTAGGGGTTGAAATCATATGGAAAATGTCACTGAGTAAAGGCCAATTAAACTACAAATCAGTAACAAAAAGTTAACCAGAATGGAATCAACCTAAGTGTCCATTGTGGATGAATGGATAAGAAAATGTGGTGTATATACAAAATGAAATACATTCAGCCATAAGAAGAAGGGAATTGTCATTTGTGACAACATGGATAAACCTGGAGGAGATTATGCTAAGTGAAATAAGCCAGGCACAGAAGACAAATACTGCATGATCTCACTTATATGTGAAATATAACAAAGTTAATCTCATAGAAGTAGAGAATAGAATGATGGTTACCAAAGGCTGGAGGTGGGGATTGGAGAATGAGATGTTGGCCAAAAGGTACAGTTTCAATTAGAAGGAATGTGTTTTTGAGATCTGTTGCACAGCAAGGTAACTATAGTTCGTAATGATGTAACATATGTTGCAAAATTGTTAAGAGAGCAAATTTTTAAATATTTGTGCCACAAAAAAAATGAGGTGAAGGAAATGTTATTTAGCTTTATTTAATCATTTGATAATGTGTACATAAATTAAAACATCACATTGTACCTCATAGATATAGACAAATATTATTCATCAATTATAAAAAAAGTTAACCAGAAAATCCCCACTTTTGGAAATGAATGACTGATGGACCAAAAAAGAAAGACACCATAAGGGAAAATAATTGAAATCAATGATAATAAAAATACTACATATCAAAATGTGGGATGCAGTTAAAGATGTGTTTAAAGAATAATTTAATAATTCTTTATATTTTAAAGAATATTTTAAGAATAATTTAGAGAACCCAATAATAGAAAACCTAATTTAAAATGTACAAAAAATTAGGGCAGATACTTCACAAATGAAAGTATCTGATGAGCCAATAATCATATAAAAATATTTAATATCATTAGTTATCAAAGAAATGCAGAATAAAACCCCAAATGAGATATCACATATTATTAGGTTGGCCGACATTAAAAAGACTGACCATACCAAGTGTTGGTGAGGATGCATGACAATATTGTTAGTGGGAATGCAAAACTTGTACAAATACTCTGGAAAACAATATAGCAATGTCTTATAAAGTTAAACATGCACCTGCACCTAACATACAACTCAGCAATCCCATTACTAGTTATTCATCCAAGAGAAATGGAACATAGGTGCATATAATATATTGTAACAATATTCATACCAGTATACTTCATAGATGCCGAAAAGTGTAAACAACTCAAATGGCCATCAATTGGCAAATGATTAAAAATATTGTGGTATTTCTATATTATGGAATACTATTCAGAAGTAAAAAGCAGTAAAATATTAATGCATGCAACAATGCACTGGATCTCAAAAACAGTGAATCTCAAAAATAGTTCAATAATTCCAACACCACAGACTACATAATCTGTTATTTCATTTACCTGAAACTCAAAGAAAGACAAACGATAGTGATAGAAAGCAAATTAGTAGTTCCCTGAAGCCACTCATCAGAGGTGGTGATTGACAGCCAAAGGGCATGAGGAAACATTTTAGGGATTACGATGGAGTTATTGTGTATCTTGATTATGGTGATGGTTACATGACTGTATGCCCTTACCAAACTTCATCAAATTGTATACATAGAATCAATGAAGTTTATTTTACATACATTATAACTCAATGAAAAGTAAAATGATCACAGAAATGCAAGGTTAGTTAAGTATTTGAAAATAAGTATAGCGTAAAGAAATATTAAGAGGGAAAAATCATTTGGTCCTCCTAATAGATGCAGGAAAAGTATATAAAACTTAACATCTGTTTATAGTAATACATTGAACACATAGCATAGGAAAAATATAAGGGAATTTCATTAACCAGGTCAATAATATCTATAATAAGACTTCAGCAAACATTATATTTAATGGTGAAATTTTGAGAGATTAGTATTTGAAATAAAAATGCCTGATATTTGTCACTTCTAGTCCTCATTTTATTGGAGTCTCTGTCTGCAAAAAGGTAAATATAAGAAACAAAATTCTTTAGAATTAGAAAGAAAGAAATAAAGCTATCATATCACAGATCCTATGTGGACAAAATTAGGAACAAAATCACAAGTAAATTGGTAGGAGTAGTAAACAAAATTAGCATATTTTCTGAGCATAAGGTCTGTATATAAAATCAAAAGTATTTCTGTGTGTCAGCAACAAACAGACAATAAAATTTAAAAATGCTATGTATAATAACATAAAATATAAGACACCTAAGAATAAATCTAGTGAAAAATGTGTACAGTCTCTACACAGAAAACTATAAAATATTATTGAGAGAAATAAAAGAAATGGATGGCTATACCACGTTACAGATTGGATGACTCAATATTGTAAAGATACTAATTTCCCTACAAGTTGATATATATATATGGATTTGCATATATATATCTATACATGCAGAGAGCCAAGAATAGCCAACACAGTCTTGAAGTAAAAGAAGTTGAGAGATTTATGCTATAAAGATGTCAAGGCCAGGCACGGTGGCCACGCCTGTAATCCCAGCACTTTGAGAGGCCGAGGTGGGTGGATCACCACGTCAGGAGATCGAGACCATCCTGGCTAACACGGTATACAAAATTAGCCAGGATGGTGGGGGGCCTGTAGTCCCAGTATCGGAGGTGAGGAGAGAATGGGTGAAGTGGATGCAGGTACTATAATTAAGACAATGTGATCCTGGCACAAGGAAAACTAGATCAAAGGATAGAATAGATGTTCTAGGAACAGAACAATTTATTTCTGTTAAAGGTAGTGCTGTAGGACAGTGGGCAAAAGGAATCTTTTCAATACATAGTTCTGGGGCAATTGGACATCCTCAGGAGGAAAATTTAGGCTTTACCTCTACTTCACATAGTACACAAAAACTCAATTCCCTAGATTCTCTATTAAAATGTGAAAAGCAGAAGCATAAAATTGTGAAAGAAAAGCTAGGAGAATATATGTATAAACTCCAGTTGAAGAAAGATTTTATAAACACAACCCTCAAACACATTAAATGTAAAGGAAATGTCAATAGGACAGCATCAAGATTAAGGTATTTTATTAAGAAAGTAAAAAAAGGTAAACCACCAAGCAGCAGGAGGCATTTGCATACCAAGTAACTGACAAAGAGCTAGTGTCCATATCATATAAAGGAACACGACAAGTCAATAAGAAAAAGATAGTTTAATAGAAAAACAGGCAAGGGGGTTGAACAGGTATTTCACAAAAGATTCATTCAAGTGGCCACAGACACTGAAAAGTGTTGTGCTAATCAGAAAATTACAAACTAAAGCCACTAGGAGGTACAATGTGTATCCCTAAATAGCTAAAATTAAAATGACTGACAACACAAAATGTTGAAGTGGAAATGAAACTTTCCCAAACTGTTAGGGGAAGTAGAAATAGATACGATTGCTAATTACCTGTTAGTGTTAATACATATGTACCATATGGTCTTGAAATTTGACTTTTAGTAACCCAACAGACATGTGTGTGCAAGTGCAGTAAGAGACTATATAAGAATGTTCATAGCAACATTATTATAGCCAAATATTGGAAATGATCTAAATGTTAATCCGTAGTGATACAGATAAATTGTGCAATAGTCATACAATACGAACACTGTATAACAATGCAAATGAATGAACTGATGCATGCAATGGCATGGATAAATCTCACCATCAGAATATTGAAGAATATTGTGCTAGACACACAATCCCATAATAAGCCAGACACCATTCCGTAATAAGGGAGGCACAGGAATCCATTCAAAAAAGATGAAAAGCAGGAAAAACGAAACACAGTGTTAGGCATAAGGATAGAGATGGTCTTTGAGGAGGAGAGAGAGATTAGACATTGTTCTTTTTTTTTGTCCTGAGAGATAGTTGATATTTTACAAATATGTTGTGATAATTTATTAGTGTTTTTGTTTTATGTGATTTTCTATTTATGTGTTATTGTAATCGTGAAGTGAGTTCACCTTCCCCGCTGCCTACAGAGAGCCGATTTATCAAGACAGGGGAATTGCATTGGAAAGAGTAATTTGCACAGAGCCAGCTGTGCTGGAGACTGGAGTTTTATTATTACTCAAATCAGTCTCCCCGAGCATTTGGGGATCAGAGTTTTTAAAGATATTTTGGCGGGTAGGGGCTTGGAAAGTGGGGAGTGTGGATTGGTCAGGTTGGAGGTGGAATCCTAGGGGGTTGAAGTGAGTTTTTCTTGCTATTTTCTGTTCCTGGGTGGGATCGCAGAACTGGTCGAGCCAGATTACCGGTCTGGGTGGTGTCAGTTGATCCATCCGATGCAGGGTCTGCAAAATATCTGAGGCGCTAATTTTACGTTTTGAGCAATTTGGGGAGGTTCAGACTCTTGGAACCAGAGGCTGCATGACCCTTAAACCATAATTTCTAATCTTGTAGCTCATTTGTTATTTCTGCAAAGGCAGACTGGTCCCCAGGCAAGAAGGGCGACTTTTTGGGAAAGGGCTGTTACCAATTTTGTTTCAGAGTCAACCCATGAACTGAATTCCTTCCCAAAGTGAGTTTAAAGGTTAGAAGCAAGATGGAGTCGGTTAGGTCTGATCTCTTTCACTGTCGTAATTTCCTCAGTTATGATTTTTGCAAAGGCGGTTTCATTATCGTTTACAATAAAATAAGGTAAAATGTGCAGCAGTCATTGGTGACGTTCGGGAGAATAATTTCAGCAATGTTACTGAGGCCAGAGAAAGAAGGTAGGGAAAGACTGGGCAGGATGTAAAATAACAGTTTCAGATCACTTTGAGGGGTGTTCAGCAATGGGAGCAGAGGATAGAAAAAAATTTGCTATTGTATTATTGTGGTGTATTTTAGCTGTTAGTAAAATCTTCTTTATTCAAGAGTGGGAAGACATAAATTTGCTTTTTTATTTCCTGATACCTTTCATAAAATTCCATCAATGAAGTTTCATTATCTTTTCTTTGAATGCCTATTCAAACTGCACTAATATTAGATTTAGGAAGAAATAAATCTTTCTCTTATAAAGAGCTCCTTTCATAATTTTGTTCATTCCATATGACAACTAGGACTGAAAATTGAGGCAAGTCTGGGGATGTCGCTCAGCTCTACAAAAGAAAGATATTTGTAGAATCTTTCCATTTTCCCTTTTAGGATTGCTGAGAAGGCTTTATGTTCCTGGCATGGCATAGAATCCCCTGTGGATAAGGAGACTTTGCTGTATTCTATGGTCTCTGAAAGTGCCTCAGCCCAACCAGCTATCTGAAACAACCCACGTGCTGATTATAAGGGAAATTGGATAAAAGGTGCCTACTGCTGTTAGGACTCATCACACTGTACCTTGTGATCTGCTTCATATTTTAGTCTCAAAAAAAAAAAAAAAAGAGAGTTAAAATCAGTAGTGCAGCAGTTTTTTTAGAGAAATTCTATCTTATCCTAGAGATAGAAACAAAGTTGATCACGAAAGAGGAAAGAAACTTCACAGATAACCAGCCAAAGAAGAATTGAGTTGGAATGGGGTGTGATTCTGCTGCCTTGATAGAGAATTGTTTTATTCAAAGTCCTTTGGGTTGGAAGGACTGTCATTAGCATGACTTTGATCAGAGTCAGGAAAAACTACGAGATATACAAAATCCAATCAGTTTTCATTGAACAAGCTGTAAAAGTCATGGTCCTATCAACCAAAATTTCACCTGACGAAATATCCAAATCAACTGATTAGATTAAGTTTACAAAACATAGATAGACTGTGCCAATGATCAAAAAGGTTATTACTGAATTTATTACAAAAGCATGAATGTTAAGAATTTAATTTATTCCCTCATTTCCTACTATGGAAACATTTATACCATTACAAGCAATTTGGGTTTCCTGTCTCAGCGTGTTGAAGTGCACAATATACTCCAAATTTTAAGTCAAAAATTTATTGAACCCGAGATATTTGAATCATATTCAGCTGTTTGGAGGAAAAGTTTGATCTCAAACAAATCCATGCAACAACTAAGAAAGCATAGCCAGTCAACCTGCTTCAAACTACAGACAGAATTTGCTTTTAAAGCACCCAGTGCAGAGCTAACCATGAAAATCTTTAATACACATATTTTAAATGTGTGGGTGATACATTTCTAATGATGATTTTGAGGAAATATATCTGTGATTTTCAATTTATTTTTGTATATTATTGTTTGGAATACTCATGACCCTGCACTTTCAAAGGGTTGATTTTATTTTCAGGGAACCTCATTTTGTTACTTACCCTTAACTTGCCTGCCTTAATGCCCAATAAAGATTTTACTCCAACCTTTCTCCAGAACTTGCTGCTTTGTTAGAGAATAATCTTGCATTCCATCAGATGAGAACAAAGGTGGATTTACCACGGTTGCATGTGTTACTGGGATATGAACTAATTTTGTTTACCTATTAGTAATTAAATTTTATCTATTGCTAATCATAATTATTCAGTGGCTTAATTGCCACTGTTTTGGAGCTAGTTGACTAGATATCTTCATCTGGGTGGGTAGTTTAAGATTTTGACGTCGTAACCCAGGGATTAGGTTTGTTATTAAGTAACCAGCCTAGTCAGCATTGCCATGGCTCAAATGGGAGACAAAGTGGCATTAAAGGTGTGCATTAGATTGATTGCATAGCAGCTCCCATTCTACACCCCTCCCTGCACCACTCCCTTTGCCTTGTAATTCTTCAGTGCCCTTTGGACTGGGTATTCCATCTCATCCCTTGACTTTAGATTGAGCACATGACTTGTGTTGTACAATGGCATGTTAGAAAATGTAACCCAAGAAGAAGGCGGAATAAGCATTGCATGCTTTTGATGAGTCTCTTGCAGCTTTGTGATTTCCATGAGAACATGCCTGGCTGGCTTGCTGTAAGATGAGGCACATGGAGCAGAGCTGAGTTGTCCCAGACACCCCAGCTGAGGCCGTCCTAGATCAGCTAACAGCCAGCCACCCCCGGACTTGAGACTGAGCCAGCTGGGGCCAGAAGTACTGCTCAATCAAACTCAGCCTAGAACAACAACCCACAGACCTCTGGGTAAATTAAATGCTTATATTTTTTTACACCACTGGTTTTGGGGTGCTTTGTTATGTAGCATTATGGTAGATAACGGGTAGAACATGATTTCATCAACGTCTAGTTTTATGGCTAAATTGCCGATGTAGCACTTTACAAATTCATACATTTTGCTGATCAGATTGTCAGAGCTGGTCAGGAGAGACCTTCAAGACAGTTGAATTGCTTGGAAATACAAGAATATGAGACAGAGGAGTTGATGTTATAACAAATATCTGACCAAACTTTACTCAGGCTCTTGAAGCTTCTCCTAGGCTTGTCCTTGCATTTCCTTGTAAAATCCAGTTTTAGCCAAGAACTCTGCTAAGTCAGCTTAGCAAAAACCCTCCACCTTTGATACCTAATTGGGCTTCTCATTCTTTACCACCCTCAAGATGATGACTGATCACCCTTGTCCATCTTCAGCAAGAATCCTTGTAGGTCAGTTTAGCCGGAATTCCTCTTATCTCTGATGGTTCCTCTTAATAATTTTCCATCCACCGACCCCCACACTGCTCCTTGGCTGTAAATCCCCACTTACCCATGCAGTATTCAAAGCTGAGTCCAATCTCTCCCTTCTGGTGTAAAATCCCACCACAGTGGCCGCTATGCCCAATGTGATGGTCCTGAATAAAGACTTCCTATTCTGCTTTAACAAGTGCCTTTGAAGACTTTTTTTCTTTAACAGTTGTTCCTTCTTTTCTGCAGCTGAATCCTGAATACAGGGGACAGTAGGCCTAGGGTCAGGCTGTAGCTTGGTGGTAGCAGTGGTCTCTCTTTTGCTATAGACAAACTTCTCATTCTGGGACATGTAGATGTTATTCTTTCTTTGTGTCTCACATGTTCTATTCTTCATCAACTTGTCACTTAATGGGAGGAAAAAAACACCAGCAAATATTTCTCACCCCCAGGAAGCATGTGAAATGTGTCCATCATATTTTTCTAGTTATTAAATAATTATCTTGACTTTAGGAAAGATGTTTAATTTCATTTTGATATTTTTGCAGTGTAATATGAAACTGTGCTAATCTATTTCTATAACTGGCTTCTCATTTATAATAATACCAATCTTAATATTATTTTTTTCCTAGATTAGCACTGTAAAGCTCCATGTAGTTATCTGAGTTGAAGTTATCAGGGAGACAAGAAAAGCAGAAGCTTAAAATAACCTCAAGAAATAGTATTTGGGTGATTCTGCTCACAAATCATCTTATTTCACAAGATATGGGAGAGCTTCGTTGCTCCCTGATGCAAGTTGGCCATTTTGCAGTTTGAAGTTTTGAGGTGACTCACCTGAAAATTGAGTTAAAAGCAGCCTGAATAAGATGGCTCACCAAAATGACAGGTGTATTATTTGAGGCTTGCCAAGAGTGAAATACTTCAAGCTTCTCTCTCTTCCTTTCTCTCACTACTTTTTTTCATTTTTTTCTGTCAGGACTGACCCACTTGGAAAATTCTGGAATTTCTAGCTCATTTCTTGGTTTAAAAATATTTATATTATGACTTCCAGACAACAAAGACTGTGATAATTTGTATAACATAACACTTCTACCTTGGTTCCTCATAGAAACAACCAAAGAAATATATAAATATCAAGAAGCAAACATGATCACTGGAAATTATGGGAAAGTACAGTTAAAGCTGGGGATATTAGTTAGTTTCTTTATATTTAATGTAGATTTTTCCAAAACACAGGATATGGGGCTGAGACTTTTAGAAAAGTCCCACTGGTGATGAATTAGGAGGGATGAGTCTGACAGCTGTGTGTACCCTGGAGAAGGTGACTTGGGTTCACTCAACTCCTTGTTCATGGATGTGGATCAAGAGTATATGAAAGTGCTTGCATTAGGAGAGTTTATATAGGATTCACATTAAGCAAAAGCTGCCAGGGAGGCAAGATGTCTTGTAGACACCTTTGATTTTTTCCATTTGATGTGCTAAGCAGTAGCCTGGCGAAGCAGATTGCATAAGATTTGCCACGAACCTGGGCATTACGACCAGCACAGGGAGAAAAAGGCTGACAGCTGATCCTCAGTAGAGTGGATCACCAGATAGAGTTGCTTCTCCATTTCCTCAGTCTCTGAAACAGCCACGTACCCATGTGATTTAGAGCAACTAAGCTTTATGCCAAAGATCTGAAAAGGAAATTTTAAGGAAAAATACATGGTGGATGGGAGGGGTCCAAAGAGCCTGAGCCATCCTCATTAAATATGGATGGATCACCCCAAAAGGCCTCAATACGATACTGAAGAGAATGTTCTGAAGCTTAAAAGGAAGAAGATGCAGATGTTGTATTTCTAAAATATTTTCCACAAGAAAGAGAACAAATGTAAAATGATCTCTTTGTGCTTTCAATAAAACTCTAGAAAATATGAAGCAGAAGCATGGGGAAAAAAATAGGAGACAGATTAAAAAGAGATCCAGCTGAGAGAGAGAGAAGCAAGTGAGCGAAAATTCAGTGAGTCAGATGAGGCAGGAACAGATAAAGGAAACTAAAATGTAATCGCTGATTTAAAATTTGCATGAGAAAGACTAAAATCTGTATGAGGAGGCTTAAAATGGAAAAGTTTTTCTATGATGTAATGAATCATAATGTGGAAAACAACTTTGAGAAGCTTTCCAGAATTCAGATGAAGGGGATAAAGAATGAAATTGATGAGAGAGAAGATGATATGGTTCATGAATCCTGGAGATGTAACAGAAGGAACGTGGTATTTCAGAATTGTCTTCTGAACATTAACTGCAAGAAGAAATGAAGCAAGACTTTCAGGATTTTGAGAACAAATACATTTGGCTTTAACTTTTTTTATTTAATAGTTAATTGGGTTTTTATTGACATGGAATGCAATTGAAGTACATTTTCAGATAGTAATTGGCTAAAAAAGTAGACTGCTAATAACGTTTTCTTCTTAAGCTACAGGAAATTAAAAAGAAAACCTCAAAATGACTAATGGTCAATAGTGAAAAAATAATTAAATGAGTCTTATGATTATAGTTGTAAAGTCAGCTAAATAGGCCATAAATAGTTATTGGAAAGTGATACAAATTTAAAAAATAGAAATTAGGTTTTACTAACAAAAATAACAAGTGAGAGATTGGGGGTATGATGTAAAACTATGAATGTCTTCAAGTTACATGGAGGAGAAAAAATTGATGGTATATTTTCCGGCATTAACTTTTTTAAATTACAAAGATGTGTGAGATTATTTCATTGTAAGATGCAGTGTTCCATATAGAATCTTGCACACGATGAATGCATAGGAGTTGGTGCTTTAATCGTAAAGCTAACACCAGTGTAACCACCACTCAGGGTCAGAAGGAGTCTGACACCCGCTTACCCCAGCAGCCTGCTTTGTTCCTCTCTGATTATAAATTCATTCCTTCCCCTTAGCCATGAATATCATCCTAACCTTTTTGTCTTGAAATAAAATCATTTTGCCACCTGAACAATATGGTTTACTTTTGCCTGCTTTCGAACATTATGTAAGTAGAATTAAATTCTGTATGTATGTATTATTTTGTATGTTGCTTTTTTTTGTTCAACAGTTTGGATCATTCATGTTGTTGATATAACCTAGTTTAATTTTATTACTTTATAGGATTTCATTATCTATTCATATAATTTATTTATCCCTTCTAATGTTGGCGAACTTTTGGAATATTTGCAATTCTTGGCTTTTATGAGAAGTATGTCTTAAAATATTTTACAAGGTGATGACACATAGAATTGAATAAAGATGTATGATTAAAAAATAAATGAAAATATTATTAATACATCAAAATAATGGTAAAAAAGTAAGAAAGCTTCAAATAGGACTTACAAAATGGACTGACAAAAGCAAATCCAAACATGAAATAAATATGAACACATCTTTTTTTTTTTTGAATTGGAGTCTGGCTCTGTCCTCCAGGCTGGAGTGTAGTGGTGCAATCTCGGCTTACTGCAACCTCTGCCTTCTGGGTTCAAGCAATTCTCCTACCTCAGCCTCCCTAGAAGCTGGGATTACAGGCACGTGCCACCAAGCCTGGCTAATTTTTGTAGTTTTAGTAGAGATCGGGTTTCACCATGTAGGCCAGGCTGGTTTTAAACTCCTGACCTCAGGTGATCTGCCCACCTCACCTCGGCCTTCCAAAGTGCTGGGATTACAGGCATGAACCACTGCACCCGGCCCTGAGCACATTACTTCTTATTAAAACCTAAATATTAGGACTGGATCAGAAACGATATCTGAATATGAGCTATTTATTATGAGTACTCATAAAATAAAACAGTGAAGAAAGGTCAAGAGTAAAAAGGGAAGAAAAACTACATTAAGGTTCACACCTGTAATGTGTGGCCAAGGTGGGTGGATCACCTGAGGTCAGGAGTTTGAGATCAGGCTGACCAACATGGTGAAACCTTGTCTCTACTAAAACTGCAAAAATTAGCTGGGCATGGTGGTGCATGCCTGTAATCTCAGCTACTTGGGAGGCTGAGGCAGGAGAATCACCTGAACCCAGAAGGTGGAGGTTGCAGTGAGCAACGATCACGCCATTGCACTCCAGCCTGGGTAACAAGAGCAAAACTCTGTCTCAAAAACAAAAATAAAAACACTACGTTAAGAAAATCAAACAAAACATCTGGAGTTACAGTAATAATATTAAACAATTAGGCTTCAAGGTAAAAGTATGAAACAGAACAAAAATGGTTTGTGATGAAAAAAAGAAGTGTAATAACATTCTGTAATCCAAACTAAAGATCAAATTATATAAAAAACACAAATTCAAGAACAAGTCAAGAAATTAAAAAAATACACGTCCTTTTTTCAGTATATAACAGAAGAAATAGGAAATAATGCTAAGACATATCTAAATAACATAATAAATTCAGATAACAATAGATTTAAAGCTATATTTTCTATAACAAAGAAATATACTTAGTATATAAATAAAAATTCGATAAATAACACCATATAGTTTACAAAAGAGAAAGGGAAAATAACACAGATGGCAGAAATTAATGAAGTTAGAAAAACTAAAAATAAAATATCTGCATAAAAGGGAATGCAATGACAGCTATTGAGATTAAAAATTACAAGCAAATATTTAAACCCTTTTCTAAAATTTAAAATCTCAAGAATGAATGAATAGGAGGGAATATGAATATAAAAATGATTCAGTGAGAAGGAAAAAATAAAAAATCCGAGCATCCAAACAAAATATCAAGCTAGACATTAAAATATTTTTCAAAAATTACTTTCTGAACATGCTTTGGGCCCAGAACACTGAACTGGTAAGCTCTGTTATTTTGTTAAACACAGATAAAGAATATAGATCAGTGTTATACTGTATACACTCTTTTATGACATGTAGATAGCTGACATTATTTTACAAACTATTATTACCCCAATCTGGTCATGAAAGTACAAAAAAAAAAATCCAAAACACCAATCTCATTTATAAATTTCATCTCAACATTCTAAATAAAGTTATAGCAAGTTAAATTCCAGAAAAATTACATGTCAAAAACAAATTTCTTACCAAACGAGTAGAAAAAGTAGATGAACTTTTTGGTATGGTGAAGGTCTATTTAAGCCTAAATAACAAAAGAAGAACTTATTTTAAAAAATCAATAGTTTGTAAGTGTATGTCAACAATACAGTGATCCAAATTAAAAGGCAAGAGTAGAAGAAGAAAAAATATTGTAATCCCTGTCAAAGAGCTTGTATGTTTAATATGTAAAGGTTTGTTACAAATGAGTAAGAAAAATAAGTGCTTGAATAGAAAATTGGGCATAGCCATAAGTAGACAATTCACTAAAAAAGTAATAAATAAATAACACGATATAACAATAAATAAATAACAGCTTCTCTCATCATCAAAGTACTACAAATTAAAACACTGGCTCGGTATCTAGCTATGATTAGTTCATTGCAACTTTGTGGAAGTCAAAGGCATTTGAAGACCCTGATGTATTCCTAGGGCACTTAGTATTCTCAGTCTGCACCCTAACATAGGGTTGAGTTCCGATTTCTAGGAATTGTTTTGGATATCTATCTGATGCATGCTCCTTTTGTCAACATTTGAGTTGACCAAATGTGAAAATTAGGCCCTTTCCAACACACACATACAAACTTCACTAGTATGAATCATCCATACTGATGAAGGGGAGGTGGGGGAGGGAACACGTAACAGCAGCTTGGACAACTTCACAGTGGAAAACAGATATTACTGTTCTTGAAATTCCTTTTCAGCACTACCTTTGGAGGAAGTTTTGTTAAGCACAGATAAAGAACATAGATCAGTGTTATGCTCTTCTATGACATGCAGATAGCTGACATAATTTCTGTGAGATCTCTCAGCCTTAAAATATGAGATTGGCTCATTATCTCCTCTTCCATCTATGCTCTCTGTCCCTCTCCTATTTCTTGACACCTTCCTCTTTTCTGCCCAGCAATTCCGGTTGTACCAGTGGCTCGGCGAGCAAGCTGCCTCTTTGTTGCCTTGGCTTCTGCTGACAATAGTGCTCTGAGAGCCTCATCCTCTATTCCAAAGAACTGACCAAAGTTCCTAAATAAGGCAGTTTGGAATGATTCTTTCATTAAGAAGAATCAGCTGCTGACTTTTGGTATAATAATGGTTCTACCGTGATATTAAGACAGAATATAAGTCTTCAAAATTTTTTTTGCATTTGCTCTGGGCTGCTTTAGGCTCCATCCCAATGGGTTCTACCAGTATTTCCTAAGGATATTTGTTTGCTCTCTATTGTCATTAGAATTACTTTAGACAAGTTTGGAACCCACCCATTCTCCCCTCCCCTCCACCTGTGTGAAGTATTACCTACCACTTCAGGCATCCTCTTTCAGAACTGTGGGTCCTAAAGCATAGGTGGACCACCTTTATCCCTGCCACCATGGTGAGTAATAATAGCGTAGTGAGTTGACCTTGGCCATAGCTATAAAGGTTATGAAGAAATGAAATACATTTTAACTATAGCTAGTACAAAATTTGGGGATTTGTGTTGAAATCTTGAGCCCTATTCATGATCTAAAAGTATGAAGCTATAATTGTTAACTATTACAAGTTGTTTGGATTCTACATTTTATTAATTGCATGCACTGAGAAGTTATATATGGTTAGGAAACTATGACAACTTTAAACAAATTGAAATTTTTATTTGGGAAAAATTGGACCCCTACAAAGCCCTGTCTTAAATGAAAGAAAAAGGGGAGTGGAAGAACCATTATGTATCGAATGTCTATATGTCTCAGACATTACTTTATTAGGCCTCCCACAAAGTCTATCTAGGCCCCATTATTGTTTCCATTCATAGTTAGGGAAAAGGGGATTAGCAGTCTCATTGCTTTTCCCAAGGTTCTAGATGGCTAAGTGGTGGTGAGGCAGGACAGACAAGCTCCCAAATTGGGGCTTAGCTCAGGAGGGTTCTTGGCTTCTCCCAGGAAATCAAGGGTGAGCCAGTGATGTTAAACAGCAACTTTTATTGAAGTGGCAAGTACCTCTGTACAAAAGCACAGGTACTGCTCCTTGTGGAGCAGGGCTACCTTATAGGCAGTGTGCCCAGGGTAGCAGCTCAGAAGCAGCTGTGCACTCATATTTATACCCACCTTTAATTACATGCAAATAAGGGTGGTTTATGCAGAAATTTCTAGGAAAATGGTGGTAACTTCTGACTGGTTGGGTCATTGCCATAGAAAGGAGTGGTAACATCTGGGTGTTGCCATGACAGTGGTAAACTGACATGACATGCTGGTAGGTGTGTCTTATAATGAGATGCTTCCATGCTGGACCTGTTTTAGCTAGTCCTCAATTTGTTCCAGTGACCAAGCCCCACCTCTGATGTCCAAGCCTTGCGTTCAGAGTCGAACCCCATCTCTTAGCTCAGTTGAGCAGGCTTTTCATCTGTAATCTTCACAGTAAACTCCGAGATACCCTATACAGCCAATGTTTTTTGTTTGCTTCATTTAAATTATGTAAATTAGCTGGATAATTGGGTTTTCTGTGATAGAAATCTGGCAAGGCTGTTGTGAAACTTGAAATTTTAAGAATTTCTCCAGAAGAAGTCCCTTGGTTGGCCTGTCTATTGGCCATCTTTGGTTTAATTTTTTTTTGATCATTGTGGCAATTGCTTTTTTAAAAAACCATTCTTTTCTTTTTTTCATTCTTTACATATTGCTAATTTCTAGTCCCATTATTTATATTATAGCCAAGACATCGGCATTCACCTTTGGATCACTGCAGCTGTGGCACTGTCTTAATTGGAAGAGGGTGAATGTTAATCATTTAAATTATTATTACGATATTTTCAGTGCCAAGAGTGCCCAAGAGGCTTTTAACACGGAAATAGACCAAATGATAATTGGACAAATTTACTCCTTCCCTGTGCGGTTGTAATTTAAAGGTGAAAATAAGTACAATGCAGCTAAATGCGATTATTAGTTAGTGTCAAGTATTATAACTTTACAAGCTATGAATACAGTTGCCTCCCCTTTTTCATAGTTTCCCTTTCTGTGGTTTTAGTTACCCTCAGGACAGTACAAGATATTTTGAGAGAGAGACATTCATATAACTTTTATTACAGTATATTGTTATAATGGTTCTATTTTATTATTGTTGTTGTTAATCACTTACTATGCCTAATTTATAAATTAAACTTTATCATAAGTGTGTATATACAGGAAAAAACAGTATATGTAGGATCACTATCCATGATTTCAGACATCCACTGGGGATCTTGGAAGCTATCCCTTGAGAATAAGGAGGTGGGGACTACTATAATGCCTTAGGAGCCTTCTCTTATGCTATTTGTAGAAAATTTAAAGTGCAGCATAGATGTCTCACCATCACTTTGTACAATTTACAATTTAATTTTTTAGTGTCCTATAGTAAGAAAAAACCTAATAGGGTTAATCCTTAACTTATCCCTAAAACACGAAAATTATTGCTATAACTTTAAGAAGAGTTAGGTCAAAACCAGATTTGGGTAAGTGGCTGAAGACTGGGAAGATATTTCATTTATATTTCTCTTGGGCTCGATTCCAATGGGTAACTTGAAAGCAGAGAAGCTCTCTTATTGCCAGATCTCAGAGCCAAGTATGTACCTCATGTATCCCTCAGTTTTGCCTTTCCCTGCATTTATCTGTGAATGACGTCTCTGGTTCCTAGAAAAAAAAAAAAAAAAAAGCTTGAATCAGCAATTGCCTGCCTTAGTTTTGGAAATTCTATATAACATCATGCTGCTTTAATATCTTTTGGAAGCTTAGAATATTAATCTTTTCTTACTTTAAAATAATTGGGATGAAAACCGTTTGTAATGCCCAATGACAGTTTGCTTTCTTGTAGTGCCTTTTATGTGTGAATCACAAAGCATTTTGCAAAACAGAGCTCAGTTCTTGTAGCTCCTTGGTGAGGCAGATCCCATTATCCCTGTTTTACAGATGATCATGAAACAGACCCATGGAGTTTCAATGAAGAGCCTCAGGTCATGCAATGAGTCAATGGGAAAGTTAGGGAAGGAACTTGTAGAACTTTTGACATACTCCTTTAATTTGACGCCTTAAGAAGGATAAGGAATTCTTAAATGAGGAAGATAAATGAAGAGCCATTGGAAGAGCTGTTTTGTAACAAGCAATAATTGTTCTGATAAATTTTAAATTTTGCCTTAGCTTTTAAGTTTGTATATAAATGAAGGTTTGTTGGACTACTACTAGGATACTGTTTTGTGGGTTCTAATATGTAATATATATAACTAAAGAGGAAGATATTTAAAATATGCAATAGTAGAAAGTGCAGTGGGATATGCAAGAAGTAATTTCAATGGACACAATGTACTATTTGGGTATGCAATAATGTGCAAACTTAAATGCTAAATTCAAAGGTCAATATACCAAACTATTTGCCATGATGAGTTGCCAGAAAAAAAATACACTGCAATTTTAGATGCATGTAAGCTAAGGCTCAATTTTTAAAATTTATCAGAACAACTATTGCTCATTACAAAACAGCTTTTCTGATGGCTCTCCATTTATCTTCATTTATGCATTCCTCATTCTTCTTAAGGCATCAAATTCAAGGGGCATGTCAAAAAACCAGAAACCACTTTTCATAGAGGTCATTTAGTCAGTTCAATCTCTGTTATACTGAAATAATTCAACTTAAAAGAGAATTCTATTTGCTAAAAGTACTTGGAGAAGGAGGATTTCATTAGATAATATGAGAAAACAGTCTTTTAGTGAAATGTGTACCTCTTATCTGTAGCAGATAAAATGGTTTGGTCATTGAGGGAGATGGGTCAGCTGTCCAGACTGAAGCTGGTGTCTACATTTTAACTGGAGGTGTGCAGTGACAACAGGATCAGGGTCTGTTCCTTCAGTTGGCTGCTGAGGCTTTTAATTTTGTCAGTTCACCCAGCGTTAGCAGGTTCTGGAGGACTAAGTGAAGTTAGCCAAATTTTAAAGAGACTGATGTACAAGCCAGGATGCAACTGTAACTCACATTGAAATCGGATTGGCATACTTACGCTAAGTACTGAGGGTGTTTTATTTCTAGTAGGTAAGGACAATTGAAAAACCAAGTTAATATCAGAATTCTATTGAAAAGTCTGTTTCAAGGATTGGATGATCTGAATGGCGTGTCTGTCGTGTCTGAAAAAGATAAATTTGCCTAGTGAAGAGTAAGAGCATTTGTGGGGCCAAGTGGATGCCCTGCAGGCCTCTACGTGTAGGCAAAGATAACATTACCCTTTATGTGTTTTCATTAGTTGCTCAACAGGTTCTCTAACAAAAATTGTGCTTCTGCGTGGGTGTTGAGGTGTGGAAAACAATCTGGTTTGCAAACAATCCATTTAGAAGTCATCTCTTCAAAACTTGATTATTTCAGATATGCCCACCACATTTCATTCACTTTATTGCTTTCTTTTTATATTGATTCTTATTAATTTCTATTACCATGCTTGTCTTCTGAATTACTACTCAAAATTCTGGGGATTACCATTACCCTTATATAATATATAATATAATTCTTCATACTGTAACTTAGTCATTCCTTTTAGTTCTTCCTAGTTATTTTTTAGTTTTCTTTCTTGAGCTTAATATTTTTTTACATTAGATATTTTTGTAGGAACCAAAAGTTACTGTGGAATTTATACTGTGTCTTTCTTGGGAAGGAAAGAAGAGTTGGTGGCTGTGTTGATATAAGTAGGGGAAAAAGGATACTGAAGTTAAGAAATGATGTGAAAGATGAGATTGGGTATCAGTCTCAGTTGATTAGTTTCCTGAAGGGTCATTTTATCAACCTTTAGTTCTTTTGCCTTTTAGCTAAAGCAATTGCTGGCTTCAGGTTCACTTCATAGTTCAGTATCAATGATAACCGTGATCAGAAAAGCAAGGACTGAGCAATGCTTTACGATTAGTGTAAGATGACTGACCCTTTTCCTGGGCTGTGACCTTCTTTACCTGTGGCTCAGGAGCATGCAGGGAAAGACACATTGTCTTAAAACACAAAAGATGTTTGCATCCCGTTTGATCTTCACCCTAAATAACGGGAATTCAGTATCAGCCAGAGACGTCCTGAGGAAACCACCTTAGAATATACAATGGATACAGAAAATGGAAGGCTGAGGTGGGAACAACTCACTATTCTCAGCATTGCTACTGGTATTTTATTTTTCCATTGTTAATTCCATCTTCATGGTCTTCAATCCACCACAAACTGCAAAACAATTTCATTTATGATATTAGACTGTGTCGTCTTCAAAAAGCTGACCCGTCAAGATGGGTGAAGTTCCCATAGTCTGCGGTAGAGTCCCTGAGAGCTTCCATGTGCCTGACCTCTTCATCTGATGTGGAAAACCCTGAATACACATGTTCTCCACAGGCTGTGGAGCTGCCAAGTGTTTAATTAAGAAATCAAGCCAGAATAAATGAAGACTCTAGAGTGGCTGAAGCTCCTTGAAAGCACCGAGGGTGCTGGTCATTAGCCTGATTCACTGCATCAAGCACGTGGGCCTTAGGATGTTGAAGGCATCCATTGGTCTCTGTAATTCCTGTAAGAATCCCCATCACAGTGTTCCCTGATAAAGAGCTGTCTCTCTGCTCTGAACGTTTCCAATGATGTGAAACATAAAATTTCAATTTTTATGAGCATCAACTAAGCCCATCTCAGGGATTCCCAGTCCTGGTGTGCTGGGAATTTAGAGAATGACAGTAGTTTATTTTCATGGCCAAAACAATATTTTCAGCCTCATGTCCTCTTCCAGAACTTTCCCACTTCCCCATCAAGAAGTAGAGTCCATTTTACCTCCCCTTGGTATCTGGATGGGCTTTTGGGATGCCTTGTTATGTAGGGTATAGCAAAATTGATGTTCAATGACTTCCTAGGTCAGAAAAAGTGATATATTAATATATACTTATCATATAAAAATATATATTATATTAAGATATACTTATATATAAGTATATATTATAGTAAGATATACTTATATATAAGTATATATAAGTATATATAAGTATATCTTACTATAATATATACTTATATATAAGTATATCTTAATATATACTTATATATACATATATTATATTTATATACGCTTACACATAAATATATATATTGATTATAAAGATATTCTGTTAATATATAGATTATATATAGTATATTAACAATAATACATGTTATTTATATTAATATATTTATATATCATATAAGTATATGATATATACTTATACATATGATATATATGTATCTTATATATGATATATATCATATACTTACATATATATCATATAAGCATATATTAATATATTAATATATACCCTCTTGAGGTTCTCACTCTTGGAACAAGCCTCAGTGTTGAAGAAATCCTGGCCCATAAAGAGGCCATACATAGGTATTCCCACAATGGCAAGTGTCAGCTGCCATACATGTGAAGAAATGAACCTTCAGACAATCGCAGGCTCCCCATCCATCTGGAGCAGAGAGAAACTGCCCTGCTGCACTTTGTGCAAATTCCTAAGCCACAGAATCCATGGGCATCATAAATGGCTGTTTTATGCTACTAAGTTTTGGGGTGATTTGTTACAAAGTAATTGATAAGCAGAAGAGGGAGCAGGGTACTTGGAGTGTGTGTGTGTGTGTGTGTGTTTGAATGTTGTGAATGGGAATTGTTAAATGATCATATTCTCTAAAATAAAGTGAATTTTGAAAAATTAAAAAACTAAACTAAACTACTTATTAATTCAGTATCTATGAAACCATTGTATTAAATCATTTAAATATTTATTAAACACACTGCTGTGATTTTTATCTTGACAATTTTTGTCATTCATATCTTCACCATTACAAATATTATTTTAGTTTAACTTTTATAATATATTAACTTTTATGTTTATTTATAGTAACGCACTTTTAAAAAACTTGTTTAAGCTTCATTTTATGTAATATCCTCAAAATTATGGCTTGGATAACCTAGCCCTATTTTATTAGTACATTTAAAAATAAATGCATGACTAATTAAAACTATAAAGGGGTTGTCCATTTACTACCTAAAATTTTCTCCCATTTCACAGTTGGTGCATGTCTTACTTTGTTAAAAAACATCATTTCATTTTGGAAAACAACAGTGACACGAAACTGACAATAATATTTGCCAAACTTTTAGTGTTTTGGATGTCACTCTTAGGGACTGGCCTATGTTAAGGAACCAGCATAGTAGATCCACATTACTAGGAATACATTTGAAAATCTACCAAGAATCTAGCTGCATTTCAAGACTTTTGCAGTTACTGATTTGGCCATTGCAGAAATGCCTTTAAACACCCAAATGTCACTTGCTGGATGCTCAACTCATGTACAAGTTTTTCTTGGGATTGCATGGACAGAGGCATGCATGTACCCTTAGGGGCATAAGCTAGGAATTAGAAGGCCTGGTTATTATTTCTAATTCTTTCAAATAGCAAGTCTTTGGAACCTGGGTTTCTCAACCCAAGTTCCCCGAAAAGCAAAGCTTGAGACTTTTGGTGTTTTATTCCAGGGATTGCAGCACAAGGGTAGTGAAATAGAAGAGTAGGGAAAGCAACCACAAGAAAGTGTTATCAAGTCAGCCACCGTTGCAAGCAACTTGTGCATGATCCCATGGGACTTCCTGAAGTGAGTTTCAGTACTGTATTAGTCCGTTTTCACGCTGCTGATAAATACATACCTGAGACAGTAATTTATAAAGAAAAGGTTTAATGGACTCACAGTTCCATGTGGCTGTGGAGGCCTCACAATCATGGTGGATGGCAAAAGGCACATCTTACATGGCGGCAGACAAGAGAGAATGAGAACCCAGCAAAAGGGGTTTCCCTTTGTAAAACCATCAGATATTGTGAGACTTATTCACTACCATGAGAACAGTATAGGGGAAGCTGCCTCCATGATTCAATTATCTCCTATTGGGTGTCTCCCACAACACGTGGGAATTACAGGAGCTACAACTGAAGATGAGATTTGGGTGGAGACATGACAAAACCATATCAAGTATTATCTACCTGGAGGACAAAAGCGGGGAGTTTTCATCCTTTGGTTTGCATTCTCTGTTTCCTACAACTGACCCCGCTTCTGGGTGGTACATATGTGAGTGCAGAGAAAATTAACATGGACTTTCCTTGCCATGGCATCAGAGAAGACCTAGCGGGAAGCAAGGCACTTTGGGACTGCACCATCATGAAACTGGCTTAAGCGTGTGCAAAGAGGCTGCAGTAAGAAATGAAGTGAGACAGTTTCGAAGTAGTGCACAAGAATGTTTGATGTGCTTGGCAAAGATGCTCCCTGTTTCAGACATGGCTTCTCATCAATCAGGTAAGAGAATTGTATGAGAGGAATTTAAAATGCAGCACTGGAAGTCTAATTACCAACTTGAGATAGTGCTGGCCTAATATTATACTCCTAATCCCCCAGACAGGCAGATCAGACCAAGAACTATGTTGAAAGGGCATAAGCACAGGTCAATTAAGTGATGTTAAGAGAAGACGTATGTACTTTGCCTGTCTCCTACATAGATTCCAGTATCCTTACCCCACAGAGTACCTAGTAGGCCCTGAACAATTCTGGATCAGGGAAGGATGATACATCTTGGGAGACTTGGTGCCTTCTCTTTTAGGCCCTGTACATAAACACTACTCATGTCTGGTTACAAATGGGTCTCCCTCTCTTTATTTGGAAGGCCAGGACTGGAGTCCATGCCAACTACATATAGGCGTTGCCACATGGGAGTTCATTGTGCTGAAAAACACTTGGGATTCTACTCACCTTTCTTGACAGCACCCTGATTTTGATCTCCAGTGAAGACACACATGAAAAACCACATGAATCTGAAAACAGGCATCAAGAGAGAGAATGGTTCAATTTAGAATTTTTCAACCTTGACACTGTCCTCTGAGGGTTTATTTTTACACAAGTCATGTAGCTGGTGATTGCTATTTTCAGGTTCTAAAAGCGGCAACTATTTTGCTGGTCTTTGCTTGTTTCTTTCACCTTCTGCTTTCTGCCCTAGAGTTCCTTCCAGCCCAAATTATTCAACCCTTCTTATGATTGATGCTTTTTGAAAAGAGTTTGGAAAATGAATTTCAGTTCAGTTTTGTGGTGCAAATCACTGAGCCTCCAGGGGTTTATAATGTCTTGGTTAATAAAGATTCTGGAGATTCAACCCAGAGGTCCATGGGAAGTTGGAAAGAAAGCAGAACAACTCAGCCAAGGTATATTTAATTTTTAAAACAACCATTAAGTTCTACACCTAAGCTTCTGAATTTCCTTTTTATATTTAAGAGACAATGAATAGCTTCAATTTGAGAGGGCGATCATCCTGAAAAAGTGCAGAATGACAGCATTTCATTTCATATCTATTGATTTTTCCACAAGTTTGCTATTCCTCCATTCGATGAGGCTAAGTGGTTTTCTCTGAACTGGCGTTGGTCAACATTATTATCAACTTTGTGATGAAAAATATCCTTTCTGCCTATCAAACCTCCAGCCTCATGCTTAGCTCACATGCTTAGCTCATTTTACTCTCAAATGCTTGGCCTTGTAAGTGATTGCTGTGATTCAGTTTTGAGTGAAAGAATTGCTCGTTTCCAGCCTGTGATAATTATTGTATAAGGCTTAGATTGTTCTATACAAACGAGAGCAAATTATCCATCAGTGATGAAGATAATGGGTAGTAGTTCCTCGATCTCTCCTCATCTGCTCCTATTACCCATCCCTTCACTTCACACTCTGCACAACTTTTTGCTGAGTTGAAGTTTGAGGTTGTGCCTAACTACATAGTGACAGCAATTGGCCATGTAATTTTTCTTACATTCCAAGGAAAGGATGATTTATTAATTTCATTGAAAAACATTGTCAAATTAAAATTGTGTAGAGTTTCATCAAGCTTATGTGACTGTCAGTACGTTTCTTTACTTTTGCAGCTTACAGTGGATGCAGATAAAGAGTCAAAGTGCTTGCATGTGACTATAAAATGCATGAGTGTATTAAGTAGCTTGCCTACCTCTGTGCGGCGTGGTGTATTTTCAGAGAATAGCAGAGAAGTGTATTGATGTTTTACTTTGGCAAGACCTTTATGAGAAGTGTTATTCACAAACTCTGAAATCATTTTAATATAAGACTTCAGAAATAATCTGCTTGTAGTCACAATGTAAGCCAAAGTTTCTTTTAATAATTAATCTAAGGGATCTACTCAACATTTTCCCTCTATTTAGCACCTGAAAACTGGCAGACTCTGGAAAATGGATAAGACTGAAAAATCAATTCACTTATCTGCTGTGCTCTGAAAATTAGTTGTATGCACAGCTATTATACATAATTATAATTTCAAACTATAGCTTCAAGCTATTAATGTTTCTCTATCCTTTTTGGCTTTGTTTGTAGTGACCTTGTATCTTATTCTAAGGATATTTTAGAATTTTATTCTAAAAATTATTAAATTGGATATAGAATGAACAAAACATATGAAGTAGGATAGCAGTGCTTGTGACTTACTATTTTATTTATTTCCATTGTTAATCAATTGATGAACCTAGAAGAGAAATGATTATATCCTTTATAATGTCATCAATGAAGTATTGATTGATTGATTAAAAATAACAAATTCTTGTTCACACTTGAAGGAAGGCATCTCATCACATTTAAATAGCCTCAGTGTGAGTTGGTAGTTCAGAGACTCTGTTGTAGTTGAATCTCAACTTAGTCAAATATAAACTGCATGACCTTGGCGAGCCACCCAAGGTCCCTGAACTTCAGCTCCAGCATGTGACATGATACCTACTCCACAGAGTTGCTGTAAGAACTCAGTGAGATGAGTTGTACAAACCTTTATTTTTATTTTATTTTATTTATTTTTTTGAGACGAAGTCTCTCTCTGTCACCCAGCCTGGAGTGCAGTGGCTCGATGTCGGCTCACTGCAAGCTCCGCCTCCCAGGTTCATGCCATTCTCCTGCCTCAGCCTCCCGAGTAGCTGGGACTACAGGCGCCTGCCACCTCGCCCGGTTAATTTTTTGTATTTTTAGTAGAGACGGGGTTTCACCGTGTTAGCCAGGATGGTCTCAATCTCCTGACCTCATGATCTGCCTGCCTCGGCCTCCCAAAGTGCTGAGATTACAGGCGTGAGCCACCGTGCCCGGCTGAGTTGTACAAACCTTTAACTCAATGCCTGGAAGAGAGTTGTGTGCTTAAAAGACACTCATTTTCTTTTTTCCTGAAGCGATGGAAGACATTTCCTAGGATCCTTTTATCTGTAATTTCCAGCTTTCAATGGGAAAGAGAAATCAAGACAAAGTAATAACTTATACAATTGTCTGTCATTCCAGGAATGTGGCAGTAGGCACTGAAACATTCTCCTTTGTAACTCTACTACTCACTTCAGATTTTGGGCATTGCCACTGTTAAGTACTCTTCCATAGTAGCCTGTGAACCTATGGCTGGGAGAAGCCCGTAAACTAGTAATCCATTTTACAACATGCAAGCCAGGCCCTAGGGCCAAGGACTCAGGCCTTCAAACACCAACTGAGATACCCTCTGTGGTGGGAAGAGCGTAGCCACAACATTGTGGAAAGTAGTCATCTCATTAATTTCACCCCGTTCCTGGGAACACATGGTGAGTCACTGAGGGAGGGTCAGGACATTGAGGTCTGATATCTGGGAATCATGCTATTGCTCACAGTGCCCTCTTCTTTGGGTGTGTCGTTAGCTTCCAATTAGGGATTTCTGATGAGTCCTGACATAACGCTGTTTGCTTTGTGGATATTTAAAACGTAGCTTACCTGTAGCCCTCAAATATATGGAAATCCATTTTATCCCCTTGCACTCCCCCATGTAAGCTAGTTTAAAAATGAGTCAGATCCTACAGCTCTTTTGGGACAGAAATACCACTGACCACTTGAAGCGATGTTGAAGTTGCTTATTTTGCCAGAGTTGAGGCAGTTTATTCATCTATGTTCAGGTGGACCCAAACGAGCCATCATTCTGGTGTTTAAAATTCATTATATTGTAGTGAGATGAAATAAAATAGAGTGATATCCTTGTGGCTTCCCCAAGCATAAAAAGAATAATTAAATATTATAGCACACTCTTCACACATCTCTTCATTACCAAACATTGATTAAGTGCCTGCTTCCCCCAACTCTGCCTCCCCCTTGTCCCTGATGGAGACAATGACCTTGAAGAGCCTTTAGTTTGTCCATAATTAAAATGCATTCTATCTGTAAGTGTATGTGTGAAAATAAATATCTTTTGAACATATTGAACAAATTGGGAGAAAGACACTGTACCCTTTCAAATTAACATTATGATAATTTTAAAAATTAAGCCTTTTCCACTGGCATATTAATGAGACCCAGGAGTCACTATTATCCATTGTTATTAAATTAAACATTTTAGGAATAAAGCTCATCCAATTTATTTAGAAAGGGTCTTGGCTACAAATACAGTTGCACTTAATTAGCTTCTAATTTGCTTTGTTGCTTGAACATAAAGGGTGGGTCCTACTGCCTTCTAGCCTTCCCACGGGCATCTTGTTTGAGTCAGTTGATTAATTTTGAGAGCCAACTCAGACTTTGGATACAAGTCTCTGTGCCCTTTGTTCCTGTCAGGTGTTGTCATTGTCATCTTGAAACATATTCAAGGAGGCACCTTCCCAATCAGTAGCTCCGTTAGGTGTGGTAGAGTGAATGATTAAGTTATGTTTAAAAGATATTAAGTCCAGTGACAAACGAAACAGGGCATGGGCTTGTAATTGGTCCTGGGAGGGAGGGAGAGAGTGTGTGATGGTAGGATGGTGGCATCTTTGGTAGGATGAGTGTCAGGTCAACACTCATCATAAGCAAGATGAATGAGGGACAACGTGTGGGCTGGGATGACCAATAGCTTTGAAGCTGCCAACCAGCCTTCTTAATCAGACTAAGTACAGTACAGAAGACTTGTGATTTAGTTACCAAACTACTAAACTTTCTTTATGAGGGTGAAGGCTTCTTAAGAGACAATTAATGTGTAGATTCACAAGATGTTCTAAGGCAAGCTGGTCTGAGCCAAAGAAGCCACGGAGACCAGGGAGAGAGCCCCACCCACCAGCAAGGATATATAAAAGCTCAGGAGTCTGAAGTGACATTCACAACTCAGGAGGTAACTTCAGCAAGCTACCTGCAGCCCTCTGTCTGACATCATGTCCTTCAACTGCTCCACAAGAAATTGCTCTTCCAGGCCCATTGGAGGACGCTGCATTGTTCCAGCGGCCCAAGTTACCACGACTTCCACTACTGATGCTGACTGCCTGGGTGGCATCTATTTGCCCAGTTCCTTCCAGACTGGCTCTTGGCTCCTGGACCACTGTCAGGAGACCTGCTGTGAGCCCACTGCTTGCCAGCCAACCTGTTACCAGCGAACTTCATGTGTCTCCAACCCTTGCCAGGTGACCTGCTCTCGACAAACTACCTGTGTTTCCAACCCCTGCTCAACTACCTACAGCCGGCCGCTCACCTTCGTCTCTAGTGGATGTCAGCCCCTGGGAGGAATCTCCAGTGTCTGCCAACCAGTGGGAGGAGTCTCTACTGTCTGCCAGCCAGCCTGTGGGGTCTCCAGGACGTACCAGCAGTCCTGCGTGTCCAGCTGCCGAAGAACCTGCTAAGTGTGTAGGAGCCAGTGAGCGAATCAAGACTCCACGACCTGCCAGCTGTTTCCAGGATCTTCCAGCATGCTACTTGTCCCTGAATAGCTCTTCATAGCTGACCCCTCTTCTGACTGCCTGACTGCTGGCTACTAGCCATGCACACGCTGTCTTTGACACTCTAAAATTTTTCTGGCCAGCCCTAAGCTTGTTTTAAGGGTTGCTCACTGGTGCTGTGTATGCCTCTGGATGTGTCCAGAAGCTTTACCATCCACGCCCCAGTCTCTGATGCTTTTGACATGTTTTCACCTTGCTGCTGTATCTCCTGGCCTCTGCTTTTGTGTCTCGCAAAAACGGAGCTTGTCTCACCATGTATTTCTCAATAAACCTGCATTAGTTGGCATTGCAAATGTATGTCTCAGCAGAATTCTTTTTTAAACATTTCAACTTTTAATTTAGATTTTGGGGGGTACATGTGCAGGTTTGCTACAGGGGTATACTGTGTGATGCTGAGGTTTGGGGTATGATTGAATCCATCTGTCAAGTATTGAACATAGTACCCAATAGGTAGTTTTCCAACCCTTTTCCCTCTTCCTCCCTCCCCGCTCTTGCAGTTGCCAGTGTCTATCGTTTTTATCTTTATGTCCACGTGTACCTAATGTTTAGCTCCTACTTATTAGTGAGAACAGGTGGTATTTGGTTTTCTCAACAGAGCTCCTTGTTTGCAAGAGTCTTTGCTGATCAGGGTCTGATTTTTTTTTTTTTTTTTCCTGAGCCTAGAATGTGGGCTTAATCGTTATGCCCTGTGACCAAACAAAGGATTATCTTATATTTTACTTGTTCAGAGAGAGTCTTCAGCTGTGTGGTGAAGTAAGGGCTATGATTTTTCTTTCTTTTTTTTTTTTTTTTTTTTGAGATGGAGTCTCGCTCTGTCGCCCAGGCTGGAGTGCAGTGGCACGATCTTGGCTCACTGTAAACTCTACCTACTAGGTTCAAGCGATTCTCCTGCCTCAGCCTCCAGAGTAGCTGGGATTACAGACGTTCACCACTACGCCCAGCTAATTTTTGTAGTTTTAGTAGAGACAGGGTTTCACCATGTTGGCCAGGCTGCTTTTGAACTCCTGAGCTCAGGTGATCTGCCGCCTCGGCCTCCCAAAGTGCTGGGATTATAGGCCAGGGCTATGAGATTTCTAGGAGTAACTTGTCTTCTACGTCTCCTTCAATTTCTAGGGACACATGGAATAACTTTCATGTAGGAAAAAGAAAAGTTACCCAGAAAACCAGGTATTTCAGAAAGGTGTGCAGGGAAGGGAGCAGCGGGATCACTGAGAAGTGCTGAGTCTTACTTAGTTATAGGATCACAGTAGAAACCTTGGAAAAGATCTGTCCATGATCAACCGGGATGGAAGGAGAAGGAGAAGGAAAGAGAAGGCGCTTTTCAGGGCCTGAAATTCATCACATCAAAAGAGTGGCTCTAGCTTTATACCCCCCTCGCTCGTGGTAGTAGATCGGTAGACTCTCCCACCCGGGGGATACCAACTGACTGTTCGAGTCAGAGCCCTGAGAATATTACAGCTCTGTGTTTTAGTAAATCTGGGCAGGAGAGACTTAAAAAGAAGCTTAAAAACCTGTTGGCTTATATTAATACTTACTCATACTTCTTGCTTGTTCTTCCCTGGAACATCTGTATAGGTGGAAGTTGACATGCTAAGTCCTTTTGCCATTTTTTTTTTTTTTTTTAAGAAAGTGAAGACTGGCCACCAACTGGTTTGCTTTTGCCCTTCTCATTTGTTCTGTCCAGAAAAACATCTTGATTTTCTTTTCAGAGTTCCTCAAGGAGATACAAAAGCAGATGATTTTTACACAAAATGGAGACATATGAGGTACACGTGCCGTCAACAATGGGTGTCTTTTTTCATAACAGAAATGCTGATGTCTCGTGGAGAATTTGATCTCATCCTGTGTTGTCAGTGCAAAATGGATTTCTTATTTCTCTGATGGTTTTTCAGAGGTGAAATATATAGATGATTTCCATATAGTTGCAATATTTTTAATTTTTCCCATTGATGGCTCTACTCTTAGGATTCCCCTAATTGGGTTATGTTAGTATGCATGGCTCATGGTAATATCTCAACAAAGCAAGACATGGTTTTTAGTCTATATTAGTTTCATGCCCTCTCTTTTTAAAATAAGCACTCTGGCTTTTGGAAATACTCTGATTTATTTTAAAATAGAAATCACTAGGGGAACTCTACATTGCCCTTTCAAAGCTGTTATTACATGATTCTCATTTGTTGTGTATTTTAGTCACTTCACATATAACTTGGAAAATTCTCACTTTTTAAGAAGATGACAGATTAATTTTTTTGACTTTCAGCTTTCTGGATTTCAATAAAAAATATAAAGACAGGTACTTTATCTTTTTATTTAGATGGTTACTTGGCTCTAATAGATAACATTTCTATATTAATAATATATAAGAACATAGCCTTTATGGTCAGATATGAACAAGATTTTGCCTGGGCTATTTATTGTGACAATGTGAACATTTAAGGCTGAGGTAGCTGTCTTGCAAAGCTGTTTTCTTGCCTTCATTCCTGTTTGGGGAATCATTTTCTTTGCTATTAGAGCTATTCTATTGGTACTTGAACTTTGGAAGTTCTCTCCATTCTTTGCCTTATTACATAATAAATTGTAAAGTTTCAAAGTTTGTTTTTGAGAACAGTCTTTTAAAAGACAGGGCAGTGATGATTTCTTTCTCTTCACTTACGGCCTAGAGATGCAATTTGTATCCAATATCTCATATCTCCAGGGAAGGAGCATAACTTTTCCTCGTTCTGCCACTTGGATGCAGGTTTGTCGATGTTTCTGAGCCTTAGTTAGCTCATCTGTGTGTGAACCGGAGATAATGGTAGCATCTCACACCTTTGTTTTCAGGAGTAAATTGAGGTAATATACATGTAACCCAAGTATCAGCTGAGCCATCCTGTCATTTAACATTGAAACAAAAATAGCTGTCTAATCTCCTTTTGCTGTTTGGTGGAAGTCTTGGCTGCTCCCAACATCTCCGAGGAATCTGAGAGTGGAGAGGTTGCAGAAAGATGTCTAACTTTTTTATCTTCTTGGGCTCTGAGCTTCTACTTTAGAAGAATTACCTCATTTCATGAATTTTCTTCCTATTTTATGGTTGGCTTCTGTTCAGACTACTGTGATTCAGATATTTACACTTCCTTTCCATGATTTTCACTAAGATCCACTTACACAAGGCATTTGTGTTTCTAACACTTTATAGAAAGTTTGAGGACACAGAGAACATTTATACTCTGGTGATGATAACAACTTAAATCTAATTTTAATTTTTTTATGATGGTAAAATATATATGTAGCATAAAAGTTGTCATTTTAAGTATTTTCATGTGTACAATTCAGTGGCATTAAGTAAATTCACAATATCATGTCATTATTTCTAGAACTCTTTCTCCATCCCAGACTGAAATCTCTTGGCTATTGCCTTCGGGACATTATCTCAATGTCTCAGCTCAAAATCAAATTTCTCCCTCTTTTTCTCCCTTCTTTTCCTCCCTCCCTTCTTCCCTTCCTGCCACCTTCCCTCACCCTCTCCTTTCACTCTTTTCCCTGTTCGTCTCCTTTCCTCCCTCTATCCCTTGTGACTTTCTGTCAACAAACATTAGAATACCTCTAATGGCCTATCAGCTTAAGGAGATTTTGGGCTGAGATGATGGAGTTTTCTAGATATACAATCATGTCATCTGCAAACAGGGACAATTTGACTTCCTCTTTTCCTAATTGAATACCCTTTATTTCCTTCTCCTTTCTGATTGCCCTGGCCAGAACTTCCAACACTATGTTGAATAGGAGTGGTGAGAGAAGGCATCCGTGTCTTATGCCAGTTTTCAAAGGGAATGCTTCCAGTTTTTGCCCATTCAGTATGATATTGGCTGTGGGTTTGTCATAGATAGCTCTTATTATTTTGAGATACGTCCCATCAATACCTAATTTATTAAGAGTTTTTAGCATGAAGCATTGTTGAATTTTGTCAAAGGCCTTTTCTGCATCTATTGAGATAATCATATGGTTTTTGTCATTGGTTCTGTTTATATGCTGGATTATGTTTATTGATTTGTGTATGTTGAACCAGCCTTGCGTCCCAGGGATGAAGCCCACTTGATCATGGTGGATAAGCTTTTTGATGTGCTGCTAGATTCGGTTTGCCAGTGTTTTATTGAGGATTTTTGCATCGATGTTCATCAGGGATATTGGTCTAAAATTCTCTTTTTTGGTTGTGTCTCTGCCAGGCTTTGGTGTCAGGATGATGCTGGCCTCATAAAATGAGTTAGGGAGGATTCCCTCTTTTTCAGTTGATTGGAATAGTTTAGAAGGAATGGTACCAGCTCCTCCTTGTACCCCAGGTAGAATTCGGCTGTGAATCCATCAGGTCCTGGACTTTTTTTGGTTGGTAAGCTATTAATTATTACACCACTGCACTCCAGCCTGGGCAACATAGTGAGACTCCATCTCAAAAATAGATAGATAGATGATAGATAGATAGATAGATAGATAGAATCAAAAACTGTGATGCAAGAGCTTTATTTTAGAAGATTTACATACTTCCTTTGTAACTGTTTAAGTGTATAATAAAAATTTTGGATGTTAATCTGAAAAATGTGAAAGGGGTACATATTTTTTCAAAAAGTTTTTTGGGGAGATACATGAGGAAAATATAGACATTTTTGCTTGTCTTAAAAAAAAAAAAGAATACCTCTAATGTTCCTGTTATCCCAGCACTTTGGGAGGCCAAGGCAGGTGGATCACGAAATCAGGAGATCAAGACTATCCTGGCCAACATGGTGAAACCCCGTCTCTGCTAAAAATACAAAAAAATTAGCCAGGCATGGTGGTGCATGCCTGTAGTCCCAGCTACTTGGGAGGGTGAGGCAGGAGAATTGCTTGAACCTGGAGGTGGAGGTTGTAGTGAGCTGAGATTGTGCCACTGCACTCCATCCTGGCGACAGAGTGAGAGTCTGTCTCAAAAAAAAAAAAGAAAAATACCTCTAATGTTTCAGCTTCTATGTGAGGTGCTGGTTATGCAGTGGAAAACAAAGCCGTTACTATTCTTGCTCTCCTGAAGCTCACAGTTGGGTTGTGAAGGACAAACTCACTGATTCTTCACTATCTTCTCCTATATGTTTTGCTCGCCTTAGGGCTTCACATTTTACTTCCAAATGCCTTACTTTTCTCCTCCAATGCATATAAAGGCTTACCAAGATGCTACCTCATGCAAGTTCTCAGTGAAGGATGGATGGATATCCTATCCTTTTACTTATATGTTGCCTGCTTATAATGAAACTATGTTGAAAGCTGAAAGTATAACCTACCTTATGGATATTCTATCCTTTTACTTATATGTTGCTTGCTTATAATGAAACTATGTTGAAAGCTGAAAGTATAACCTACCTTTGGAATATCTGACTTTAAATCTGAGAGATCTAAAACTTATAAGACTCAAAGGAAGGTATTGAGATTTGGTTAAATAGCAGGAATGAATACTCGACACATTGGGACACAAGCCGGAACAGTCCCTTTAAAGCTATCCATGTAGATAGATAAAGGTGGGCTCTGATCTTCGACTTTAACCTTGGTAAAGACCTAGGCTTGGTCTTTTTAGATTTTCTGAAAACTCCTACCTGTGCTTAGGAGTTTGTAAATGGCTTCCTATTTGAAAGAGTTTATGTTTGCTTTTATAAGTCTGAAGGCTTTACTTATTAGGATCTCTTGCTTCAATCTCTTTTGTAAACTGTGCTTTCCTATATTTAACTGTCTGATGGGCATGTCCAGAGAGATGCCTAGAGTAATACTCAAAGAAATTTTCTTTTTTTTTTTTTTAAGATGGAGTCTTACTCTGTTGCCTAGGCTAGAGTGCAGTGGCGCGATCTTGGCTCACTGCAACCTCCACCTCCTGGGTTCAAAGCAATTCTCCCCCCTCAGCCTCCCAAGTAGCTAACCTGCCACCACGCCCACCTAATTTTTCTTGTGTGTATATTTTTAGTAGAGACGGGGTTTCACCATGTTGGCCAGGCTGGTCTCGAACTGACCTCAGGTGATCTGCCTGCCTTAGCCTCCCAAAGTGCTGAGATTACAGGCATGAGCCACTGCGCCTGGCTAATATTCAAAGAAATATTCAAAACTCAAATTATTATAATATAATCTATTATATTAATTAGACATGATTTATATGAAACAATTACGATTGAGAACCAGTACCTATTAGCACAAGTAAAAAGCTATTATAAGCAAATACGATTGCTTTGTGTAAGTTGTTCTGTGCCGTATTATAAAAACAGATAATACGATAAGAATATGTAATAATTACGTTAATAATAGTTGCTGGTTCCTGTAAGAAAGACAGGTGATTACTCTTTTTATTTTTATTTTTAGGACAGAGTCTTATTCTGTAACCCAGGCTGGAGTGCAGTGGTGCCATTATGGCTCACTGTAGCCTTAACCTCCCAGGCTAAAGCGACCCTCCCAGACAGGTGATTACTCTTGATCCAGAACTGGATGTGGTCTAGGGTGGAATTTGTTTAGTGATGTATGGATTTCTTAGCTATATACTTACCACCAAAACAAGTTATTAAAATTTCTTTATGAAAAAGACTTTATAGTTTTGGTCCTGAAACTCTAGCCCCTAAACCACCTTTCTGTTTATTGAAAACATTTTTAAAATGACTATGCAAATATTCTTAGGAACACATCAATTGTAATGGCAGAGATTTTCACAAAAATGAAATATTCTTTTGCCAAAAGCTCTCCTCATACTAATTTTTGCCTCTTGGTTAATGATGCTGCTATCTTCCATGTCACCTATAATTGAAATCCTGTTATTAGTTTTTCTCCTCTTTTCCCCTAATTTGACATATTTAAACACCAAGAGCTATTGTTCCTTCTTAGTAGCCATAACAATTCTTTTGGTGATTTTCTTAGCATTTCCTCTGCCTCTACCTATGGTGGGCAGCCATTGACTTATACTGGGGTCCATAATAAGCCCCTAACTGATCCCAGTGTTTCTCTTTTCTGCCTCATCCTCTCTGCATATCCCTAGCAGAACTATCTGGATTAGTTTGCTGGGGCTGCCATAACAAAGTACTACAAACTGGGTGGCTTAAACAACAGATTCAATAGTCTGTTCATCTTTCTTTCTCCATAGTAAATAATAAACTATGGAAATAAAATTCACTGGAAAGTGAAATGAATTTACCCCCAAAGCTTACTCCATGTACAAAAGTTACAGTTATAAATCCTGGGATTAAGGGTTGCATTCCTTTTCAAATTGATTTGATTAAAACGAGGAAAGAATTTAATCTTTTCATTAGCTCTTGCCAAGATAATAATTCATTGACTCTTCTCTTATCTCTGTATATGATTCTGGAATGAGCTTGAAAAATATTTCTCTTTCAAGAAAAGCCTGCAAATGATCTGCAAAGCATATGTAATATTCTTGTAGAAATCAGAAACTTTAGAAGAGGGAAAACATTGTTTTAGAAAAGTCACAGGACTTGGAATGAGAGGTCTGGTATTGAATTCAGTTCTAGCATATTGACAGTAAGTTAAGTTGTTTGATCTCTCAGTCACTGTCTCGTCCTGTATAAATGAAGACAGTAGTGCTAACTTCAAGTATTAGCTAAGGTTGAGGCTCACTGTTATAAAAGATAGGCTGTGTAAATTTCCGGGATGAAAGGAATATGCACTTTGGATTCTAAGCATTGCTACCACGAGAGAGAGTGAGTTTATGCACTGTGCCATTACTTCTATTCCTACGAACTTGATTCATGAGAAATAGTCATAAATGTGCATAATTAATTATATTGAGATATTGTATGCTTCTTATTATATCAAAAATTAGAAAACACATAAATATCTTGCCAGTAGTAGAGTGGTTAAATAAATCATGGCAATGTCTATACAAATGTAGCCATTAAAACAATACTAAGGATCTGGAAATATTCTTGTTTTTAAAGAAAACATGGAATTACATAAGACAATATGCCACATTGTTACAATTTTGTAATTGTACATATATAATAAAATGAATACACAAAGTTGTTAACAACAACAACAAAAAAGATAAACTGTGTAGTCCTAGTGGCTTCACCCAATGGGAATTTATTTCCTGCTCATTTCAAGCCTCGAATGGGTATTCCCGTTAATGGGTAGCTCTTCTTCAATATGATTTGAGGACATAGGCACTTTCTGTCTTGTGCTTCTTGTAGCTTCAACTCATGGCTTCCAATGTCGCTGCAGAAGGTCAAAGAGCAGGGGGACTACACATAAGAAATTTCTGTGAGGTGCCTTGGAAGTGACCCCTACGACTTCTGCTCACATTTCATTGGCAAGTTTCCATTCGTATGTCCACCCTTGAAAGGAATCTGGTTCATATCGTCTTGATGTGAGCAAAGGAAGAAGAGAAAATGGGTTTGGTGAAGAGTTAGTTTGTGTCTGCCATCCCTTATAATGTGACTGTGAGAATGAAAGAGTGTGAAATTAAAGTCTGACTCACAGTAGGCACTCTAAAAGTGTTGGCTGAATCTGAACTAGATTTCTATTTTCATCTGCCCACCAAAGGAGCCCTGTTTTAGGAAACAAGACTTCACAGGAAGGGATTCATTTGGGCACTAATCTAATAAATTCACGGATCGTGTACAGCAGTTAAGGATCCATCTTTCTAGGAGGCATTATTTTTTAAATCCCAGGGAACATACTTCCAGTCTAAAATTGAGACTTTAGCAATTAGTGCTTCTTTAAAAGGAGCTAATTCTGGTAATGTCTACAATAATTGGAAATAATTTAGATATTTCTCGCTTGAAATAAAATAGGAATTGACCAGAAAATAGCTCCATAAATGAACTAAGGAACATAATTTTTCTATTTCTTTTTATTATGCATAAACCACATAATATCATCTTACATTATCTAGGTCTGTCCCTTATTCTCATTGTGTAACAATAGTTTTTGTAAGATGTTAGTGCTGGAAGACACCTTAGAACTAACTTAATACAACCCCTTCATTTAATGGATGAGGAAATAGGGAGGCAGTGATTTTGTTGTCCAATAAAAAATGACAGGCTGGGCGCGGTGGCTCATTCATGTAATCCCAGCACTTTGGGAGGCCGAGGCGGGCGGATCATGAGGTCAGGAGTTTGAGACCAGCCTGGTCAATATGGTGAAATGCTGTCTGTACTAAAAATACAAAAATTAGCTAGGTGTGGTGGTGGGCGCCTGTAGTTCCAGCTACTCAGGAGGCTGAGGCAGGAGAATCACTTGAACCCGGGAGGTGGAGGTGGCAGTGAGTTGAGATTGTGCCACTGCACTCCAGCTGGGCAACAGAGCAAGATGCTGCCTCAAAAACAACAACAACAACAACAACAACAACAACAACAACAACAACAACAACAATGATAGAACCACTAAATGACTTCTGGTTGAGGGAGTTTTACTATAAATATGAAGGCAACACTATTCAGATTTTGTGGCTGAATAGTGTTGCCTTCATATTTACAGTAAAAATACATTTCCGAATGAGTTACTACGTAAGTAGATTGTCCAGGGATGCTCTATTTCCTGTTAGATTCTATGCTGTATGACAAGGGCCTCTATACCTGTTTCATTTAGCAAAAAAAAAAAAATTTTATTTTTCTGAAATTCAAATGTTACTCAGAGTCTTATATCTGTTGCTAAGATATAAACAACAGATAGAAGATATCCTGCTCATAAATGCAAATCAAAACCATAATGAGATACCATCTCACACCAATTAGAATGGTGATCATTAAAAAGTCAGGAAACAACAGGTGCTGGAGAAGATGTGGAGAAATAGGAAAGCTTTTACACTGTTGGTGGGAGTGTAAATTAGTTCAACCATTGTGGAAGACAGTATGACGAGTCCTCAAAGATCTAGAACTAGAAATATCATTTGACCCAGTGATCCCATTACTGGGTATATACCCGAAGGGTTATAAATCATGCTACTATAAAGACACATGCACACGTATGTTTATTGTGGCACTATTCACAATAGCAAAGACTTGGAACCAACACAAATGTCCATCAGTGATAGACTGGATGAATAAAATGTGGCACATATACACCACAGAATACTATGCAGCCATAAAAAAAGGATGAGTTCATGTTCTTTGCAGGGACATGGATGAAGCTGGAAACCATCATTCTCAGCAAACTATAACAAGGACAGAAAACCAAACACCACGTGTTCTCACTCATAGATGGAAATTGAACAATGAGAACACATGGACACAATGTGGGGAATATCACCCACCAGGGCCTGTCAGGGGGTGGGGGGTTGGGGGAGGGATAGCATTAGGAGAAATATCTAATGTAAATGATGAGTTGATGGGTACAGCACACCAACATGGCACATGTATACCTATGTAATAAACCCGCACGTTATGCACATCTACCCTAGAACTTAAAATATAATAAAAAAATTAACTACCATAAAAAAGAAGATATCCTGCTCATAACACATGTCAGATATCCTGCACATAAATCTAGGCAGGAAACTTATTCTATGTTATACTTAAGGGAACTGTTTTTACTCTAGAAGACTCAGCTGGCTCTCTAACCACAAAGACCTGGCCCACTCCTCCTGATGTCCATCCTGTTCTGTTTGATGTGACCTCCACAATCTTTGGGGGCTTATGATGGCACAGGAAGGCTGAGCTGGCATAGCGATGAGCACCTGCAAACTGGTAGGCGGTGCTAGTTGACGAGTCCGCCATCTCCTATCTCAGGATCCTATTGCTTCTTTTCTTTATCACCTCAGGACATCTTTGGAAGATCTCACCATCCCTCTGCCATGTCAAATTCTCACTGTTGCTGGCTTTGGTCTTGTTGAATAATTTTTTTTTTTTTTTTTTTTTAGTATAGGCATATCCCATTTGGGACAAGTATTTGGGATATACTCATACTAAAACATTTTTGTTATCTGAACCTCAAGGGTAACTGGGATCCTGTATTTTATTTGTAAATTTCTGCAAACATCTTTTTTGATGTAATATTAACAGTGGCACAGAAAAAAGTGTTCAGTAGGGCAGATGTTTGAGAAATTCAGATCCAGTTAATTTAACATGATTTGTTTCCTTAGTCGTCTCAGATATTTCATATTGTTACTACGTACTATGAATCTCTGGCTGGATATACTATTCTGTGTGTGTGTGTGTGTGTGTGTGTGTGTGTGTGTGTGTGTGTGTGTCTATATATGTGTATATCTAATGTATATGTAATGTAGATATATATATATATATACACATTAGAACTATGGAACCTATTTATCTGGAGCTTCTAGTGAGACTATAGTTCTGTGAAAGGCATTTTTGAAAAGACTGGGGAAGAGGAGTGCCAGGTGCCTCGGAGAAATCGGCCCGCCAGATGGATTCCACTCTTTTTCCAATGTGAGATATGGGTGAGAAGACCAAGACACATGAATCTTAAGAAGGAAGATGGAAATATCCATGTGACTTGTGCAGTAGCCAGTGTAGCATAATCCTGAGGGATCATAACATTATTTTATCATCTACATTGTGTGATATAAAGGGTCAGACAGGCTGGCTGATCAAATTCTGCTCTGATTCAAAGTTAAGGCTGCCAGGCTTTCCGGTGTTCCATATGTGCTGCTAAATTAACATGTCGAGGCAATGTTTTATGTGAGTGGCTTTCAGTGAAATTCTTTGAGGTTGGCTGTATCTCTGGTGCAACTATAATTGAAAATGCAAAATACATTTATGAGCAAATACAGCTGACTGAGTTGTGTAATGTTGTGATGGGTGACTCTGTCCTTTCACAGTGAGATGTGACATTCTAATGCCAAATAAACCAACTGCAAAACCCCAAAAACTTTTGGCATTTTAGAATATTTTTCTAATTTTTTTTTTCCCAAAGACTTGCTTCTGAGCAGAATCTATCAAGTGAATGATTTTTCAAAGCTGCTGACTGGTCTCTTCAGGGTCATTGGGAAAATTGATGGTTTATGATTAGATTCTCCTCCTACTCCTTTCCTTTTTTTATTTCTTATTTGATGGCTTTATTTTCTCATTTCAGTTTCTAAATTTGCATATCTCCCAGAGAAGAAATGCATAAGATGACCTCAGGAGACATATTGAAAAGGGAGTTTTCAGTAACTCTGAGATGTCATTTACACATTTAAAATCACAGAGTACTAGAATAACTTTACCGTTTAAACCAATTGTTCAGCTAATTATTCATTCATCTGGTGAATATTTATTGAATATCTGATAGTAATTGGACAATATCTCTTTGAAGTTTCTAATATAGTAAGGAAGCAGATATGTAAGTAACCAGTTAACATGAAATAAGTACCACAGTAGAGAAGCATATGTAAAGTGCTGTGGATCTATAAAGTTAGGAGGATCAATTTTTCTCTGGGGTGGAGACTTATGGGAAGATTTCCTAAAGAAAATAATTTGAACTGGGTCTTAAAGAATAGATGAGATCACGAGGCCCATGAGGTAAATGGAGGAGTAGTGATGTTGGATGGGGCAGAACGAGGGAAGAAAAAGGAGGGTAGCTTCCCATATGAAACAGCAAGCCCCAAACTGTGGGGTCGTGAAGGCTTACACTGTATTCAGAAAACAGTGAGGTTTGGTGTGGCTCCAACAATGCTTAGTGTATGTGGAGTCAGTGTGGCTTCATAATAACATTATTGTGAGTGAATATATATATACACACAGACACACACACACAAACACACACACATCCTGCAGCCTAAGTGACAGAGGGAGACCATGTATATATACAGAAGAAAGATGGAAATATCCATGTGACTTGCGCAAGAGCCAATGCAGCATAATCCTGAAGGATCATTACATTATTTTATCATCTACATTCTGTGATACAAAGTGTCAGACAGGCTGGCTGATCAAATTCTGCTCTGATTCAAATATATATGTATACATATATGTATATATATTAAATATATGTGTGTGTATATATGTACGTGTGTGTGTGTATATATATATACATGTATATATATGCATATATATACATGTATATATATGCATATATATACAGGGTCTCCCTCTGTCACTTAGGCTGCAGGAGTGCAGTGGCCTGATCATAGCTCACCGCAGCCTGAAACTCCCAGGCTCAAGCAATTCTCCCACTTCAGCCTCCCAAGTAGCTGGAATTACGGGTGCACATCACCATGCCCAGCTAATTTTTCTAGAGATGGAGTTTCACTATGTTGCCCAGGCTGGTCTCAAACTCCTGGACTCAAGCGATCCACTGGCCTCAGCTTCCCAAAGTGCTAGAATTATAGGCATGAGCCACTGCACCCAGCATAGTGGGTGAATATTAAGGGAGGAAGACAAATGTAAATCAATAATCCCTATGGTGGGTATTTTGAATGTCATGTGATGAGTTTAGTTTTTTAAATGTAACTAATAAATTATCATGAGAGGATGTTTAAAGTTGTGTTTTCTTGATGACTAGAGGTCCCAGTGATGTTGGAGGTGAAGGGTGACTGCCAAAAGAATTGGCACTTAAAGATGGTTTTGAAATTTCTATTCTGGAAGACTGGGTGGATACTGTGTCCTTTATCAAGAGAAGGAACATGGTCAAAGGATACATGTAGTGGGTGATAGATGCTGATTTTTGTTTAGAGCTTACTGCATTTGAGACCTAGGCAGAACATCCAGGTGGGTATGATCAGGTGAGCAATTGGGTCTTTGGATGTATATGCTGCACTATTCCAACATGAATTTTTCTGTGGGTTAATGGATAGGTTTGATTAAACACACTGAGATTTATGTGGAGACTGTCTCATGACCAAGTTCTATGTATTTTTATTGATCACTTGCTGCATCTAGAAATACGTTGACATGATTTCCCTCACAAATCATTCGTGTGTTTTGGATGCTGTGAAATACCAGGCCGACAATGGCTTGACAGTAGCCTTCACAAAGGACAAAGTAATAAAGTTGTTGCATAAAGAGCAGTCCCTTGAGAAATAACAAGGGTGAATGGATTTCATAGGCCTACTCACTCTTTGAAAATAGTGTATATGCCTTATAATTTGTTGCTTTAATTCCTCCACAAAATTAAGTAAATTTCCTACTGAACTAGGAAATATTGCTACTTAAGATTATAGAAAGGGATTTTTCAATCAATTAGTATGCACACTACAAAGGAAGGTCCTTAGGTGGGGACACACTTTTTAATGAGGGAAAAGATACAGATATCTCTAGGCAGAAGGTGACATCAAACTCCAGGAATTTGTTCTTCGCTTCACGCCTTATCTTTCTCTCCTGACTGAGAGAATCACAACTCTTTCTCTGGGAACATGCTTCTTTTGTACTTTTTTTTTTTTTTTCTTTAGACAAGCGTTTCACTCTTTTTGCCCAAGCTGGAATGCAATGCTGTGATCTCAGCTCATTGCAACCTCCACCTCCGGGGTTCAAGCAATTCTCCCGCCTCAGCCTCCCAAGTAGCTGGGATTACAGGCGCACACCACCACACCCAGCTAATTTTGTAGTTTTTTAGTAGAGACGGGGTTTCACCATGTTGGCCAGGCTGGGCTTTTGTACTCTTAGGGGACCAATAACTTGCCCAAAACCTTGGTGTTGCAGTTTTATTATAGAAAAATATCTGGGCACAATGTATTCCATTCTGAGTCATCACTGGGACCCTCTTCCTTCAGCTTCCGAGGTCTGCAGCTTTGGATCTGGAAGTTATGGACCAGAAAACATGCTACATTGTGTCGACTGGTTATGGCACTTTCTTTTGAAATCAGCAGCTATGGAAGAGTTTGCAAGTAGATCTGGAATCTTCACAATCTTCTTTGGCTGTACCTTGAGATCTACATTTCTGTAATATTGTTTCATGTGTTTTTTTCTTCAGTGTGAAGAACCTAGATGTTTTTCATCCAGAACATAGTTTGCATAATATTGAAAGAGAAAACTAGTTTCCCAAATACTTTTTAAAAAATATCAGCATTTTTTCTCTTCCCTTTTCATCTTTTCGTTTTGCTTTCTCAATTTCTGTGCATAATCTTATATTTCTTGAAAAAAGTAATGACACCAATTCAGTTGACAAGGTTGGCACATCTTGTCATTTATTTGAATTGTTTCATATTTTGCCTCTAACTACTGCCACTTGCACAAAGGAAAATAGTTATTCCACAGCAGGCACATTGACTAAACACATTAGAACAGCATTATATGGAGCTCTAATGCCGTGGATTATCAAAAAGAAATACTCCTCCTTTCTCTTTTATCTCCCCGTCAAAAAAATTCCAGGTAAAATATATGTGAAAAATGCTGAGTGAAGGAAAGTTAAGCTGGTTTCTTTCTTGTATGTTCTATTTCAGTCTCAATGTGCTGATGTACATTGTGAATCTCTCAGTGTGAAATGTACCTTGGAATAAATCCCAAACATTTTTTCTCCTAGAATATCTTGAAGGACCAGAGTCTAGTTAAACACATTTCTCTAAAGTCATGCATCAAAATACATATATATATATACTCAATCTGACATGGGTAATATTTGTTAAAATGTAGCTATGTTAGTTAAACTATTTTTTTTTTAGTTTTCAAGGTGTATCCAATCTTGCTATTTTAAAATTTTAATTGTATAAGGAAGAGTTTTTCAGATTTTGGGGTTCAATCTTAGTGTATCTGCTCCCTCCATCTGCCAAGCCAATAACAGTTTCATATAGTTTCTTTCAATGTAAGTGGTTTATCCTCATCAGCGGATTTTATCTGAACTCATTTGAGTACAATATGTTTAGGTGATTAATCCAATTGTGTGTGTGTGTGTGTGTGTTTAACCAATTTTAATTCTGGAATCTTTTTGTTAGATTTCATATAGGATAAATCCTACCTGATGCAAAGACGAGGCTCTCAGTTGTTGCTAGTTCTTTTGTAGAAAAAAAGATGTACCAAAGCATGCAGAAAGTTATGCTAAATGGAGAAGCCAGAAAAAGTATATCTCAGTATACAGGAATGCAATGAATGTTTATAGAAAATTCAAAGTAGGAAAGGATTTAAGAAAATATGACAAAATTGGTAAGGCATGGTGGACACCGTTTAACATAGGTTGATGCTTTTTCATCAGCATTTTCCTCATGTGCCCTTATGTGCGTGCATTGAGACCAGCTTGACCTAGGCCTTGATTCTTTCATACCAGACTCTTATAGTAGCTGGCTAATAGGGTTACCTAATTATAACCTCTTATCCAAATTAATATTCTTACTACGCCATTGTGATCTCATAATCATACTTTTTAAGGTCATTATCATTTACTAAAATCATCAAGATGTAATGAACAGAACGTTGGATTTCAAGTACAAAATTCATATTCTTAGGAGACACTTATGAGTTGCACAACCTTGAGTAGGTTACTTAACAACTAGAGGGGAATCCATTTCTACCTATAACATTTATATAATAATATCCTTGCTGCCTAATTCATAAGTTTGCTGTGGGATTTAAATGAGATAATATGTGAAGGCCTTTTGTAAACTTTGAAACAAAACAGACCTGTAAAGTACTATTGTTGCTCAATAAAGTATTGTGTGTGTGTATATATATATATTAGTCTGACAATCAATGCCCTACCGGGCCACAATTACTTTTCCAGTCTATACGTGACCATTTGTTTGTAGGAACAAGACAATTCATTCAAAATCGGAATTTATCTATGAATGTCCTGGGTTTTCCTACCTAAACATCTTTTCATGTTCCCTTTCCTGAGTTTCCTCCCATTCTTCAACGTGGCATTGAGATGCTGTATTTCCATAATGCCTTCTGTATCAGTGTCCTAGGTCTGCTGTAATAAACCACTACTGACTGCATGGCTTAAAACAACAAAATTTATTCTCTCGAAGTTGTGGGGCCAGAATTCTGAAATCAAAGTGTAGACAGGGCCATGCTCCCGTAGAAGGATGTAGGGGAGAATCTTTCCATGCCTCTGTCATCTTCTGGGGGCTTTAGGTGGTATCTGCCTTGTGGCAACATCACTCCAATCTCTACCTCTGTCTTCACATGGCCTTGTCTTGTATCTCTTTGTCTCTTCTTTTTCTGTCTTTTATAAAGATGCACATCATCGGATTTAGGGCTGATTCTAAATCCAGGATGATATCATCTCAATATCCTTAGCGACACCTGCGAAGACCCTATTTCCAAAAAAGGCCATATTCATGAGTACAGGGGTTAGGATTTGGATATGTATTGCTGGGGCTGCTATAACCCACTCCATCTCCCTTGATCATTCTAGTCTGATTTGTTTGGAAAGCATTACAACCAAGGTTAAACATCATGTACAACCTTGGAACCACTGAGAGGACAGTACTTATAATGAACCAATTAAATAAGCAAATTGCAAGGACCACCTGGGAAAAGTTTAGCATTTGGTTCTTTTAATTGTTATTTCAACCATAATTACATCACACATAAAGAAGTAGGACTGGGCCAGTCATGGTGGCTCACGCCTGTAATCCCAGCACTTTGGGAGGCTGAGGTGGGCAGATCACCTGAGGTGAGGAGTTTGAGACAAGCCTGACCAACATGGAGAAACCACCTTTGTACTAAAAATAAAAAATCAGCAGGCTGTGGTGGTGCATGCCTGTAATCCCAGCTGCTGAGGAGACTGAGGCAGGATAATTGATTGAACCCTGGAGGTGGAGGCTGCAGTGAGCTGAGATCACACCATTGCACTCCAGCTTGGGCAACAAGAGCGAAACTCTTTCTCAAAAAAAAAAAAAAAAAAAAGAAGTAGTAGTGTTTAACTTTCTGCCAAAATAGTTGAATTATTTAACTACTTTTTTACAACTTCAGAAACTGAGAAGAAATTTTCTTTTTTTAAAAATGTAATTGGCAAAATACAACTATATTTAATTGAAAAATAGAATCCATTTAAAATCATTATGGCTTAGCAACCTAATCATTAGAAAAAAAAATACTGCAACACTTATAAGATTATCTCTGGTCTCAGTACAGATGAAAAGCTAAAACTTGACATTGAATTTCTATTGGGATAGTACAAGATTGTATTAGCTCAGCACACTAGCTATTAATGTGATACACATTGTGAGCTCAGACACGTTGCAATGACAGTTAGAACTTCTTCCATCTGTGCTGATCCCTCAGTGGACTTGTTCCTCTCTGGTGGCATTAGGGGACACTAAGTACAATTATGGTAACAAGCAACCACGTCATTCACAGCCCAAGTCAGTTTATAAAGCTCTGAGAGAATGAGTTCATGTCTAGTCTGGGTTTATTTTCCATGCGAAAAATGATACCAGGTTGAATAAAGGGGATGTGTGTGTTAATGATTATTTTATTTATTTACAGAGGCTACTCCAAAATTCTAGATCTTGCTGATTCAGTTCAGTCTTTTTAATTTACAATCCAGTCAGTTCAATCTTTTTAATTTACAATCCACAGTTCTGATCTTACTTCAGAAACCTTTCCCAACTTTTTTTTCAGTCTCTTTCCCAATGTAGAGGTAGCAAGGCAATGTGCTTAATTAACCACAAAATTTTCTTATTGTAGTAACTTTAATATGGGATGTTGCCTTTGCTCCACTTCATCAAAAGTTAACATTTTCTTCATTCACAAGAATGAAACCAGCAGCTCCTTCATCTTGTCTCATTTCCTAGGTATTCCTAAAAGATGGAAAACCTTCTGAATTTCATAACCTAATATATTTCTATTAACACAATACTTTCAAGTATTCACCATAAAATATAAATTTTTACTTTAAAATCCACCCTTATTTTATTCTGATTCAATAAATTTCTCTTCTGTTCAATTCTACCTAACAGTCCTTTTGACCTTTTTTTTTTGTACCTGCTGAAACATAGTGAAAATTTGGCCAGAGGTGGAGAGATGAAGAACAGTTTCTAGCCATTCAATAGTATGGTCCCACAGGTCTGGTTGGCCTCTCCCAAATGGCTTTGGGTGACCCTATCCCCCGGCTGCAGGCAGAGGCCATCTGTCCTGTTGAAAACAAGGTAATGGTCCCCCATTTTGAAAATGAGAAGGCAGCCTTGATGATCCTGAGTCATCTTTGGGGTCATGCTTCCCTTTTCTTAAAGAATAGTGCACATTCTCAGCTGAATGACTCTACAGTTCTGTCCTATAAAATCCAAGAAGTCTGAGAGCCTTCTTTCATTTCTTTCCATCTTCTTCCCCTTCTGTTCAAACTGGCACAGCTGTAATGGCTTGTTAAGTTCATGTTTTACACACATATTAATCCCCTTATCAAAGGGACTCTTGGCCACACCCTTAGTGTTCTCTCTTGAGTACACTTTCTCGTTTTTTTGTTTTTTTTTTTTGCAATGTGGATAGGCTGAGAGTTTTCAAATCTTTTAAGACCTGCTTCCTTTTTGCTTAACAATGACATCTTTAGGAAATTTCTGTCTTCCCATATTTTACTGTAGGAAGTCAGAAGTCAAGCTGTGCTTTTAATATTTTGTTTAGAAATAGCATCAACTAAATACCCAACTAATTGTTCACATGTTCTGCCTTTCACAAAACACTAGAACGCGAACAAGTTCAGGCAAATTATTTGGCATTTTATAAGAAGGATCACCATTTCTACATTGTCCAATAACGTGTGCGCATTTTCATCTGAGATCTCCTTCAAATAGCCTTTACCATCCATATTTCTACCAACATTTTCTTCAGGATTATTTATACATCATCTAAGAAGATTGAAGTCTCCTCTTTTATTCCTGAGTCCTCACCATAATTGCTTTATAGGTCTATTCACAGCTGCGATTTTATATAGACATAGTTTTTGTTCATGGTTCCTGGCTCATAACTCCAATAGCCCTTATTATTTTTCCCCAAGGCAGGCCATAGAAACTAAAAATATACTCTCATCTTTTCCCACTTTTCTATCTTGGAACTGGTTATAAAGAAATTCTCTAACCTACCTTGTCTGATTGTAAGTCATAAGACCCTAATTTCAGAAGGTGTTTGGCCTCATACCCTGCAGGAAGGAATCTGCACAAAGAGGAAAAGCCAGTGAAAATATGAGCAGGCAGGCCTTGCTGGATTTCCCTACTCAGTCTATTAGTACTAGGTTATAGCTTTTTAGTCCAGTCGCATTTCCACATGGTCGTCCATGCTTCAATCACTCCTAGCCAATGATGTTTTCATGAAAGGCCCAAGAGGTTGTAAAGAAGGCTGTATGGAGAGATTCTGAATAGCTGAACATGTGAAGCTTCCTGGAGGGTAGAGTGCCTGGGGAGGGGATGAAAACGATGCACTCCTTCCCCCATAACTTGCCCTATGCATCTCTTCATCTGTATCGTTTGTAGTAAATCAGCAAACATAAGTAAGTGTTTCTGTGAGTTCTGTGAGCTGCCCTAGCATATTAATTAAACCCAAGGAGGGAATCGTGGGAACCCCAAGGTATAGCTGGTTGGTCAGAACCACAGGGAAAATAACCTGGAGCTTGCAATTGGCATTGGAAGTAGGAGATGGCCTTGTGGGACTGAGCCCTTAACCTGTAGGATCTGATGCTGTCTCTAGGTAGACAGTATCAGAACTGAATTGGAGGATACTCAGCTGGTGTCCACTGAAGAACTGATTGCTTTCTTATTAGTTGGGGGAGGTCTCCACACATTTGGTGATAGAAGTCTTATGTATTGATTGTTGTGTGTGAGAACAGTTTGTATTTTGTCCACTCACAACAGCAATGTAGACTTTGTCTAGAATGGACCTCAGAACTCTTCCAGCCTTTATCCCTTACTGAGTTCCAAAGCTGCTTCCACATTTTTAGGTATTTGTTATAGCAACACCGATTTCTCAGCAGCAGTTTCTATACAGTCAGCATTCTTCAGAGAAGCAGACCATTATGATATAAACATAGATATAGTATAGATATACAAAAAGAGATTTATTATGAGGGATTGGCTCTTATGATTATGCAGGCTGAGAAGTCTCATGATCCAGTCCCTCAGCATAGTACACGATGGGTTGATCTTCAATCCACACCCTCCTCCCACACTGCTTTAATTCTTAAAAGAGCTGGTTGTGTATTCCTCTTGGCAACTTTCTTGTCTGTTATAATGTGGCAAAAGTTAGGAGCAGCTGACTCAGACCTCCACATGGAATCTATGTACTGAGATGGTAGAACTGTCTACCAACCTTTCCTACCTCTGTATAAGAGAAAATAAACTTCCAACTTTTGAAGTCATAGTTAAAATTTACCATGAGCTGGCACAGTTGTAAGAGCTTTTATGAATTAATAAATATAATCCTCACAACAATCGTACCTTAGGAAGTAGCACTATTATTATTACTATTATGCAAATTAAAAAGTTGCAAAGAGGATAAATTTTCTCAAACCCTCCGACAAAGTAGTGAGAGAGTTAGATTCAACCCGGGCAGCCTGGTTTCAGAGCTCAGACTCTCAATCACCTTGATATATTGTTTATTCCTTGTGCAATGTGTTGTGGTATCTGACCTTTATAGACAAAAAACATATGCCATCGGGAGTCATTTTGCCAAATGTTGCAGTCAGATGTTAATTTGAAACCATTAGTTATAGGAGAAGACTTAAGTACAGGGAGATATATGCCAAACATATTAAATAAATGCTAATAGAAGTTAATGAGTAAGAATGCACTTGATCCACCAAAATTACTCCAGTGAGGAAAGGATTGCAATTTTGTACCTGCCCATTGACTTTTTAAATGCAAATTTCATTGAAATACAAAAAGAAAGTAAAAAGAAAGTACACAAGTATGGCAACATGATCTATTTTTCGAAGTGTATGTATCACAACACGACCACTTCCAAAAGGCCTTCCATGCCCCATCCAGTCATTATACATTGCCTTTTATTTATTTTACTTTTGTATTTTATTTGTTTGAGACAGAGTCTCACTCTGTCGTCCAGGCTGGAGTGCAGTGACACAATCTCAGCTCACTGCAACCTCCGCCTCCTGGGTTCAAGTGATTCTCCTGCCTCAGCCTGCCAAATAGCTGGGATTGCAGGCGCATGCCACCACACCCAGCTAATTTTTATATTTTTAGTAGAGACAGGGTTTCAGCCAGGCTGGTCTCGAACTCCTGACCTCAGGTGATCCGGCAGCCTTGGCCTCCCAAAGTGCTGAGATTTCAAGCTTGAGCCATTGTGCCTAGCCTACATTGCCTTTTAAAGGGGCATTTCTAATTTACTGTCAGTAATTGGAACACTAGCATGCTGTGTATTCATGTAAACTCACTTTGTATATACATACATAAATACATACATGTATTTGCCTGTCTTTAAACCGGGCAGTCTTCCAAATAAACAGATGTGGATGTTGAGAAATAATGGCTGTGGGTGAAGTCCTATCCTCCAGTGCCTGTGAGAAGAGACATCAAGCTCTGGCAACTTCCTTGCTCAATAAACCTCATTTACAAATCTGGACACAGTGAGTCAAACCTCATCTTCTGGGAACTTCTATTGCTGCTTCTATGGTACCATTCTCTCTTTGGCTCTCAGCTTGGGTATTCTCTATGGGGATGCATATAGGCCTGGCCATTTTGACTTTGCAGGCTTTCAACTGTTCTTCTTTGGGCTACAGTTTTGGGTTTGGCAGCTTTAGCTCCAATGGCTGGGACCTTGGCTAAGTAAATTGTGGTACCAGAGGAAATAGAAATGATAGCAGTGCTAAGTCAAGGGGATTTGGCTGTGGGTGGGGATGTAGCAGCTACTGAAGGTTGAAGATTCAGCTGAACTTGAGCCCACAGCATTAACCAAAGCCCCACACTTTAAAATCCAGGGATTACGGATTTATGCAGATTTGTACAACTGTTTTGTTTTTCTAGGCTCTGACATCATTTCTTAGCTAATGACAAATTGTTGCCTTGGTCTTTCCAATACAGCAGTCACCATCTGTAGCTGTCAAAATTCCAGATTTTATTTACTCGAGACTGAGCTCTGTTGATGTTGACTATTAAGTTCACTTTTCTAGAAGGAAATTCTGAACATGCTACCTTCTTTATTATTGTTCTACTTATTTTATTTTATTTTATTTTATTTTATTTTATTTTATTTTATTTTATTTTATTTTGAGATGGAGTCTCACTCTGTCACCCAGGCTGGAGCGCAGTGGCGTGATCTCAGCTCACTGCAAGCTCCGCCTCCTGGGCTCAAGCCATTCTCCTCCCTTGCCTCCCGAGTAGCTGGGACCACAGGCGCCTGCCACCTCGCTCCGGCTAATTTTTTGTATTTTTTTTTTTTTTTTAGTAGAGACGGGGTTTCACCATGTTAGCCAGGATGGTCTCGATCTCCTGACCTCGTGATCCGCCCGCCTCGGCCTCCCAAAGTGCTGGGATTACAGGCGTGAGCCATCGTGCCCGGCCTGTTCTACTTATTAAATAAGTGTAATGATGTCACCAAAGTCAACAAGATGATCACATATTTTTATTTATTTTAGTGGCTTCATTCAGTAGATTTTGTTTTCTAGGTGCGTTCAGTTTCGATGAATATAATCTGAAATATGTGATAAGGAGCCTTGGACTAAAATTTTGTAGGAGTGTTTTTAATTGTGACCACGGTCACTCACCCAGGCTCTCTGTGACATTTAAAAATTTCAGTGAGTGTATGTCCATTTTGGGCTCTTGCCATGGTCTGATTAGGCACAGGGTTGGGTCTCACAATATCTGATCCTGCCCTAGACTGTCATGGTAAGGAATGGAAATGGCTGTGACTTCTGCTGGAGGCCCAAGAAGGACAAGTGGGGTCATGTCTTGTCTGTTCATGTGGGCCAGAGTATTAGTCAGACTTATGCTTGTATTCTTTTTTTTTTTTTTTAATTAATCAGAATGTTGAGGTTGACACTCCCAAGAAAAGGTATCTGAAATCAATGGTTTTCTTTGAATCAACAACTTAGCTGGCTTACTTTTTTTTTATTGTTATACTTTAAGTTGTAGGGTACGTGTGCACAATATGCAGGTTTGCTACATATGTATACGTGTGCCATATTGGTGTGCTGCACCCATTAACTCGTCATTTACATTAGGTATATCTCCTAATGCTATCCCTTCCCCCTGCCCCCACCCACGAGAGGCCCCAGTGTGTGATATTCCCCTTCCTGTGTCCAAGTGTTCTCATTGTTCAATTCCCACCTATGAGTGAGAACATGCGGTGTTTGGTTTTCTGTCCTTGCGATAGTTTGCTCAGAATGATGGTTTCCAGCTTCATCCATGTCCCTACAAAGGACACAAACTCATCCTTTTTTGATGGCTGCATAGTATTCCATGGTGTATATGTGTCACATTTTCTTAATCCCGTCTATCATTGATGGACATTGGGGTTAGTTCCAAGTCTTTGCTATTGTGAATAGTGCCGCAATAAACATACGTGTGCATGTGTCTTTACAGCAGCATGATTTATAATCCTTTGGGTATATACCCAGTAATGGGATGGCTGGGTCAAATGGCATTTCTAGTTCTAGATCCTTGAGGAATCGTCACACTGTCTTCCACAATGGTTGAACTAGTTTACAATCCCACCAACAGTGTAAAAGTGTTCCTATTTCTCCACATCTTCTCCACCACCTGTTGTTTCCTGACTTTTGAATGATGGCCATTCTAACTGGTGTGAGATGGTATCTCATTGTGGTTTTGATTTGCGTTTCTCTGATGGCCAATGATGATGAGCATTTTTTCATGTGTCTGTTGGCTGCATAAATGTCTTCTTTTGAGAAGTGTCTGTTCATATCCTTTGCCTACTTTTTGATGGGGTTGTTTGATTTTTTTTCTTGTAAATTTTTTTAAGTTCTTTGTAGATTCTGGATATTAGCCCTTTGTCAGATGGGTAGATTGTAAAAATTTTCTCCCTTTCTGTAGGTTGCCTGTTCACTCTGATGATAGTTTTTTTTGCTGTTTAGAAGCTCTTTAGTTTAATTAGATCCCATTTGTCTATTTTGGCTTTTGTTGCCATTGCCTTTGGTGTTTTAGTCATGAAGTCCTTGCCCACGCCTATGTCCTGAATGGTATTGCCTAAGTTTTCTTCTAGGGTTTTTATGGCTTTAGGTCTAACATTTAAGTCTTTAATCCATCTTGAATTAATTTTTGTATAAGGTGTAAGGAAAGGATCCAGTTTCAGCTTTCTACATATGGCTAGCCAGTTTTCCCAGCACCATTTTTACATTTTAAGGCCTACTAGAGATTTTGATGTAGAAGATTTCTATTCTGTTCCTGTCAAAATCTTAACTACAAATTTCATGGCCAATGGGTCAGAGTGTAAGAGGTCAGCTAACTACCTGAATTCTTTAGATCTGAGGTCACCATACCCTTTGATAGTCTCTGTGACACTGGGGACTTTAAGTCTATTCACTTCAAATGGAAAGGGTTTTGGAACCAACATAGTGTTCAGTGTTTATTAATACTGCTAATTTTGTTTTCATATGATTAGGTCTGCAATCTCCAACCTTTTGTTTTACCACTTAATTGGATACAACTATTTTATTTAAAGTCAAACCCTTTCTGAATTCTTTTCGTATTCCACTTTTTTGGCCAAACCACAACTGATAAATCATAAAGTGCTATCTGATTGGATTTCACCCATCTTTTCAGACTTTGCCTCTGTGATTCCAAAACTTAAGTCCAGTTACAAAGAGCCTGCCTGGAAGCTCAGCGCTATGTTTCAGTGTTATCCGTTAAGTTGGTTTCCAGATGTGCCATCACCTACTACAGTATATGGCTCTTGTTTTCAAACGGTATTTTAGGAGCCTTATTATACATGTATATATTTTTTGAAATTAAGTGATTAACTCACTCCTTTTGAGAAGTAGACATGATTGTATATATTATTTGTGTGTGTATAAATATATACATATATATTTATTATTTTCTACAATAAATCATTTAATTAAAATGCTTTACTTTCTCTTCTTGAATGCCGTATTTTTGTTTGTTATATATACACACACACGTGCATATATATATATAATAGAACATATACAAACATATATAAGAAAGAGAAAACGATAAAGGGATTTAAATTAAGAGAAGTTGGCTGGGCACGGTGGCTCACGCCTGTAATCCCAGCACTTTGGGAGGCCAAGGCAGGTAGATCATGAGGTCAGGAGATCGAGACCATCCTGGCCAACATGGTGAAACCAAGTCTCTACTAAAATACAAAAAATCAATGAGGCATGGTGGTGTGCACCTGTAGTCCCAGCTACTCAGGAGGTTGAGGCAGAGGAATCGTTTGAACCCAGGAGGTGGAGGTTGCAGTGAGCCAAGATCACGCCACTGCACTCCAGCCTGGCGACAGAGCAAGACTCCATCTCAAAAAAAAAAAAAAAAGAGAAGTTTTTGGCCAGGGATTACCAACTGGAAGAGAGCCCAGTGTAGCTAATACACATGCTTTTTGACTTGAACATTTGTTTTAAATTTTTATTTTGGGGGGCCTTTAGATAGAGCATGTGTTCTGTTAGCCATAGTCTCCAAAGTCTTGATTGTGTTTTAACTCCAATGATTCACATATTTATATTCTTGCATGACTCTTACAGGTACATGAATCTACCATCAATGTTTTAACCTTTTTAATGCAATAAGCAAATGTTTTAGTTTTGAAAATACTGAAGCCAGTATTTCAAAATTTAGTGTATTTTATTTTACTATCATCTCTATTCTGTTGTGGTCCATTTAGCTCCAGGTGAAAATAGAAACTGACTACTCTTATTTTTTAAATCATTTTTTTAACCTTCACTTTTGAGATTTCCGAAGCGTTCTTTTCATATTATAGACTTATTTCTATCATGCTAATTCTACTCTTTATTCAATGTATTAAAAATATAAGTTCTGGCCAGGTGCGAGGTGGCTCACGCCTGTAATCCCAGCACTTTGGGAGGCTGAGGCGGGCGGATCACAAGGTCAGGAGATCGAGACCATCCTAGCCAACATGGTGAAACCCGTCTCTACTAAAAATACAAATATTAGCTGGGGGTGGTGGCACACGCCTGTAATCCCAGCTACCTGGGAGGCTGAGGCAGGAGAATCGCTTGAACCCGGGAGGTGGAGGTTCCAGTGAGCAGAGGTTGCCCCACGTTACTCTAGCCTGGCAACAGAGTGAGACTCCATTTCAAAAAATACATATATGTATATATATATGAACATATATATGTTCTATTACTCTGTTTTGCGATATTTTACTATATTATTTGAAACATTTTCACTACAACTTGCATCTCAGAAAATTTCCCTATTTATCTCATCTTGTCTTTTTTATCTTATGTTTATCTTTCATTTCCTAGAGTTTTTATTTAATTGAATTTTGTGGAGGTTACAACATGTACATTCTTTAACATTTTCTTTTCTCTATAATAAATTAGTTAAAAATGTTTTAGTTTTTCTTCTTGAGTGCAATATTTTCATTTCTTGTAGAATCTGTTCATTGGCAGTGAAAATCATTTTGTTTTGTGGTAAGGTTTTAGTAAAGTTTTAAAACCAGCTGTATTTCATCCATCTATTTATAGTAAATTCGAAGTGAACTCTTCTCCCTTAGTGTAGTCCATAGCTACTATATATAACTTTGCATAATCCAAAAAGAACAAAAATCGCTGTATGTTGAATAAGGATTTATTTTGTTTCTTTGTAAATTTATTATGTGTCTATTCCCTCTTTGCTGCTTTTTTGTGTTTAGTGGATGTTTCTTCTGCCCAAATAAACATGCTCACTTGGACAATACCAGCATGAATTTGCATACAACGTGAAGTGTTTCTGTCATTTGGGCAAAACTTGTGCGTGTTTTGGAAGCAAATAATTCATCATATGTCTTTCCCTCATGCATTAGTTAGAGCCAGTTTCAAAAAATAAACATAGGTTCTCAGCAGATGGCTATTGAAACTGTCTTAGCTTTGTTACCTAGAAATGAATAAGCTTTGTTACCTAGAAATGAATAAGAAAATACAGCCTGTTCACACCTGGACTCTAATGCTTCTCCTCACTCACCCCCAAATAATGCTTAGGACACAGCCACAGGTAAGCACCAGACAACCACAAGTTACCACATCAGGGCAGAAAACCACATGGCAAAGGAGAATAATATACATATTCTCAGAGGGAACCCAGGAGAAATTGAACCTAACCTGCCTAGTTCTTTCTCCCACTCTCATCAAATCAGATAATAAAAAGGAATGAATGTGGAGTGTTATCCTATACCTCCACTCCCCACCCCAAGAAGTGAAAGTTTTGTCTTTAAGGACACAGGAGGTTTAGGGGATAATTGTTCTCTCTCATAGCACAGTGGGTAATAGAAAAAAAAAAAAAAACATTCTAAAATTCCTATGCAATGACAAAGGGCCTCAGATAGCTAAAGCAACCCAGAACAAAAAGAACAAAGCTGGAGATAGCATTACACTAACAGGTTTCAGATTATACTGCAAAACTATAGTAACCAAAACAGCATGATACTGGCATAAAAATGAATCATATATTTTTAGTCAGCAATGGGGATGTTTCCTGGCACTCCACAAAGTGGACATCAGCAAGGGTCCTCTTTCTGTATTTCCTGAGAGGACATTTAACATGGTGTGTGTGTGTGTGTGTGAAACTGATGACTTTTTCATATTTCAAGTTTGTAATAAGACATTTTTTCGAAGTCAATTTTTTTCTTTCTGGTTCCAAAGCCAATTTCACCCTTAAGTTGTAGAGCTACGCTAGTAAAAATGCATACATGGTTGCATGTTGCCAGATTTCGGCTGCATGTATTGCATTTGTTTTACATTGAGCTTAAGAGAAAAAAAGTTACAGAATCATAAAATCTGAGTCGTGAGGGACCTCGTATATGATGTAGTGTAACTTTTTACTTACTCCATTTAATATTAAAATCTCTTCAATGACATTCAATAGTTGTCCATCCTCCTCTTTAATAGTATTCACTATTCTCAGAAAATGAATGACATATAGTCTCCTGTAGCTGCCTGCAATTATTTCTAATTCTAGTGTCTGTGGGTAATTTTAATAGCTATTCAAATATTTGGAAGTAATTGTTATTTCTTCTGCGTTTTTAAAAGCTGAGCTCAAAAGCCCAAGTTTCTTTAACCTTTCTGTACATAAATGTGTTTTCAAGCACTCTGTCCTTCTACATGACATCAACATTTATTAATTTACCTCTTAAAGTGCAATGCCAAGATCTCACCGTAGTGCTGCAGCTATTGTCTAGCAAAAGCATAGTATAATTTTCTCCATTGTGAATCTGTTAATAAAACCTAAGAGCGAGAAATAACAGACCCTTAAAGATCATTTCTACTGTTAGTCTCCTCACATTATACAGACTATTAAAGCTTACCTAACTCAATAAAAATTTCATTGATTTTGTTATTTTTTCTAGTTGTTATACATATTATTATTAAAATTTTACTCATTGATTCAACTTTCATCTCTTGATGAAAAATAATTTTAAATGTTTAAAAGTATTATTTTATGATTTTAAATGTTTAAATTTCTTAACTTTGGATAATGTATATCTGATTTAACAAGATGAAAATGTATCAGAAAGCAACACTTCAGATTATGCCATATCTCATTTTCTAAACAATATCTCTTTGATGTGAGATTTCAAGACACATTTTTTTTTATCCCTAGGAGTTAAATATATAATGCAAATGAAATTTAATTCACTGGGTTTTAGAATTCACTGTTAGTTGTTAGAGTATTTGTGTTAATTATGAGTGGTTGACAAGAAGAAATTGCATTTTAATGCTCATGACACATATTTCATCCTTATCATCTTATTTAACCTCCAAACAGTCCTTTTGAAATAATAATATTTCTATATTAGAGGTTTACAAACTGGTTAGCACGCGTCCGAGTTAGGAGGACGTTGACCCTTGGTCAGTTCAATCCAGATGGTGTACTTTTCCTTCTACCCTGTGACCAGTTGGGAACATGGATTTGAATTCATCAGTCAGTTAGTAATATCTTCAACGCAATGTGCATGTTGTTAGCTGCTGCTCATGGGGCCTTGGTCCTTGCTGGGCTACAATGGGTTTTGATGACCTTGGGGTCACAGATCATGGACAAGCCGCTTCTTAGACTAATGTGTTTGGTGATGTGTTTTCTGCAATAACATTTTCGGATTGGCTAAGTTTCAAAGATCACTTTTGAGTTAATGGATGCTGTCAGTACATTAGCCACATGCATAGTTCTTAAGAATCCAGCTAGTCTTTATCCAGAAATTATCTCTTCAAATATTAAGTGCTCAAGGACAGCTTTCCTAAATTTTAAAAGGTGCCTGTTTATTTATTTTTCTCTGTTTGCTCTGTTTAAGGGAGGTAAAGATTTTCCATTTTTGTTTTCTAATAAATGGTCACAGATGGTAGAGCAACTGTGGCATTCACATTTTTTCACTTATTTAAATTGTTTCAAGAGGTGTACCTTGGGCCTGACAGTTGCAGGCAGCTCAAGGAATCATTTTCATATTTATCTCCTTCAAAGCATTTACTCTCAGATGACAATAATGAGCAGAATGTCGAAAGCATATACTTTATGTAGATGATCAAGTCTTTGCTAAGATGTGATGGTGCATATTAATTCTCAGCTCCATTTATTGTCTTATACCAAGCTTCAGTTTCAAGATTTTTAATCTTCAAAGTGTAGTAGCAAGTATGCTATCTTAAATGTCAGCATTCTTCATCAGCCAAGTTTTTGACCTAGCTAATTCAGTTACTGTTGGAAGTGGAGAATGGGGGAGAGGATAGAATACGCAGATGTCTCTTCTGAAAGTTTTTGTTCAGTGTTGACTTTACTGTAGGTGAAATAGTACCTAGGATGTGGTTATGGCACTCTTTTTTTTTTTTGAGACAGAGTTTCACTCTTGTTGGCCAGGCTGGAGTGCAATGGCACAATCTCAGCTCACCACAACCTCTGCCTCCCGGGTTCAAGTGATTCTCCTACCTCAGCCTCTCGAGTAGCTGGGATTACAGGCATGCGCCACCACACCCAGCTAATTTTGTATTTTTAGTAGAGACAGGGTTTCTCCATGTTGGTCAGGCTGGTCTTGAACTCCTGACCTCAGGTGATCCACCTGCCTCGGCCTCCCAAAGTGCTGGGATTACAGGTGTGAGCCACCGTGCCTGGCACTCTTAAAGATCCCTGGAAATGAAATTTCCACCCAAATGATTCCCTTCTGTCACAGAAATTTCACCAATTAAAGATCAATGGTCATATAAGTTAATTTCACAAAATTGGTGTATTCAGCTTCTTCCACCCACTCCCCAACCCCTACATCCTGCTGTCCATGCCTAACTGGGATTGTTTCGCTCTGAGAGAATGGCATTTTTAGGAGAAAAGAGGAGAAGCAATTATACCGTCTAGTGGTAAGTTTTAAAAAGAGTTTTCTGTGGGAGACTCACAGGGCCTTAAAATATTCTTGGCAGACAAAACACAAACTTATTAATATAGTAATGGAAATAACTCACTGACTTAAAAGTCTGTTAATCTCAATTATAATTCTGACTAGAGACAGATAAATTTAATTTATTCATTTTTTATTCATTCCTTAGCCAGTCAAAAAGTAATGCCCTTTGTTAGTGTAAACTGCAGCCCACTGGAGTGGAAAAAAACTTTGTCCAGGATCAATTCTGCAAAGGGATCATGCTTCTCAGAATTCTGAATATTAGATAGAACATTGTCTGCAAGTGTTAATTTGTTCCTGCAGTTAAGGTACTGTGTTTCTTGAATAATAGCTGATGAGTTTCCTTTTATAAAGAAATATTGCAAAGATAATAGTAGAGAATGAGTGAATTAAAACTTTATATTAAATTTTCTAATATTTAGCTTTTGTAGAGTCTGCATGTGTACCAGGACCCCAAAATAATATGCAAATATAAATGCAGTGTGATTCTGGAATTAATTGTGATACATTGTAAACTGACTCCCTTGTATGAGTTCTGTTTTTACCTTGTGCTACCCTTAAAGCTAGTCTTGCAAATTGCCACATCTTAAAAAGTGCCACAAATTTCAACATCAAGGCATTTGATAGAAAATAAAGGGAAGGGGATCACATGCATACCTTGCAACTAAAGTTCCTGAAATTCTTCTTTTCATCTGTCTTTCGCTCTCCAAAGTTCACTCCCCATGGAATTGCCACTTGGTTTCTTCTCATGGCCAGTGTTTTCACCTCTTCATTTCTTGCTCTGCATCTTCATCCTCTGCTTCCTCCTGGCTCCCTTCTTCAGTCATAATTTCTCTAGCCTACCTCCTTCCCCTCTGGATTCTTTATTTCTACAACATGTCTTTTTATCCCTGTTCTTAGGGAAGTTAATTTATAATTTTCTCAGTTTCCCAAAGTTTCGTCCATATGTCTCACTCAACTCAGCCAAGGAGTAATCATTCGGAGGTATCCGATTCAGCTAGACAGGGTGAGTGCATGGATTGTTTTCTTCCTGTTGTATATTGCTCTTTCACTGGAGCTTGGCAAACTCACAGCTAGGTAGGTCTAAGGAATATGTCTGTAAGGAGCTCATGGTCTAATTAGGGTAAAGAAAAAACTTAAAGGGTACATTTGCTCAAACAAGGGTTCTAATTTGCCCTCACAAGGGCTAATGGAATTCAGAGGTAAGCAAAATCACTTCAGATGAGTTGGTCAGGTTATTTTCTCAGAAGAGGTGGCATGTAACTGAGTCATGACTGAAATGAGGCTATCTCAAAGGCAGAGGTGATTTCAGAGAAGGGGTCATTCCAGTAAGTAGGGGAAATAAAAAGTAGAAAATTGGAGTAGGAAATAGCAAAGCACATATGGGCAATGGTGATCACTGAAGTTCCCTGTTGCACAGAATGGGAGAGGAATGGGGAGTAAATGATATGCTTGGAAAGTTTGGCTGGGGACAGATTGTGGAGGGCTTTATTTTCTATTGAAAAGTTTGAACTTCAGTAGCAATGGGGAACGGATGAGAGCAGTTGAACAGGCCAATAGCATAATGACGCAAGGCTTTACAAAGACACATTTGAACAATTGCAAAATGGGTAGGAAGAGGAAAGTCTGAAATCAGAGAGATATTAGAAGCCATTGTGATATTTTAGGAAAGACATAAGATTTTAAGTTATTTCTGATCTTGGCATTTGATATTTCTTCACTAAAAGTACAGAGGAAAATTTTTCTTTTCTTTCTTTTTCTCTTGCATATTGATTTAGAGTTCACAAAATTTGGCTTCCTGTTTGAACAGATGTGATGGTTCATTTGTTAATAACTCCTTGAAATTCGAGCATTTATGTGGAAGGATGTTTTACAAGTTTTATATTTCTTTGAAAGGAAATAAAAGGATAAGATTTCAGTGTTTCTTAGTACTTTGAAAATGAATGAATGACTTGCAGAGTACATGTAAAAATATAAAAAGCATAACATTATCTTTTTGTCAATTGCTTTTTTCTATTATGAGACAAGATGCAGAAGAGAGTTTCTGAGGATATTGGAAAATGAAATACATCTTTCTCCTTTATTAAAAAGATGTAACATACCGTGTCACTCTATTATGCTTGAGTTCCTGTTAAACTTTTCACTAAGAGTAGTGAAGATTTTAATGTACAAGACAGGTTTGTATGATTCAGGGGCTATGACAAAGCTGGGGAACTGTTTTTTTTTTTTTTTTGAGACAGTCTCACTCTGTCGCCCAGGCTGGAGTCCAGTGGTACAGTCTCGGCTCACTGCAACCTCCACCTCCCAGGTTCAAGTGATTCTCCTGCCTCAGCCTCTCGAGCAGCTGGGACTACAGGCATGTGCCACCACACCCGGCTAATTTTTGTATTTTTAGTAGAGACGGGATTTCACCATTTTGGCCAGGCTAGTATCGAACTCTTGACCTCGTGATCCACCTGGCTTGGCCTCCCAGAGTGCTGGGATTACAGGCGTGAGCCACCGCGCCCAGCCCAGCTGGGGAACTGTTTTTTAGATTAACTTCTATTCGTATCTTTGAAATAAAGCCATTGTAAAATAAACTCTTAAGCTTTCTAAAAACTTCCATGGTTCATTGATTCACTGTTGGTAATGAATATACTTTAAGGAAATTTAACCTTCCATTTAATTGTAAACCACTGATTTGTATTTCTCATACTCCATATGAGACAGCCCACAGAATGGGCCACTGTTCTTTGACGCCCTGGTTTAACTGCCCTGTCTTTTGGCATAGAACTGCCATTTTGTCTATTTAAAAATCATTATCAATTACAGAGTTCTCCTTTTGGTGTCTAATATCCTAAGTTTCCTTCCAAAATAGTTTGCCATTTTCTTCTCCTTAGTTATATACACATAAGTGTACGTCTTTCTACTTATTTATTCATTTTAGAGACACAGTCTCTTTCTGTTGCCCAGGCTGGAGTGCAGTGGTGCAGTCATAGCTCACTGTAACCTCGAGCTGCTGGCCTCAAGCAGTCTTCCTGCTTCGACCTCCCAAAATGCTGGGATCTTAGGCATGAGCCACCACTCCTGACTTCTATTTAATTTTGCTTAATACATGCTCTTCATTAATATTTGCCATGGTCTAAAAGTTTTCATAGAAGTTACATATTTAGTTTGAGACATGATACAAGTACTTATTTCATTCAGACTCAAACCCTGTGTACAGCATAAAAATGTGGAATTATGTAATTTTCACCTGTTAAGATTGGTGCAAAAGTTATTGTGGTTTTTGCCATTACTTTCAATGACAAAAGCTGAAATAACTTTTGCACCAATGCAATATTATTTTATGGATGATGAGAAGCTAGTAAATATTTGTGTGAAGTGTCAATACTTAGGGAAAAAAGAGAAGAGATGGGACTCTCAGAAGTCAACGGCTCTTGAAATAAATACAATGATAGGTAGTAGTATTATTTTTATTAAATTTTATTATAAAACCTCCAAATGTTACCAGTTCATTTATTTGTATATCATTAACAATTCATGGAATTAAAAAAAACTTTTTCTCAACTCATTATAGTAATTTTTATTTTTGTGCTTATATTATGCCAACTTTGGCCCATAGGAATACTCTCAGGTTGCCTTCTGCCCTTTTGCTGTGACTTCAGGTGTCTTTTTTTTTTTTTTTGAGACGGAGTCTTGCTCTTTCGCCCAGGCTGGAGCGCAGTGGCGCGATTTCGGCTCACTGCAAGCTCCGCCTCCCGGGTTCACGCCTTTCTCCTGCCTCAGCCTCCCGAGTAGCTGGGACTACAGGCGCCTGCCACCGCGCCCAGCTAATTTTTTGTATTTTTAGTAGAGACTGGGTTTCACCGTGTTAGCCAGGATGGTCTGGATCTCCTGACCTCGTGATCTGCCCACCTCGGCCTCCCAAAGTGCTGGGATTACAGGCGTGAGCCACCGCGCCCAGCTGACTTCAGGTGTCTTTGACAGCTCATGTGCTTTCAGGCACAGGTGGTTCAAGCTCATTTTATGCATTTCTTCCTCCAGACCTGGAAGTAGTATTTTCCTGAGGAGCTCTTTCCTATTGATATGAATTGACATTAAGAGCGCATAGTCTTGATGCCATGAGTCCACATTGCTACTGAGTTGTCATTACAGACAGTTTTAATAAACAGAGCCAGGGGATCTGTATTTTTTTGAAAGAGAAACATAAATAGTGAATCTTTTCTGATATTTCAAATTCACATTTACTTCTTTGATTTTTAAACTTCTTTTTTTCCTCTTAAGCTGAAAATCTTAGTTTTTCATTTACATTATCTTAAAATTACCTATGACAGTTCAAAATAATAAAACATGTCATTGTGAACAACAAGATTACTGAATACAGTTGAAGGCTTTTTAATATTTCTTTTCATTTGAGGGTATTTTACCTCTAGGTGTGCACAACCAACATTCTGTGATTCAGAATCACTTGAAATAATTCTGAGTTGTACTACTGACTTGACATTTAGTTAGATTCATTTGTTTCACATTGTTTTCTGTTTTCAGATTGTTTTTTTCTTTTGATTTAGTTTTTAAAATTTAGAATATACAGTTTTGACTGCATGATTAAATACATTTAATGATTTTTTTCTTGAATTATAAAACTAGAACTTAAAAAATATCTTGATAATTCTGTAGTTAAGTCTATTTGTTCACTGGTAGTTTTGAATCTTGCTTCAAATTTTTCTGACTCTCAAACTTTAATTTTACAGAGAGCATCTAGCCGAGTGTAGAAAAAGTTCTGATTTTTCTCTGTAGCTGTTGTGCACAGACAAGAGCGTTCTATGGATTCATATATGAAAGAATGCATAGAGTTGCAAGACCAGTCACTGTAGGGTGATCCAGGGCCTGCTGTTTTATCACGTTTATGAGCTCCGATAACCTGAGTTTTAAAAAAGAATATTTTTTTGTTTTTTTGGCCGGGCGCAGTGGCTCACCTCTGTAATCCCAGCACTTTGGGAGGCCAAGACGGGTGTAACACCTGAGGTCAGGAGTTTGAGACCAGCCTGGTCATCAGGGCGAAACCCTGTCTCTACTAAAAATACAAAAATTAGCCGGGCATGGTGGTGGTTGCCTGTAATCCCAGCTACTCAGGAGGCTGAAGCAGGAGAATCACTTAAACCCTGGAGACGGAGGTTACAGTGAGCCGAGATAGCGCCACTGTGTTCCAGCCTGGGTGATAAGAGCGAAACTCCGTTTTTTTTTGTTTGTTTTTGTTTTTTAAAGAATTAAAAAAAAATCAGTTTTTCTCCCCCCAATTTTTGGAAAATTGGGAAAACATATTCTTGGACTAGACTGAACCAAGAGACATCTCTTAGTTCCTGCCTACAGCTTATGCCATGTTTCTCAGTGATAAAACCAAGGAATGGAGCAATTTAGAGAGAAGGTATAGCAAAAAGCATCATCAGGATAATTATTCTGGACAACCTTTACTCTGACAGGTGGATAGGGCCTCAGAAACATAGGTGAGTTAAAGGTATTTAATAATGACTTATCAATTGCTTTTTGAGAGCTACCATTTCCTGGTACCTTTCTGTTGGCCTCAGTCTTTATTCGCCCTGTGAAGATATTGAGATGGAGAGCACAGGTAGCTTCAAAGTTAGGAGACTCATACATGTGACTCATTGACTGCAGGCTGCCCAGAACCCTGGCTGCTCCGAGCTCTGTGGTGATGGTGTCTGTCTACAAGAGGGCAGCAGAGAGTCCAGCTTAGATTGCAGGACTAGGCTCCTCAAAGAGTTCAGGGTTCGCATTGCAGGTTTGGCTGTTATAAAAATGCTACAATGTTGATTTTATTTGAATCACTTTTTTGATTTTGTTAATTAGTCAATTAGCACCAGTTTATTAATGTATTAAAAATGCTTATTGAGTTCTGCTGTGTGCCGGGCTCTGTGACATCAGTGTCTCCAAGTCTAAATGCTTTTCTCATTTTCTTCCTTTTACTCCCTTCATTCCTGGGTCCATTATTCCTCTGATCACTTCTATTGGAACCTTCCTACTTACCTTTCAGAATCAGCTCACGCTAGGAAGTCCTACTCTAGGAAGCCTTCCAGGACTTCCGTGGTCTTGTTTAGTGCCTTTCTCTCTCTGTCTACAGCTTTCTCTCTCTCTAATTATTCATCTTTCTTAGTGTCCTGGAGATTTCCTGAGGTCTGTTCTCAGCCCTCTTCTGTTTTCTTGTGTACATCATTCATTCACATGGCTTAACATTTCACCTCAAGGAGGATGAAACTTCAATATACTTTTTATACTGTCTTATAAATTATCATTACAGTATGAGCATTTGGCAACACCATTAAACATTCCTTATACATATAATTTGTAGTGAGTGCATAGTACTTACAAGAGCCTTTGTAAAAAATCTCTGTTAGACTTCAGTTACAGTAAAAAAAAGTCTGTAAATGGATTTTAGTTTTTTTTTGAGACAGCATGAAATCATGACAATTACCCTGGAAAGACTATTGTATCAAAATGACAGACCGAACACAGGAGTCTGCCTTCTGCTCTCTCACCACAGACCTAGAAATGATAGAAAAGATAATTTCTTTAAAAAGAATAAATTGTAACAATCCTGGAACAAAAGATTGCCATCAGAAGATAGCAGAAATATGAAATTTCGTAAGGACAGAAAGCACACAGGATAGGGCATGCCCAGGTCTGCTGAGGCAGATGCGGGAGACTTTGATAGCCTGGTGCAATGGTGAGGACAGCTTCTCAGGAGGGGCTGGGTGAGCTGGCTTGTGCCCCTTCTTTCTTGTGCCTGGCAGTGTGCAGATGAGAAATTCACCTCAAGGTTGAAGCAGAAAGTGTAGGGAGCCAAGAGCTACTTCCTTTGGTGGCTTTTGGAGCCAGTTGTATCAGTGGCAGGTTGGGTCTGCACTGTATGCACACATGCATGTTGTATTACTTTTCTATTGCTGTGTGACAATATTACCACAAACTTAGTAGTTTAAAACAGCATCCACTTATTATTTCAGGTTTTTTAGGGGTCAAGATTCTGGGCACAGCTTTTCTGGGTTCTCTGCTGCATAGTTTTCTTTGAAAGCTGCAAACAGAGTGTCTATTGGGGTTACAGTCTCACTTCAAGGCTTGAGTGGGGAAAGATTCACTTCCATATTTATATTGTTGTTGGTGGAATAGCCTGTTGGACTGAGAACCTCAGGTTTTTTGCTTTTTGTTTTGTTTTGTTTTTTTAATTGGTTGTTGGCTGGCTGCTTCCTTCAGTTCCTGGTCTTGGGATCTTGGCAGCATGGCTACTTTATCAAAATGAGCAAGAGAGAGAGTCTTTCGGCAAGACAGACACTACAGTCTATACAATGTCATCACAGAGGTGACATCTTGCCAGCTTGACTACATTCTGTTCATTAGAAGCAAATAACTGGCTCCACGCATGTTCACAGGAGGGCATTTCTCAAGGGTGTGGATACTATATTGCAGGGATCATGGGGGTTGCCTTTGAGTCTGCCAACCATAGGATATCAGGTGCAGACAAGGAATAGATTTTGTTGTTGAGTAGTTGGTTGGATTCAAACCTGTAATGGACAAGAACTTCACATTTTGATTTTAGGCTCAAATCAACACTGATGATGCAGTATTGACAGCTCACTTTCTTTTCCGAATCTCACTTTCCTCATGTATAAAATGAAGACGGAGTTTAGATTGGTATTTACTCCAGCTCCAACACTCAGAATTTCTTTTAGTATTAAAAGACCCAAATAGGCCAGGCGAGGTGGCTCACGCCTGTAGTCCCAACACTTTGGGAGGCCGAGGTGGGTGGATCACGAGTTCAGGAGATTGAGAACATCCTGGCTAGCATGGTGAAACCCTGTCTCTACTAAAAATACAAAAAAATTAGCCGGGTGTGGTGGTGGGCACCTGTAGTCCCAGCTACTCAGGAGGCTGAAGCAGGACAATGGCGTGAACCCAGGAGGCAGAGCTTGCAGTGAGCTAAATTCGTGCCACTGCACTCCAGCCTGGGCGACTGATCAAGACTCAGTCAAAAAAAAAAAAAAAGACTCAACAGAAACTCCACCCTGATTTGTATGCTCTTTGAGCTATATTTTCTCATAGTTTTTCTTTCTTAAGCGTCTGTAGAGTCTACATTTATTACTTTTTGTTGGTGCTGCAATTCTTAATCACTTGCAATACAGATTTTCCCTTATTCCTTTTTCTCCCTCAAAGATAATCAATAAAAATTCTTGCCAAATTCAGTGAAGTATTCCCGATCCCCCTCCTCCCCAGCTCTATTGTGGCATTAGGCACTGTTGACTATCCTGCCTTGAAAATCCCCATGCCCTGTGGCTTCCATGAGCTCCAACACCTTGACTCTCTGACTCTGAGTCCTCTGACTTCTCTTGCTTCTCATCCCTCTAAAACTAGGCATCCCCAATGTTCTGTTCTCAGCCTTTTGTTTTTTTCTGGTGGGTCTTCTCTATCTGTCTAACATTCCTTGAAGTATCACCTCTAGGAAGATGAAGCTCTGATTATGATATTTAGCTTATTTTCTTCTAAGCTGTTTTTCTATATTTCCAAATGTTTAATTACAACCTATTGGCATAAGAGAGCCCTCACCATTAAAATCTTCTCTTAACTCTATTGTCATTACTAGAAGCACCTTTCATCCAGGTATTGGGAGTGATTCTTTGGATTTATGTTTTTTCTTCATAGCTGCCATCCGTTTCATTGCTAAACAGGTTCTGTACATTCTTCTTCCCCAATTTCACTCAAATCTGTCTTCTTTGTTACCGATTTTTATTGCCGCCAACTTAGATTCTCAGTTATTTCTTGAATTGATGATTAGAATGGAATATTAAGAGATGGCCCTTTCTCCATAGCTTTCCTTCAGAATCCATTATTCACATTGAGCTAGTTCTCATCTCATCATCTCCTCAATTAAGTATTTTGGTAGCTGCTCTTTATCTATGTCCTGGACATGTACTGCACATCCATCCATCCTTTCCTTAATTCTGGCACTCATTTGCCAGAAAGTTCTCCTTAACTTTCTTACACATGCCTTGTCCTCAATTTATATAGGTTAGCTCACCAATCCCCAAATGAACCCAGACACTTCTGCTCTGTCTTTGCCTTTGGTGTTCCTTCTTTATAAATATCCTTTTTCTCCTCCACCTGTTGAAATCACACCTGTCCTTCATGGAACACCTTAACAATAATTTTTGTATTTTTAGTAGGCATGGGGTTTCACCATGTTGGCCAGGCTGATCTCGAACTCCTGGCCACAATCCACCCACCTCGGCCTCCCGAAGTGCCAGGATTACAGGCGTGAGCCACAGCGCCCAGCCATGAGTTCTTTTATCTGTCCCATCAAAACACACATTTCTAGAAAGTTAAAGACAACGCTACCTCCTGAATCCAGGAGAGTCAATGCCCACTATGGGTTTATCCTTGGTCTACATAGAGTCCAATAACTGGTATTACACAGTCAGGGAGGCCAGGGAGGATGTCAATACAGAGCTGGACTGGTTGGGGGCAAGGAGATATCAGATCTCCATCTTGCCATCAGGAGAGTATTTGGAATTCTGTCATATTTCTCCGTACTGGTATCATCTTCACAAGATTCATTAATTTCATTCATTCATTCATTTCATTCATTCGTTCATTCATTCATTCATATATTCAACAGATTAATAGATATTTATTGAGTCCCAATTATGTAGTAGTCAGGTACTACACAAGATGCTGGAGATACAATGGTGAACAAGATAGAAGAGGTGCCTACCTTCAGGGAGTTCCAGTGCGGAAGACAGGCAGTGTGGAAGGAGATCTTCCTCACTGTTTTATAGGAAGGGAGGAAGAATAGGATGTGGTGAAGTTTGACAATTACACAGGAGCAAGATCATGGTCAGAGGTTTGAATTTTTGTTTTCTTAAGAACATTAGAAAGTTACTGGAGGCTTTTGAACTAGGAGAAAACACACTTTATTTTTTAAAGGCCACAGTAGCTGATATTTAGGAATAACCCTGTAGAGTGGAAGGAGAGAGTGGGAGGAGGGAAGCCGGTGAGCAGGCTCTGGCAGTGGCTCAGAGCAGAGATGATGGTGTGATGAGGTGACAGCAGAGAGAGTGAAGAAGTGTGATGGATTTGAGCTATATTTTGGAGGCAAAGCTGACTGGACCTGGGGACAGAGGGGTTGAAGGAATTATCATGAAGAAAGAAATTTAGTTTTTGTTCTGAGCAGTTTGGTGGTAGTGTTATTTACTGAGATGAGAAAGGCTGGAGAAGAAGTGAGTGTCTAGGAGAAAATTAAGAGCTTAAGTTTTGACATGTTAAAAATTATTTGTACATGAATATTCATAGCAGTATATTTATAACAGCCAAAATTGGAAACAATGTAAAAGCCTGTTAACTGATGAATAGATAAGCGAAGTGTGGTATATTCATACAATGGAATGCTATTTGACAATAAAGAATACTGATACGTGTGACGACATGGATGAATATTGAAAATATTGGGCTAAGAGAAAGAAATCATACACAAAAGGCCACATACTGTGTGATTCAATTTTTGTGAAGTGTCCAGAATAGGAAAACCCACAGAGACAGAACTTAGTTTAGTGTGCAAGTGGTGTACAACATTTGGGGAGAGTCTTTAAAAGCTACCATCGGCTGGGCACGGTGGCTCACGCCTGTAATCCCAGCACTTTGGGAGGCTGAGGCGGGTGGATCACCTGACGTCAGGAGTTTGCGATCAGCCTGGCCAACATGGTGAAACCCCATATCTACTAAAAATACAAAAAATTAGCCAGGCATGGTGGCGGGCGCCTGTAAATCCCAGATACTTGGGAGGCTGAGGCAGGAGAACCACTTGAACCTGGGAGGCAGAGGTTGCAGTGAGGCAAGATCGCGCCACTGCACTCCAGCCTGGGCAACAGAGCGAGACTCCGTCTCAAAACAAACAAACAAACAAACAAACAAACACTACCATCACTTGCCCCATTCATCTTGCCTTGTTTGTAATATTTCAGATAATGAAAGTACTGTCGGCTTAAGTCTTATGAATGAGAACTTAGTTTAGTAGTTGTAAATTGGGAGTGACTTTTAGTGGTTATGGAGTTTCTTTTTGGGGTAAAGAAAATGTTCTGAAATTGGTTAGTGGTGATGGACTATAAATACACTAAAACCCACCGTATACTTTTTGTACACTGTTGGGCGAATTTTATCATATGTGAATACATCTCAATAAAGGTGTTATTCCAAAGATGGTTTGATATGGTATTTTGTTCTGAGTTTTCTAGAAAGCAGAATTTCAGGTGAAGGGCTCATGTACTATTGCTTTCTTCAAGAGCAGGAGTGAAGGGTAAGGGAAGTGAAGCAGGAAAGGTGGAGTGCTCAAATAAAGATGCCTCATCCAGTTGACCATAGCTAAGCAATTATGTGCTGGATTCCATGACACTATTCCCCAAGAAGCTGTCTAACCCTCTTAGGACTGTCTCAGGCAAGTCTGTCCATGGAGAAAAGGGGAGAATATATCCACACTTCCATTTCTTTTTGGTCAAAGTTTTGCTCCACAGGGCATTAACTGCCCTGCACTTAGAGACTTTGCAAGCCTGGACCCTAGATAGGCTCCCCCATCTCATTCCTAGCTGTTAAAGGTGAAGTCCCCAGGTGGGGGATGACAGATATCTGGTGAGGGACTCAGGCAAAGCTCCATCATGTTGTACCAGCTTGAGGTGAGTTGGAACCTACACCAAGATGATTCCTATAGGGGCAGCTGCATAAGAGGCAGGAGAGGCCAGGAGGCTATGAGTGGGGTCTGATCCGTGCCTGATAAAGGTTCTCAAATTTCCAAGTGAATATGTCACGTAGGCTCCTTATTGCTTATTTTTTTCCTTGTAAATACTATGTGTTAATTCATTTTCTCTTTTCTTTAAAGAAAATACATGCATTCGAATAAGTCAAATAAAATCTGGTGTTAGAACTAATCTCTCCCCCTGCCAAATCAATTGGCATTGAGGGATTTTCTTTGTAAAACTAATATTTATGGCAACTTTTCCCTCAATTAGAGTACATAGTGATTAGGGGGAAATGGAGAAAAGAAAACAAAGAAAAGGAATTAAAGCTATATGCTAATCTACAACCAAAGGCCGACTAATAATACATGAATTGCACAAACAACTTATGAAACCTCTCTATTTAAAATTGTTCAGGATTAGAATTATCAGGACCATTTTACATTATGATATGTAAAGTCCTAAAAAAACTTTTTATGTCTACCCTCATCTAATCTTTTGAAATATGTGTTAAAATCTGTTAAAATTATTTTAGCCCATGTAAGGAATAGAAATTCAGTGGAAGTCATTAATGTTTGGTGACATTGCAGGCTTTCTCCCTCCAGGCACGTAGTAGCATTGCTCTTCATGACCTGTGACGTTAGATGTGGCTGTGGAACTTATTTTAGGAAATGAGGAGAGTGTGGAAATGGTGTATAATGCTTGAGGAGAGCCTTCAAAAGCTACCATGGCTTGCCCTATTCATTTTCCCCTGTTTTTCATATTTCAGATAATCAAAGCACTGTTAGCTTAAGTCTTTTGAATGAGAATGATGTGTATCCAAGACACTCACCAGTGTGAGAGGATTTCCTAGTGAGAGCAGTCAATACATTTCTGAACATGGAAATTTTGGATGTCTGTCTGTTACGGCAGCAAAAACTGGCCTTTGTTTTTTTTGTTTTCTAGTTTTTAGCAGCAAAAGCTAGACCGATATGTTCTTCAAAAAAATAATGCAATGAATTATAGATCTGAGGCATGTAGAAGCTATAGCCCCTTAAAGCCTTAATGACATATCAAAAGCAGGATAGTAAAGTAGTTAAGAGCATGGCTTGGAGGTAGATGGCATAGGTTTGGAGCTTGATTCTGCTGACTATTAACCATGTGACCTTCAGTAATTCTCTTAAACCCTCTGGACTCGGTTTTCTTTTAAAGAATCATAATACCCACATCATAAGATCATTATAAAAATTAAATGAATTAACACTTGTCAAATGCTTGGAATAGTGCATAGTAAGCCTTCTCACTGTATATAGAGGTAAAATATATAATTAAGTAGTGTGTGCAAATTCTTTAGAACAGAGACTAGCACAGAGTAAGTCCTCAGTGAGTATTTTTTGTTATTATCAATATTTAAAATAAAAATCATTGAATAGCAATCAAATACTTGGCTGATAATTTTCTCTGGGAATGTCTAGTAAGAGATAGGAAAGTAAAAACAAGCTAAGAAGAAAATATAAGTTTTTCTTTTGATTATGGATAACAAAACCAGCACTCACACAGGTGGGTTTTACCTCTGACGAGACGCTTGAACGCATTGCTGTTACCTTCCCTTTCTAATCAGGTATGTCCTGAGACAAGAAGCAGAGAGCATCAAGAAATGGAAGAGGACAAACTAAAGCTTTTTCTTTAATTACCTCTATCATCCAGAGTTAAGGGAAATAAGTCACCAGCGACTGAAACCAAACACTCCTGCCCATGAGAGATAAGCATCTCTGGGCAATTTCACACAGCCCAGCAAAAGCTTCTTTGAATTCTCATGACAAACCGGCCCTGGAATTTATCAGGCTGATTTATTCATCAGAATTACCTGAGATACCCATTACAAATATAGATTTCCAGAATCTCAGGTGGTGGAGGGATAGGAGAGCTCCTGGAATTCTGAATTTTAAGCAAATTCTTTAGGAGATTCTTCTGCCTGCTTACATTTGAGAACCCTAAATCCAGTCCCGTGGTTTATACGGAGTAACTGAAATACCACTGCTACCTGGTGGCAGCATATCCAAATTACAGGTTCCAGTGTCATTGTGTGACAATCAGTAGTGAAATTTTTCAAGTCATGCTTAATTCTTAGTCACCCCTGCCCTCTCCTAATCACAAACGTATTTTTGAGTTTTCTGGATTATCTGATACAGAGTTTATATAATTTAAACCCTGAGGACACAACCTCTTACCATTTTAATTCATTCTTTTTGTTAAACTGAATTTGAAATTATAACTTATTTTTCTTTAACTTTATATACTCTTATGACATTTAATTAATTTATAGAATAAAAGAAATCATATCCACTTATAGAACATTCTTTAGGCAGCTCTCTGTCAGAGAAACTGAGAGAGATAGAATCTTAAAGAGAGAGGGATGTCTGAGAGGAATGATTAGTTTTGCATATTGGACTCTATGATTGTCTGTTAAGATGGAAATAAAAAAAGGAATTGGTATTCAGGAAGTTTTTTCTTCTACTTTCAGAGAATTCTGACTTTGATTCACATATAAAAAGATGATGTCTTAAACCTTTGAATTGGAATAGACTTAGCTTTGCTGAGCTCAGATCCTTCCTGGTTTACATTCTTCATGAGAATCGGTTATGTAAAGCAAAATAAGAGCAGAAGGAAGTGTTGCATCCTTAAATATAACTGGTATTTCATAATGGATCATGGCATTCAGGCTTGTTTTATAGGAGTCAGTAAGAAGCAAGCATGGTATAACATGACTCTGAAATTGAGCATCATCCTACTCAGCGCCAGTGTGGCAACTCCAAAAAGACAGTTTGGCAATGTTCAAGATGATTTACAAGCAAACATGGTATGTTCTTCATGAAAAATAAAATATGTATTAACAAACAGAATGCTCATAAATGAAATAGATGAAAATTACTTGCAGGTTATTCACAGCCAACTTATTATTTGGCACCATTGCAGCCTCTGTAAAAACACCTGGTTGGATAGATTTGTGTAGCAGTGCTTTTTAAAATAAAAAAATACATTTTTGAGTTAAAATTTGTATAACATAAACCAAGGCATTTTAAAGGTAACAATTCAGTGATATTTAGTACATTCCAAATGTTTTGCAACATTGTCTAGTTCCAAATTATTTTCTTCACTCCAAAAGGAAACTCTGTACCCATTAACTAGTTGGTATACAGTTGTTTTAAAATGGCACATGGGTGAATTTCAAGAGGTTATAGAATTTCAGTTTGATGTTTCAAAATAATGTTCAAAAGACCTCAATATATGGCTTTGTCTTGGCTTGAAGTGTTTGCATTCTTGCCAAAGCTTTTTTAGTCTAGCTATGTCAGTTGGGAAGAGTTTATAATCAGAGGATTTAAAGAGTCTCACATGATGCAATCAAGAACAGTAGTTAAACTATGGGACTCTGATGAAAAGAATTCGATTGCGTGTCAAGTATGGTCACTGGCTTTAAAATAGTACAGAGAAAAGCCAACAAAAATGTGGGCAATGAGTCTGTGCATTCCTTATAAGCATTTTATTAGAAAAGAATGAGATTACCTATGCAAATTAGTAGGAAGATGTTTAGACAGATGTGTTGTGCCCACCAGATTGAGGTATAAAAAGCCCTGTGCAGGAAGGGACCTTCATTAACACTTGGGTAACTTACCCTTCACAATCTGTCTAAATCCTTCTCAATTGCTGCCACCATGACTCGTTACTTCTGCTGTGGAAGCTACTTCCCAGGGTACCCTAGCTATGGGACCAACTTCCACGGGACCTTCAGAGCCACCCCCTTGAACTGTGTTGTGCCTCTGGGCTCTCCCCTGAACTATGGCTGGGGATGCAATGGCTACAGCTCCCTGGGCTACAGCTTTGGTGGTAGCAACATCAACAACCTGGGCGGCTGCTATGGTGGTAGCTTCTATAGGCCATGGGGCTCTGGCTCTGGCTTTGGCTACAGCACCTACTGATGGACCAGTGGCTCCAGTGACTGCAGGACTCTCAGTTAATTCTCTGCACAGAACAACCTGAAGAGCAATGACTGTCTTCCTACCTTCCCATGTGCTTGGGTGATACGTCTTCCATCTTCTTGCTGACTTCTTGCTGTGGTCTTTGTCTTTGATGCTGTTGGACAAGTCACCCAGGACTCAGGTGCTGAACCGATACTCATCTACAGACAAAGGAAGCAAGATGCATTTTTTTGGTCGTACTTGAATTTTAACAGTGAAAAAGTAGTTTGCCTCCCGTGGTTGCTCTGCTCATGTATTATTAGCTTCTACATCAACATTAATGTATTACAAATTGGGTGTGGGTAGGAAGGGGATTTTCTGTTAGTCTCTTAATAAATCTATTTCCTTCATCATAAATAATTTTGTCCTGGTTATTTATTTTACTTTGCTTTTATGCTCTTGAATTCATCAATCAGTTTAAACCTGTAATGGTTGACTTTAACCAAATTTTATCCTGATTTCAGACTATATAGCCAGGATAGGGTGATGCCTAACCATTTTTTATTTTTATATTGATATTTCAATTTAAAAACCCCCTGGAAATGTCCCAAATTTAACCCAGATATAGTGCAATTGTTGGCGTTTCTCAAAGCTGATTATAAAACAGGAATATTTCTTAGCTGTTGAATGCTAAATCATGTTTTCTTTTCTCTTTTCCTTAGTGACACGATTCCATTTTGGTTCATTTCTCCTTTCCTACTGTTTATAGAACTCAGCTCTGGGGAGATTTGAACCCCTCAGGTTGTTGGAAGAATTGGAACTAAATAGACTTAGTTATGAAACTCTTTTTTTTAAAATTTATTTTTTTTTTATTATTATAATTTAAGTTTTAGGGTACATGTGCACAATGTGCAGGTTTGTTACATATGTATCCATGTGCCATGTTGTTTTGGTGCACCCATTAACTCGTCATTTAGCATTAGGTATATCTCCTAATGAAACTCTATCTTTAAGACTTCCTAAGATTTGATCAATAAAGGGAAGCCAACTACTAAAATCACATATTTTTTATCCTTTTTGACAGATGGGTTTTATTTTCTCCACTTTCTTCACCTCTGATTATACATATAACTAGTACTAAAAATGAAGTGTTTATTCTTTGAAATAATAGTTGCCATCAAAAGCACTTGAAATGGTATGTGGTCTACACTTAGAAAATTCCCCGTCTTGCTTACTGAAAAATCTCTGCTTTATTGAAGCAAAATACTTTATGTCTGAATTAAAACTCATTCATTCACATATCATGTATTTATTGCACCTCTGCCTGAGAGAAGGTGCTCGATTAATTGTTCATTGAGTTTACTTGTTAAATCTCTGCTTTATGGGTGCAAAATATTGTATTGTCCAATGTAAAGTTCATTCATGCATGCATCAGGTATTATTGGGCTGTGGCCACTGTGTTAAGATTTTTACAGTTGTAAAAACAACTAAGCAGAGGTGTTTTTGATATGAGAAGCTGACTATCTTCGAGATTTATTCATTCAAGAGGTACTCATCACATAGTATAGCACAGCATTGTCTTAAGATTTGGGGACACAAATCTTAGAGATAACTGAAACACAATCTATGCCCTTAAGAACTAAATACACTTTATTCAATATTTAAAGGGCTTTTAATAGTCTCCTATTTTATGTCAATCAATGTGCTGTAAATGACTATCCAAAGACAGATAGATATTCCTTACTCATTTGCTTCCCAGGACCTAAAATTGGAGACAGTCTGTGATAAGAACCATGTATACACACAAAGTGTTATAGGCTTGCATAGAAGGGAAGCTTCAGTATGTAAACATGACCATGAGAGGGAGTAAGAGTTACATATCAAGATAGATATGGCTGTGCAAATGTGAGAAAGAATAGGGCTTAGATGAAATAGGTTATCACCGGCAAGGCTCCAATACATAGGTAGGATGACCTGTTGGTGGAGAGATTCCAAGGGTGTTGAGTACTGGACAGGTGATTTGAGATCTTACCAACCACAAGACTTTAGATTCTATCTTTATGACTAACATTTATTTTCTATTTTAAGGCCATAGTTGTTTTGTATTTTGTTAATTTTTATTTTAAAAAATTTCAAACTTATGAAAAATTTGCTGTAATAGTGCAAAAAAGTCCTGCATTCTCAGATTTACATTTTTCTTCCATTGAATGTATTATTACATGTAGTATATATGCTATATGATGTATGTGTGTAGTGTGTGTGTATATCTCTCTCTATGTATGTATCTATGTATATATCTATGTATCTGTCATCTATCTATCTATCTATCTATTTGTCTATCTATGTATCTATCTAACTCTCTCTCTGTCTATCTATCTGGATAGCCACTCAGAATAGGTGGCAGGTATCATACCATTTATCTTAAGAACAAAGACAATATAACTATACAAATTAAATATTTAATATTAATGTAATACTATTCTCTAACCCAAAGTGCATACTCAAATTTAATCACTTGTCTCACTAATGTCCTTTGTACTTTTTTCCCTCTACTTCAGGATGCAGTCCAGTATTATGTATGTCTCTTTAGTCTTCTTTAATGTGGACCAGTACCTCAACTTTTCTCTGCCTTTCTTGACCTCAACCAATATGAAGAATGCAGGCAGTCATTTCACAGAAAGTATCTTGATTTGGGTTTGACTTTCCTCACGATTAGATTTATATCATGCCCTTTTAGTGGAAATGTCATAGAAGTGATGCTTTATCCTTCTCAGCACATCATATCAGGAGGCACATTATGTTGGCTCATGTAGTTTGGTTGATATTAACTTTGATGACTTCGGGAAAGTTGCGCCTTTCAGGTTTCTTTACTGTAAAGTTGCTCTTTGCCCTTTGTAATTAATAATTAATTTGTGAGTTGATACTTTGGCACTGTGTGAATATCTTATTTCTAATCAAGTTTTTACTTGTCAATTTTATGATTCATCCACAAATTTCTAATTTTACATTAATAAATCCCTTTACATTTATTAGTTGGCATTCTACTGTAAGAAAGAAGTTTCTCTTTTCCCCATTTATTAATTTTTTGTTTGCTTACTTATATGTGCCAATGCTTATATCAGTATGGGTTCATGGATTCCTATTTTACTCAATGTATAATAATCCACTAATATTTATTTTGATCTTCAGAGTGCCTCAGATTTGGACAGTGGGAATACCTTCGTGCTGCCTTCTATGTCCTTTGGAAGTGTCCCCCATCACTATTTGATCATTTTCTTTCTTTCTGGCTCAACAAGATATTCCTGTCTGGCTCATCTTGAACTTTTCTGCTCTTATAATAGAATCAGGGATTTCTCCCAGGAGTTCTGAGTTTTTTAAGTGCAGACTGGTATTTAGAAAGTAAGGGCCTGGCGGCTGGGCGCGGTGGCTCATGCCTGTAATCCCAGCACTTTCGGAGGCCGAGGTGGGTGGATCACAAGGTCAGGAGATCGAGACCATCCTGGCTAACGTGGTGAAACCTGTCTGTACTAAAAATACAAAAAATTAGCCGGGCGTGGTGGCGGGCTCCTGTAGTCCCAGCTACTCGGGAGGCTGAGGCAGGGGAATGGCTTGAACCTGGGAGGTGGAGTTTGCAGTGAGCCGAGATCGTGCCACTGCACTCCAGCCTGGGCGACAGAGTGAAACTCTGTCAAAAAAAAAAAAAAAAAGTAAGAGCCGGGCACGGTGGCTCATGCCTGTAATCCCAGCACTTCAGGAGGCTGAGGGGGTTGGATCACTAGGTCAAGAGATTGAGACCATCCTGGCTAACGTAGTGAAACCCTGTCTCTACTAAAAATACAAAAATTAGTCACACGTGGTGGCGGGCGCCTGTAGTCCCAGCTACTCGGGAGACTGAGGCAGGAGAATGGCTTGAACCTGGAAGGTGGAGTTTGCAGTGAGCCGAGATCGCGCCACTGCACTCCAGCCTGGCAACAGAGTGAGACTCCCTCTCCAAAAAAAAAAAAAAAAAAAAAAAAAAAAAAAAGTAAGATAAGGGAGCTCACTGCTGTGCTGTCATTGCTGTGTATCATATGCTATGACAATCATTGCTATGATCCTTAATTGTCCTTTCTGATTTAAGAATGACACACTCAGAAGCTGCACTGGAGCTCTGTGTGTGGGAACAGAATTCATTGAGGGGAAGAATTTGCTTATGGTAAGAGAGAGGCTGACCTTTTGGTAGGAGGGAGGTCTTCAAATGCCAGAGTGTAAAGGTCCTTTGTGCTGACCAAGAGACTACACCAGTGGCCTCAGAACCCCCTGTTCTTCAACTAGACTTCATACCACCTTTCCTCTGTTTCCGCCTTAATCCTGGCATTGATTCTTACTGTTGTGAGTCTCAGTTCTCTATGGGAGTTTGAAGGCTCACTCCTTCCTTTAGCTCCCTCTTGTCACAATTTCTGCTATGGCTCCTGTTTCTTTGTGATTTTCCTTCATCTCCTTTGCAACTTCCAGAAATGTAGTTAACCTTTTTTCAATTGACGTCATCCTTACAATTCTCTGTTATTGTTGGCTTCCACTCCTTCACTCCCTTACTATAATTTAATGGCTTCTGGGGAAGAAGGAGGGCAAAATCTGTAGGGTAACTCTGACATCTTGCACCTAAAAACCATATATTCCTTAAAGGGGGTCAAGAAGGGATTAACAAGTTACAACAACAACTTGCCTTCTCTTGCAGCAACAATGTGACAGATACAATAATAGACAATTACACTATTTGCATAATAATTTTTAGAGGTAGATTTTATTATCCACCTATTATTGAAGAAGCCAAAATTCAAAAGTTAAATAAATTGTTTCAGGCTGTATCATTCACCTGTGAAGTAAAACACTAATATATAAGTAAGGAGGGTCTGACTCCAAAGCCATTCCTCCACCTTAAAACAAACTATACATCACTTTCCAAATTATAGAGCTCTTCCCTAGAAATATCCCTGCGGAATACTTCTTATGCCATTAATAATTATACCTTATGTTTACATAGTGAGTTAAAAAATACATCCCTAGAATTTTATTTAATTCTAACAACTATCTTGGGAGATCAATATCATGAGGAAATTGACGGAGACTAAGTAATTTGCCTAAGTGGGCAAATGTTCAATACGTGAGAAGGGTGAAGCTTGAACAAGAAGCTTTCTTTGTTCCAGTTTAGAAGTCCCATCTCTGTTTACCATTATATCATATTCTTACACTGCACTGTTGAAGCCTGCCAACCAAGACCACCAGGAATACTCCTACAGACAAAGTTGGCTTTATTAACTTGTTGCCACAACAGAGAGACCTCACAACAGGAGAAACAGCAAGATATCTCAATAAGATGGTGTGAGGAGGGTTTGTTACAGGATTTGGGTTTGCATTAGGTAATTCTGGAGGATTGTAGGAAGTGGGGTCTCTTCTAGGTTGCATACTGTATTAGTTCCAGAGCATCAAGCTGACATCTCTGATTCCTTCCATGCCCATTGTCCTGCCACTGATAACAAATGCAGAATATTAATCATGAGCCTGCCAATTTGACTTAATTAATTGTATTTGTCCATTCTCACATTGCTATAAAGAACTACCCGAGACTGAGTAATTTAGAAAGCAAAGAGGTTCAATTGGCTCATGGTTCCATAGGCGGTATAGGAAGCATGGCTGGGGAGGCCTCAGGAAACTTACAATCACGGTGGAAGGCCAAGGGGAAGCAGTCACATCCTACATGGCTGGAGCAGGAGGAAGAGGGCAAAGGGGGAGGTGCTACATGCTTTTAAACAACTTTGAAACTCCTGAGGACTCTGTCATAAGACAGCACTAGGGGGATGGTGCTAAGTCATTGGAAACCACCTCCGTGATCCAACCACCTCCCACCAGGCCCCACCTCCAATATCTGGGATTAAAATTCAACATGAGATTTGAGTGGGGACACACAGCCAAACTATATCACCGATTTTATCAAGATTCTCTGCAATTTTCACAAGCTTTCCAAAAAGATTTTTAATAATTATTAGGCTCTATTCTTTATCTTGATACCAAGTCCTTAGATTTTCCCTTCTCACTCTCTCTAAGAAATCCTGTCAGGACTTCATTCCTGATATTTCTGCCTCAGTTCACACCTGCATCATTTCTTGCCTGGGTTACTAGCCCAGCTACTTATCCATTCTGCCAGGCAGTCTCCAATCCATCTTCCATGCAGCAGGCACAATAATCTCTCGAAATGCAAGTCTAATTATGTAGCTCTTTTCTGCAAACTCTTTGGTGACTTTTTTTTTATTTCTTACAGTTTTCAGGACAATGATCAAGTAGAGGCTCACAGATCTACCAATTTTTCTAGCCTTATTTCCTACTTCTCCTTAATGTGCTTCCTTTTCCCCTGCAGTGGGGACTATCACAGGTTTTTGTTACCTTCTGCACTCTTTTCAATCTAGTGAACTCCTACAGATCCTTCAAAAGATCTTCCTCCACCCCAGGGTGCTCTCCTTTTCCCAGCTGAAAAGTCTCATCTCTGTTTACTTTGATGTCATATTGTTCACACTGCACTGTTGAAGTCCACTAACCAAGACCACCAGAAATGCACCTATAGTCAAACAAGTTAGGCTTATTAACTTGTTGCCACGGTGGAGATCACAAAACATGAGAAACTGCAAGATATCTCACTAAGAGGGTGCGAGGAGGGGTTTGTTATGGGATTTGGACTTGAATTACATGATTTTCCAGAAGATCGAAGGAGGCAGACGTCTCTTCTACATTGCATACTCTATTAGTTTCCCATTGTCTGTCACAAATTACCACAAATTTAGTGGCTTAAAATAACACAAATTTATTCTTGTATCGTTCTGGAGGTCAGAAGTTCAAAATGGGTCTTACTGGGCTCAAATCAAGGTGTGTTGGTAACACTGCATTTATTCTATGGTCTAGAGCAGAATTCATTTCCTTGCATTTTCCTCTTGAGGCTGCCTGCCGGCTGGATGTCCAGGCACCCCATTTCTTTGGCCTCAAGCTCCTCATCTGTCAAATGTATGTCCTGTTCCTGACCTGCTGCCTCTGCTTAGGGGCCAGGGTTGGGGTAAAGGGGTTTAAGAATCAAAGCTGATGACATCCCTCCCCTGCTTAAAACTTTTTTGTGGCTCCACATTGCCCTCAAAAAAAAGACGTGTCCTGGATGTGACTGTGTGGGCTGGTCCTGCCTGCACCCCAGCCCGCCCCCCAGCCATTTCTTGGCTGTATCCCTTCTGTCTTCAAAGACAACAGCACAGCACCTTCCCAGCTCTCTCCTTGATTTGGATACTGATACAGAGTCTCCTGTCTTCCCCTTCTATTTATAAGAACCCTTGTGATGACACTGGGTTTGCCCAGGTAATCCAGGATAATCTCCCTAACTTAAGGTCAGCAGAGTGGCAACCTTAGTTCAGCCTTGCTGTATAACATGCAGGATTAGAATGATGACATCTTTAGGGAATATTATTCCGCCTATCACAGCCTAATTCTAGGATCAGCTGTTTCAAAGGATTTTATTTAGGAGGTGGAACAAGGCTGTATTTGTAATTGGTAAAGAAGTAGCAGTCACCAAAGGTAACGTGTGGTCATGGCTGTGGTTTGTGTAGCTCACTGTACTTGTTTTTCTCCCTTCTCAGACATGTTTACAGAAGGGTCTTATTTTTGTCTCACTCTGGCATCATCACAGCCTGACCTCATCTGATTCGGTGTTCTGGAAGTTGCAGATGGGAAGTGGGGGACACTCTGGTTTACTGTTAGTGTTATTGGGGCTGCTGTTTCTCTTTCTTACTGGTGCCTTCATTAGCTGATGGCTATGATTCCATCATTACAAGATGTATTCTGTAGGTTCTTTGAGGTCAAGCACCATGTTTTATTCAATGTTACATCACCTGTGCTTTGGATCCCAGACATTTGATAATTTTTTTTTTTCTTTTTGAGACTGAGTTTCTCTCTGTCACCCAGGCTGGAGTGCAGTGGCACACTCTTGGCTCACTGCAACCTCTACCTCCCGTTTTCAAGCGATTCTTGTGCCTCGGCCTCCTGAATAGCTGAGATTACAGGCACCCACCACCACGCCCAGCTAATTTTTGTATTTTTAGTAGAGACGGGGTTTCACAGTGTTGGCCAGGCGGGTCTCTAACTCCTGACCTCAGGCGATCCACCTGCCTTGGCCTCCCAAAGTACTGGGATTACAGGTGTGAGCCACCACACCCAGCTGATAAATTTTTTTGAATTAATATAATTATTTAAAACCTTAGAGAAATAAAGCCCAATTCCTTGTTACTTAAAATATGGCCTGCAGCCTGGGCATGATGGCTCACACCTGTAATCTCAGCACGTTGGGAGGCCAACGTGGGAAAATCACTTGAGGCCAGGAGTTTGAGACCAGCCTGGGCAACATGATGAAACTCCATCTCTACCAACAACAACAAAAACAACAAAAACAAAAACAAAAATTAGCTGGACATGGCGGTGTGCACCTGTAGCCTCAGCTACTCAGGAGTCTGAGGTTGGAGGATTGCCTGAGCCTGGGGAGGTTGAGGCTACAATGAGACATGATCACACCACTGCGCTTCAGCCTGGGCAACAAAGTGAGACCCCATCTCAAAAAAAAAATATGATATGCAGACAGGAAACATTGGCATCACCTTGTGCTTGTTCAAAATTCAGAATCTCAGGCCTCTCCTCTATTAAATTAGACTCTACACTTTAACAAGATTCTCAGGTGATTTGTGTGCACATAAAGTTTCAGGACTGGCCCAGTTCTGTTGACTCTTATCCCAAAGGAAGCAGAAATGGAGATACTTCTCACTGTTGATTCTTAAAAGAATTGATGAAATAGGATTGACATTTTTATCAAGAAAAGAAAGTTTTCTCTTTCTTATTATTTTTCCTATACTTTTGTTCTATTTTTTTATTGCTATTTACAGAAAAACCAGATTATGTTTTTCATTTCCATTGAGGATAGAGGAAAAGCACTTAAAATTGTAGCAGGAGAGCCTTCTATTAGATAAAGGTATATATTTCCAGATTCCAAAGCTTGCTAGGCAGGGGACTCTTTGGGTATTCTATAAAACTAAACATGTTAAGCATTGTTGTCTCTGAAAATAAGCTGTTATTTCTCAGCCTCCAATTCCTTTTTAGTGACTTGCCTCTGAGGCTTCTGACATTATCTTTGATAATGGTATTTGCACTACCGTGTCCTGTTTCTTTTTCTTCCCTTTCCAATCATCCTCCCCTCTTAGTAATCTACTTTGCAAGTGTGCCTTCCAATTTCCATTTTGAAGCTTCTATATCTAATGTGCTGGGGTGCAACTTCAGAATTTTTTTTTTTTTTTTTGAGATGGAGTCTCGCTCTGTCGCCCAGGCTGGAGTGCAGTGGCGCGATCTCGGCTCACTGCAAGCTCCGCCTCCCGGGTTCGTGCCATTCTCCTGCCCCAGCCTCTCCGAGTAGCTGGGACTACAGGCGCCCGCCACCACGCTCGGCTAATTTTTTTGTATTTTTAGTAGAGACGGGGTTTCACCGTGGTCTCGATCTCCTGACCTCGTGGTCCGCCCGCCTCGGCCTCCCAAAGTGCTGGGATTAGAAGCGTGAGCCACCGCGCCCGGCTGCAACTTCAGAATTTTTAAGACTTTCCTTATGAACAACCTTAAATTTTAAGAAAGAAATTTTTTGAACTGGTCATACTTTTGGTTGAATTTAAATTTTATTTTATGTTTAGTTTTGGTCAGCGAAGACTTTGATGACATAATGCTTCAAACTTGCCATTTCATTTGCTGTTTGGCAGTAACAGGAAGCATTATTTTAAAGGTTGTCAGAAGGATTTGCCCTTTGGTCTTCCAGAGGCCACCCAGTGGGTAAATGATTTGAAGCATCATGATCCTATTCTTCAGTGAGATGGTCTTCACACTGAGGGGGTACAACTCACCCTATCTATTACCCTTTCCACTAACTCAGCTTGCAGGCTGGTGCTTTAATTTAAATTTATACACAATTCCAGTTGCTGGCTCTAGCTCTGCCTTGGTGTCACAAGAAGAGGACCTTAATTCCTCTGTTTCGCATCCCCGAGAATAGAGAATAGACACCAAAACTGACCTTCTTATCCTACCGGTGATGAAAAGCATGCAGCAGAAACGTGCCTTCCTTTGAACTGCTTTTTCATGTTCATTATAAATCACATGTAAGGTGTTTCTGACCAGAGTCCATGAATCTACTATGCATCCAGGCATTGTTGTGGTATCACATTATTTCTTAAGAAAACCACATAGGTTCTGCATCAAATGAAGTTAAGCTTCATTAGCCAGATGCTTGCTGTGATAATTAACCACATAGCCTCACAAACGTGGCTTATCCCTCAAAGTGCTGTGGTAGCAACGTACTGAAATTTTGTCTTAAATTAGCCTAAGTCTTGGTCAGCAAGTTCTGATCCTGTCACGTGACAGTTTTTTTTTTTTTTAATATATATTGCCTGGCAATTTTATTTGACTTGGTGTGATTTTTGACTTCAGACCAGGTTTCTTGACCACAGCTCTATTGACATTTTGAGCTGGGTAATTATTTGTATTGTAGGGGCTGTCCTGTGCATTGTAGAATGTTTGGCAGCATCCCTGGCCTCTACCCGTTAGATGCTAAGTAACACCCCTTCCAACTCTTGAGTTATGACAAACAAAAATGTCTCCAGACATTGTCAAATGTCCTCTTGGGAGCACAGTTGCCCATAATGATGTCACATCAGCTGCAGTCTTAGCCATTAAGCCTGGCTAAAAGAGTGTCTCTGTTTTCTCCTTCACCATTCCACATTCATCCCATTTTATGTTGTATATTTTGCTAAAGAGGACACCTTTTCAGGTACCTTATTAAAGAGCACTGCACATTTCTCAAAGTTTGACCAAAGCACCGCCTTTATTGGAATCACCTTGTCTGCTTATTAAAAATGCAGATTCCTTGTCCCCACATGAGACCCACAGAATCAGAATCTAAAGGAATGGAACTCAGAAATATTCATCTAAAACAAGTATCCTGGGAGATTCTTGCACAGATTAAACTTTTAAAACTCATGATATTCTTGTAAAGGTTTCGATATTTCTGTGATTCCTATCACTGAATTTTGTTTTTCAAAGTGATGGCAGCTGGAAGCTCGTTAGTTTGTCTTAGTAGGAATGTGTAATAAGATGAGAAAAAGCACTCTCCGTAGTCGCCTGCCTAATTGACCAAATTCCAATGAGAGAATGTTGAATTGTCATATTGACTCATCAGTGATTTTTGATGGGAGAATCATACAATGTTTAGGGTGGCACATCCCAGGAAGTCAACTCATCCCATTTTTCAGTTGGGTCACGCTAGGCCCGGAAAAGTGATTTGCCTCAATCCTCACAGCAAGTGAGTAGCCAAGTTAGGTTTAGAATATTCTTTCATTAATTCGTTCAACTGAAACTTATGGAAAACCTATATTATGCCCAGTAGTGAGCGAGGCAGCGAGGAATCAAGGCTGATTAAAAATACCATCTTGCTCTCCTGGAAATAAGCATGTTAATGAGGCAGACAGATACCCATCACACAAGTGACGGTTATCTGGGAACTACGATTAAGTCCTACAGATACAAGGAAGAGGTTGGCCTACTGTTATGCTACAGATGGGCTCTAGCTAATCAGGAATGGCAGAAAGGCCTCCAAAAGGAAGTGACTGAGCTGGCATGTGAAGGTTGCATGGGAGTTGATCAGAAGGAGAGGAAGGAAGAGAATTCCGTACAGAACAAACGGCATGCGTCAAAGCTTAAGAGTGAGAGGAGCATGCAAAGTTTGAAGAATTAAAAACAGCGAAACTTAATGAAGAGGGAGTTGAGAACCTTTAGGTCAGTTTAGAGATTAAAAAATATTATCCTAAAAGCAATAGGAGCAATTGAAACACTTTTTTTCTTGTTTTATTTCTAAGACTGTTACTGATTTATTCATTTGTCATATTGAGGTACAGGCCTTCTATACCTAATTTGTTGAGAATTTTTATCATGAAAGGTTGTTAAATTTTGTCAAATTCTTTCTCTGCATCGATTGAGATGATCAAATAATTTTTATCCTTCATCCTATTAATGTGTAAAGTATATTACATTGATTAACTTTTGTATACTGAACCACTCTTGCTTATCAGAGGTAAATCTACTTGATCATGTGTATGATCTTTTTAATGTGCTTTTAAATTTGGTTTGCTAGTATTTTTGCATCTATGGTCATTAGGGATATTGTCCTATCATTTTATTTTCTCATAGTGTCCTTGTCTGACTGGCATTAGAGTAATGCTGGCCTCATAAAATGAGTTTGAAAGTGTTTCTTCCTCTTTAATTGCTTGAAGGACTTTGAGAAAGATTGGTATTAGCTCTTCTTAAATGTTTTATAGAATTCAATGGTGAAGTGATCTGGCTCTGGATTTTCTTTGTTGGAAGATATTTTCTTACTGATTCATTATTTGTTTCTTACTGACTCATTATTTGTTATTGGTCTGTTAAGATTTCCTTTTCATGGTGTATTCTTGGTAGGTGGCATGTTTCTAAGAATTTGTCTGTTTATTGGAGGTTATCAAGTTATTTTGGCATATAATTGTTCACAGTAGTCTCTTATGATCTTTTATATTTTTGGAGTATGAGTTATAATATCATTCCTCATGCCAGATGCACCCTTTTCCACCACCTTCCCCTATAACTCAACCATGAGATATGATTCTGTTTTGGACAATGGGCCCCAAAGGAAATCCATGGGAAGACAAATGTGAAACATATTCCTTCCTGAAACAAAATGAAGAGGAATTGTTGAGAAGAAGCCCTCTTTCCCTTCCTGGTTTTGGATCTTAATGCGTAAGAATGAGAAGTATGCACCTGCTGAGGGAATCACCGTGAAGCCAGCCCTGAACCCTGACACTGTCAAGGCCTGAAACAACCCTGGAATTACATCTGTTCTCATTTCCTATTATTTGTGAAAAATAAATTCTTTCTGTTTAATCAACTTTCAAATGGGGTTTTTGTTACTTGCAGCCACAAGCATTCCTGATAAAGTTTTAAACCTGGTCTTTCTACGTCTGGGATTTCCCTATTCTAATTCATCCTCCACACTCTCAGAGTAGTGATATTTATAAGGTGTAAAATTGATCATGTCACTCCCACCTTAGTGTATAAAGAGGCTCCTTTGCTTCCGCAGCACATACAGTCACATGTGTACCCTGACTGCCTTTCTGGCACAACCTTCCATTAATTATTCTCTTATATTCAAGGCTATGGTCCCTCTGAATTATTTTTGGTTCCTGGAAGACACTTGATTATTTAACATCTTTGAGACTGTGCTTTAAAGTACTTCCTCTTTCTGGAATATTTCCTAGATCCGACTATTCCCCCTAGCCAATGTCTACCATTAAAATACCCTTTTCAAGACCCAGTTTATGTATCTATCCCTTTCATGCTGAAAGTTTCCTGCAAGTAGCCCCTACTTCAGGTAGAATCATCCACTGTGTCCTTTACTCCCGAAGTCTACAAGGGGAAGTCCCTACAAGGGACTTCTAGGGTAGAACATATACAGGTATTTCATTTACTTATAATTTCTGATTTAATCACAATTTCTCATTCATCTTTGGATCCCCAGCACCTACACAATATCTGGAACATAATACATGCTCAATAAATGTCTGTAAGAACAGATGTTTAAAAAGATGAATGGAAGATAATTTTTGTATTGTATGGTAACCACTGATATATATTCTAAAACTCATTTAAAACATTCCATTCTATCGCATGAGCCTGAGAGGCAGAGGTTGCGGTGAATCATGACCACGCCACACAGTCAGCCTGGGTGACAGAGAGAGACCCTGTCACAAAATAAAATAAAAACAAAAACAAACTCCCAAACAAAAACAAAAATAAAAACAAACAAAAATACTCCATTCTAATTTAGCTTTCGTTTCTAATAAATGTTAATATGCTGAAGCTGTAAACATTATATTTGAAGCTGATACGACAGGAACATTTTTGTTGTGCACATTGTAATTGACTCTATTTCTGAAATTTGTACACAATATATTTCCTACTCCCTTGTAGAAAGTCAAAAAGCAGAATTTTTTCTTTATTTATGTCAGGTCTTATTTGAAATCAAAGAAATATGAAAGGTAAAGTCAAATTATTTATTAAACAGCATTTTAGGATTGTTATTAGAAGAGGGCCATGAATTTTATCCAAGCCAATAAATATCCAACAATGATTAGTCTATTACCGTGCCATTTAACATGTGAGAATATATTTTTCTCTTTTGTAAACCTTCATGTTACACAGCTTATTTAGGGGGAAAATTTACAAAAGGATATTTTAACAGCAATTGGTTTGAAATGCTGCTGCTTTCTACGGGGCTGCCTCACAATCACATTTCTCCTCCTGTTGAATGGCATTGGAGAGGCCATGGACATTTTTAGGATCTGGTTAAGGAGAAGCTGAGTCAGTGATTCGTTCAGTTTGGGCATGGAAGGATATATTTATGTGTTTTGTGGCCGCTTCTGTATCTAATTAAGCTACTTCTAGCCATTCTTATGTGGGAATGGTTCCCAGGAATTCTTCGACCACTCTGCTGATCTACCCAGAATGTGTGATGTGAAAATGCAGGACCAGAGGCCCTATCTTAGCCTGAGTTTTTCCCATGGCTTAAACAGCACAGGATGAGTAGTGGAGGGGAAAACAGTCTGAAATGATGGAGCCAGAAGCTAGCCTGTGGGAAAGAAAACTATTATAGTGGTGTGCCAGGCAATTCATAATAAAAATAATATTTTTTTCTCTGAATTTTGTAGTATTTGTAATTTTTGTTAGTGTTTAATTTTTTTTGTGATTTTTTTGAGCATCTCAACAAATATTTACTTTTGTACTTAATTTTATATTTGTTATATTGTATACTTTTTAACAAAAAGGGCTTTCAACATTGTATGCTTTCAGGCTTTATGAAAACCTTGCTCTTTCTTTGATAAGCCTATTATCAGAATAAAGCTTTCATAGGCTCAATATAGGATTAACTTTGCTATTAATTTTTAAATGACTTGTTGATAAATGATATATTTCCCTAAAATTTTCTTTTGTTAGAATTTTCTGTAGACTTTCTAGAGAAAATCTAAGCTGTTCTCTGTAAATAGGGCTTAAGTTTTAAAAAAGACAACATATTTTAATTACCATTCATGTACAGAGCTAGGTTTTGTGCTGCAGAAGGCAAAGCTAGCATCTTGTCAGATTGGGTAGGCGAATGGGAGAATTCATTTAAATAGAGCAACATAATTGACCTTTGGCGATATTAATTCAAAAATTTTAAATTTTCCATTATACAATGCTATTTTTTGTCTAATTTTTCTTTTTCCCTAACATTATCAGCTTTTCTATCATGAAACACAGCAATGTGATGCCAGTAGAAATAGAATGTAAATCATTCTAGGATTTTTAGGGAATGATCTGCGGTTGAATACCTTTATGTTTTGGGAATAAATCTAATTTCAATTCCCTGAACTTGTTTAGCTATAAGCCACATGTCGTGTTTGAATTTTAATTGCTGAATCCCCATAGGCAGCCATCCAGGTTTGCTCACGAAGCAGGGTACTGTAGGTGTTTTCATTCTCCAGAATGATTATTACGCATTGCATATCTGTATCAAAACATTTTATGTACTCCATAAATATATAAACCTACCATGCACTCACAAAAATTAAAAATAAAAAAATTTAGGCCGGGCGTGGTGGCCCACACCTGTAATCCCAGCTCCTTGGGAGGCCGAGATGGGCAGATCACTTGACGTCAGGAGTTCGAGACCAGCCTGGCCAACATGCTGAAACCCTGTCTCTACTAAAAATACAAAAACTAGCCTGGCACAGTGGCACGCACCTGTAATCCCAGCTACTCGGGAGGCTGAGGCAGGAGACTTGCTTGAAGCGAGGAGGCGGAGGTTGCAGTGAGTCAAGATTGCACCACTGTACTCCAGCCAGGGCAATAAAGCAAGACTCTGCCTCAAAAAAAAATTATATATGTATATATTTACAAAAATGCCTCTGCTGTAATTAGTCTACTGCTGGCTAGAACACTGGCATGGTTTTGAATTTTCTAAGTGTCTCATCTTGTTCTTGGATTCAGCCTTTGGTTCCTAGCTGCTGATAGCAGGGAGCAAAGTTACCTCTGGGTTACGAAGTAAAACCTGGGAGAGCTCATGTGTAATACATATCTGTTTTGTGGCCTTCTAGAATGATTCCTATTATCTCTGTGCCTATTTCTGTTCCATATGCCCTCTTTGGTATTTGTTCTGTAAGTTCTCTACTAAGCGCCACTGTAAGAAATCTTAATGCAGGTGTCTGGGAATCATATATCAGGTCTTATATGATCCAAGATAGTTTTGATCAGCCTTATCCCTCCTTTAACTCATGTTTGAGAACTGACTCTCTGTTTAGAGAGGAATAACATTCCTTCTTTATCCTGGGGTGCATGATCATTCTAAAAGTGAAATAACTGATTTCATACTGTCATCTGGCCCTTTATATATCATCACATTTGTCAGACAATCTAGTTTCATTAGATCTAAGAGAAAAAAAATTCTAAATCTTACAATACATTTTTTATTCATTTTTTTGTGTTTACCTTATTAGTTTCAATATTTAGTTTAAAATATGTTTCAGGCCAAAAAATTAAATTTGTTTGACAATTCAGTACAAGGATTAATCCAAATACTCCATTTTAAAATCTCAATACTATTAATTCAAGCAGTCTTTAGAAATGTGATGCTAGGTATAGTTTAGGAGGGGACTATGATTAAGATTACACTTTTAACCAGTTTCCCAAACATGGTAGCTGTAGATAGAGAAAAAAAAAAAAGACTCTTTCTCATGAGTCCCATTGTACTTGTCTTTCATATTCCAGAAAAGAGAATCCTTGAAGCACGTGAATACTAAGACATACTTTAATTTTGAGAATTTTGAGATAAACTCACTATCCATTTGTTATTTTATTTATTAATGTATTTAACACATATTTATTGAATTCCAACTGTGTGTTGTGGAAATTCAGAGAGCAAGAGGACTGCATAACAGCTAACAACATCAGAATATTTCTTGATATTATATACCTGCTTACAGAGAGTTATATAGGGTCTATAAGACAGAGTGCTTTGAAGTCCTGGCAATAATTTTTTTTTTTTTAGGAAGGGAAATAATTTGTTTAAAGGCATCTTCTCTCTGTACTGTATCACACGAGAGCTTTCTTAAGCCACTGTAAAGACATCATAAGCAAGAGCAAAACAGGTTAATGAGCTTTTTAGAATGTAAATTGGTGTCAAGAATGAAAATGAGGGCTTTGTGTTTTTCACCACCCACCAGAGCCAGGATATATAAAGAAGGTTCTGAGACTAGGAATCCATCCCACTGAGGAAACGCACTCCGTTGCTACCTAAGCCCTCCACTCCCGACACCATGCTCTGCGACAACTTCCCCGGGGCTGTCTTCCCAGGATGCTACTGGGGCAGCTATGGCTACCCGCTGGGATATAGCGTTGGCTGTGGCTATGGCAGCACCTACTCCCCAGTGGGCTATGGCTTCGGCTATGGCTACAACGGCTGTGGGGCTTTCGGCTACAAGAGATACTCGCCATTTGCTTTCTACTGATTGGCTGAAATCCCTGAGGCGTAGAATCTTCTCTCCCTTGAAGGCTGAGCAGCACATCTCCAGGTTACCCCGTATCCACTCCTTTAGTCCTCATTTGCTCATCAACCTCAGAGACACTGCCTTCCAACTTACCTCGAATCTCAGGGGAGGAAAATGAAAAAGCAGACGCTTCCTCAAGCTGCCTCCCCTGGCTGATGTTCTCTGGGACATTTTCGGAAACTTGACCTCACGCTTGTCATGCGCTACTTTTGAATTTTTCATGACACTCATGACTTGTCATGATGAAGTCATGGATATGTCTATCAAAATCTCAATAAATTTGTCTCAACTGGTATAATATTCTCATGCTAGAGTGAAGTTTCCTTTCTTGGTGTGTGCATATTTTCTGTTACATTGGGGGTGGGGGAGAAGTGAATTTATTTTTCTCATGTGGGCATTAGGAACAGTGAGAAAGCAAAGAATTATTGATACCTGTGATAAGCAGGTAAGAGGGTGGGTTGCAGGCAATGAATTAAAAAGTTGCCTGTTTGAACCTTCTTTAAATTTTATGATGCCCACCTCCAACCCAGTGGAGCATCATTTATTGCTCGGGATCCCCTTCTCATCTCACTACTTCTGCTCCTCTGCAAGAAAACCCAATACAGAAGGAACTTTTTCAGTCACTTCCATGTTAGTCCAAATGAAACCCACTGTGTTCCTTTTCCTAGGGACTAAGGATTATAGACTAAAGTACCATGTCCCCTAATGAAGGATGCTGGAGCATTGAGTAATAGAGAAGCCACAGACATCCTTTGGAAATCTGAGAGTTTTTAAGGTGAAGGAATAAATCCCCTATATCAAACCATCTAAGGTGTCTATTTTGTAGCTTAGAAGCACCTGGGTTATTCACAACCATGGCAAGTTTCTTAATCTTTATAGAATCAACACCAGATAGCCAGTTTCACTTAAAAGATATGAGCTGTAATGAATATTTCTGAAGATATATCAGCTTTTCTCTGTGTTCCTTTAGGGAAGGGAGCAATTTCCTTTTATACACCAAATAAGAAAAGTCTCAATCCTTCTATTGAAAACATCTTACGTATAGTACAAATATTCTTGGTGGTAACAAAATTTGGCTTAACCCTGCTTTTCTATTGAATATGTGCAAGTGATTATATTGCATATGGTTCACTTTGTAGTTAAAAACATAAAGACTATTTGGAGAGGTCATTTCAGAAGAGAGTATTTTCTCCACCATACTTTATCTAACATATATCTTTTTTAAAAAATCAGGAAATAATTGATTGTTTTCATTTTTTTTTCCATATTTGAGTTTCTTTTTTTTTTTTTTAATTATACTTTAGGTTTTAGGGTACATGTGCACAATGTGCAGGTTTGTTACATATGTATCCATGTGCCATGTTGATTGTTTTCATTTTTAGCGGTAGTAGACAAGGTTACAGCCAACAAAATCTCCAGTTTGCAACTTTCTAGCAGCCATATGTTAATTCATGCTGAGAATTGTGAATTAATTAAACATGCAGGTTAAAATAGAACAGAAAAAGAAAAGTGGGATTTTTCAGAAATTAGAGCATCAGATCAAAACTAGAAGGTTATCAGCCTGTTCTGTAATGATGACTGACTTATATAAAAATTTGAGCTTGAAGGGACCTCAGAGAGCACCTCATCTAGTGTTTTGGAAATTTCAGTATGCAGGAGAATTACCTGAGCAGCTGACTTAAAAATTTAGATTCTTATGCCTTGCCCCTAGGGATTCTGACTCAGTACATCTGGGGTTAGGTCTAGAAATCTAAACTTTGAAGACGCTCCTGATGGCTTCTAGTACAGGTGGTCTGAGACCCACACTCTTAAGAATCACGTTTCAGGTCATTACAGATGTACACTACCCAGCCACCCACACCATTTATTTATGACACTGAGTCTTGATAAAGGAAAGTCTTTTACTCAAAGGTTTCTAGCACATCTCAACAAGACAAGGACAGAGGAGAGACGATACTTTACATCCCCAAAGGAGTACAGGAGGTACAACATCTGTGTTTAAGCACTTTTCAACTTGAGTGAACATGTGGTTGCTAGAAAGTTCCAAACTGAAGATTGCATTGGCTGTAACAATGTCTACTATTTTTAGACAGAGAAAGAATCTATTGGGTAGATATCCAGTAGTCTGGTGCTGAAGGCTCAGATGCCATGATCTGCTAAAAGGAAAAAGTATGTTATGTAAGGATTTTATAAATTCACTTTCTCCTATTGCATAGAAATGTACAAATTCCTAGTGCACTTACATTACTTAATATTATTTGATGATTATTTTTAAAAACTGAAATTCAGTCTTTTTAAATGAGTATACCCAGATCCCACCCCTGCACATTCTGACGGGAAGATCTACGGGGTCTGGGGATTTGTATTTAAAAAAATCCCTTTAAGTAATGTGGTTTTATGCCATCAATTTGAAACAATTACAGGGTCTGGGGATTTGTATTTTAAAAAATCCCTTTAAGTTATGTGGTTTTATGCCATCAATTTAAAACAATTACAGGGTCTGGTTTCATGGCTGTTCTTTTCTGTCTTTTTTAGTTCTCTCCTTTTATTTTGAATTTAAAAACCAAGATGATTCCTCCATATTTATATAGAATTCATAAAAAATGAAAACAGTAAGTAACATGTTACAGGTCAATTTAAGAAAAGCCTGGAACAAACACTTACTGCTACATTTAGGCTTAATGGTAGTCTGTATAGAGTGTAGTTAGGTATTCATTTCTAATTGCTTTATCTACTTTGATATTGATCTGAACCTAGTTTAGTGCTCTGTGCATAGTAGAAACTCAATATATATGATGAGATTATCAGACCACTTTCCTCAATAAACACGAAAAAGATGTTAAACTTCTGTTTGCTACCATCTTGCAGTGCCATTCTTTAATTCATAGCCATTTGTGGGTTGGAAGCTTGATGTCTGTGCATTTTATGACTTAGGTTTATCTCACAAAGTCACACAGGAAGTACTGTTTTGATTTTCTATTTCACCATTAATTGCTTGTTTCTTCTCATTGAAAACCAGGCTGTGTATCTTTAACATTTCCCTGCTTAATACAGTTGATATAACTGAGAACTTGATTTGAATATTAAGGGCATCTTATGTATAGAAGAATCTTCTAGAGAGACCCCCAGTAAGTCCAATTAGACCTCCTCTCCTTATCATTAGGCTTCCCAATCCCTTGACTACTCTGAAGTAATAATTCACCAGTGGTAACTGAATATATGTATGTTAATTTGTATTTACCCATTTGATTCACAGGGGAGGTTTAGAGTCCTACAGAATTTTTCATGGCTAAGTAGGATAGATAACATATTATGTGATATCCTATTTAACATTTCTCATGTACTCTCTAAAGGCTATTTTGAAGGGATCTGACATCTGCCCTCTGTTACAAGGTTGGTGGAGAAACATTCTCCACATGGCATCCTTCATGTGACCAGTGTATCTGATGATACTATCCAACAAAGGTGTTGACTGTAACATTATGACACTCCAAAATGTGAAGATAGCAGAGATGTAGTGAATCTGATAAAAGCAGGGAGTCCTGTACTATATTCACATTATTCTTGCATATAAGAAATGACCAAATAATTTGCCCTTCCTCCTGTTTTTTCTTTTCCTGCACTGTCTTCCCTTCTGCTTCTATATCTTTCTTCAAGATTATATCCTCTTCCCTTAGATCTCGTTATAGTAGGATCAGTTCCTAAGTGGATTTGAGAGCAGTTTCTCACCAATAAGTCAGAACAAAAGAGGAGCCTTCCTAGCACAGGGTAATCTCATAGTCATAGGAAGTCAGTTGACAAAAGAAGTCAACCTTTCCCAAATATTCATAGTGGCCCTACTTTCAACCACAGTGGATACCTCTGGAAGATTATCAAATGCCTTATAAATCAGAGCTCTTCTCAGTAAAGATACAAAAGGACGCAAACATAAAACACTGAAGAATAAATACATGTTGCTGCTATTTAGTAAATTTAACCCGAAGGGTAGGTCTTTTCTCATGCAGAAAAGGCTTTTCTTGCTCTTTTGTCAATAACTTTAGACACAGTAGGCAAAGCAGAAACTAAAAATGCTTCATACGCATATGGGTGATTTTTGGTTTCCCGTAATTTTCCTTAAGATGAACGGTGGCCTTTCTCAGAGCCATCCAAAGTGTATAGCTTTTGCTCAGTGCACATGTTCGACCCATAGATTTCTTATGGCACATGTGCAAGAAAATCATGCTTAGAAACCAACCAGCCAACCAACCCACTCCTGTTTGTATAGATCTTTAGAACAGCGTAATTAATTTTGAGCTAAATGCTTGGTAAGCACGTTTTTATCTTATTAGTTTCTTATGATGCAGATTATTTTCTCAATTTGGTTTATTTAACATTTTAGGCCATCATTTCGAGTGTAGTCCAGTATAATTTTTCAGTCATTTCAAAGGCAAACATAATTAGGGAAGAGGCAAAAATAACCAATATTATTTCTGGGCCTGCAGTGGGTTATTATTACTCTTTACAACCCCATGAGGTTAGTTTTATTCCAGGTTCTATTATCCCCATTTTACACTTGAGGAAACTGGAATTCAGAAATTTCAAATGACATATTCATAGTCTGAAAGCTAGAATATGGCAGAATGGGGTTTCTAATCTGGGTGTGTTGGATGCTGAAGCCTTACCACCTGCCTCTCTGCTAACCAGAATCCACTCCAGTGGCATCCTATAGAACTGGAAATACACATTCCATAAAGGGACCCCTGCTTTGTCTTGTTCACCCTCGTGTTCCCAAAATAAAGCACAGCATTGAACTCATATTATCTCCTCAATAAAGCTATCATGAATGAAACAAAGGGGCTGCTATGTTTTTCAAATTAAGATCTTTAATCTTGGCAATGAGATCCATTGAAATCATTTGTTTAGACCATGAACACGGCACTATCTGGCTGGGATTTTTTGTGATATCCAAGAAAGAGCCCATGAATGTGTAGACTGAGTCCAGAAATGACTTCCCAAGATGTCAGAATAGGCTATAGATGCCATTAGGTCAGGATCCACTGAGCGGCTGAAGCAATAACATCATGCAGAAATTTTATTTTCTCCAGCTCTCTTAGTGACATTCATTTAACTGTGTCCCTTAGATTTTAGAGATATCAAATAGAGAGTATTTGTAAGTAAATTTTTTTTTCATAAATGTCAAAAATGACTTTATGCCTTGCCTTAGAATGATGGGATGAGTAAGCTCTTCAAAGTTGCACATCCCAGAGATAGAAAGCCAGTGAAGAAAGAAGTAGAAAAGAGGCACCCTCTAGGGCTCATCCCAGATCTCAGTGCTTCCTTGTCAGCTGTCAAATTTTGCTTTTGTAGCTTATAAGTACTATGCCACACTCTCACTGGTCCTAACATCAGAACTTAAAGTATAATTCATCTGTGACATTTTATATATACACAAATGACTACTATTATTCCTGCCTCACTGCATCCACTAAAGCTTTTATAACTATGGCATTTAGCTGCATAGACTTAGGTTGACTGTAGGCTTGTCTGCTTTGCCTTTGTTTCTAATATGAAAGGTTTGTTAGGTCTACAAACTCTTTAATATCTCTACTTCAAATCCTGGTATGGGGCTTTATGAAGCATGAGGACGTTTAGTAAATTCCTGCAGACCAAAAGCACGGTTTGCTATTGCAATTGGCATTATTTTTTGTTCTTGAGACATCTAATAATTGGAGGATTCAGCTTGGAGTCTATTTTAACCAAAGACTTTGAAGACACTGCAGTAACTTCTCATTACAGGAAAAAAAAAAACCCACAAAGAAGAATCCTTCTTCACCTTTGGCAGTTAATTCGGCTCAAACTTCTTTCAAGAATAATGAGGATCTCTTTTTTTTTTTTTTTTTCAAGGAGATCTAGGAAATTAATGAGAATACTAATTCCCTTGAACTAAAAAAGGAAAGAGGTGCATTTCTTCATCACAGCCTCTGGTGAGGTTATATGAGTCACAAAGGTAAAAGAATCCTATTATGTGCTATAACCATTGAGTTTGCTGCCTGATCAAACCTTTATTCCTTGGACAAGGTGATAGAACTTCTTCTCCAAGAACTTCTACCAAAATGGCTGCTGGGAAGTTATGGGTATTCCCTGGGCCACAGTGATGCCTGTGGCAATGGCAGCACCTTTTTACCTGCCGTCCTGCACCTGTTATAGCTGCAGAGGACACCAGCTACTTGGCTATAAAAGAGACTGGGCAACGGGAGTTTATTGATTATTTTGCTTATCGAATACTTTATCACTTCTGGGGCATTTTGTTTTTTTGTTTTCAGTCTGATTCTACTTTTCTTTGAGTTCCAAGGTGCTGCTTGAGCAAATCCAGCCTCTGCTTACAGTGGATCAGGTTCACTTCAAGATGTGTTACTTCAGCCTGTGTCTGAACTTTTCCAGGAGTTCCTCATTTAGGCTTGTGATGTTTTTTTGAAATATGAGAATGCTTCTGTTTAAAAAAAAAAACTTACCTGAATTAACATAGGATGGGACGTGTGGTTTGAATATGTTTTCTGGTGTAAATATGTTTACAGTGGTCATATTTTCATTTATATTTTACAATAAAAATAATATTTTAAATTTAGTAAAATGAATACCGACTTTAAAATATTACCAAAAGATGTTAACCCTGGGTTATCTGAAAGGAGAAGTTGGTGATGTCCAGGTAAGTTTAATTTATATATTAGTATCTGAAACCCAATAATAAAATCAAACCAATCTACCTTGGGTCTTAAATAATAAGTACAGAATGACTGTATATATTGAAATATAATTGCATACGTGTTTACTCTGAAATTCAATTAAAAAGTTAATTGAATATTCACACAAACATATGTGACTATGCACATATATTTTTATATCTTGCTATTCTCTTTAATTTTATCTCATCTCTAGAACCATGTTTTTCAATATGTGGTGCCTGGATCAGCATTGAGATCAGCATTAACCAGGAACATTATCAGAAAGCAACTTTTCAAGCTGCCTTCTTTCCTCCTCACCCATCGAGACCTGTGAAGTCAGCGATATGTGTTTTATGAACACATAAATCTCCTTCTAGGAGATTTGGTGTGTGATATGCCTGTAAAACACTGCTTAGAATATTCAGCATATTGATTCATCAAACAAATATGGAATCGTTTCATGAACCACTTTTATGAGTTAGATTTGGGATGAACGAAAGAAAACAATGATTTTAACATGCATTTATATTGTATTTTATGATTTCACTGTTTCTTATTAGAGCTTCAGAAAATCTCAGGAATTGGGGTAGTTACGTCTTCTGTACAACTTTGCAGTTGAGGCACAGAATGTGGTGTTAGTATCAAAAGTTAGGCAAACAATATGTAGACTTCAGACCAGAGTTCAAATCTGGTTTTACTACTGTGGTCCTTCCATTGTATTACCTAGTAACCAAATTACACTCTAGTAAGTGATAAAACCAGAAATGTAAGCAAATATGTGCAAGGTTGGGTTATATTCTTGAATGTCTTATACACTTTATTGAAGAAAATTAAAAAAAAAACCACATTAGTAAATTTTTCACGTTTAAGGTCAACACTTTGCTCTTCTACCTAATGTTAGATACAGCCTAATGTTAGATACAATAGGATTCTTTTTATGATTGGAATCCCTGTATTACAGTGAATTTAAGTATGCTAAATAATCAATACAGGGTTAAATAAAAATCTGAATATAGTCTTTTCATTAACTCTTCCAAAATATACAACAAGCTCCATGTTATCTTCTGCTATATTTTTCAGAACAATTGGGTATTTTAAAGTTTTAGGTGGCTGGGTGCTGTGGCTCATGCCTGTAATCCTAGCACCTTGGGAGGCTGAGGCAGGTGAATCATGAGGTCAGGAGCTCGAGACCATCCTTGCTAACATGGTGAAACCCTGACTCTCCTAAAAATACAAAAAATTAGCTGGGTGTGGTGGCATGCACCTATAGTCCCAGCTACTCGGGAGGCTGAGGAAGGAGAATCACTTGAACCTGGGAGGCGGAGGTTGTAGTGAGCCAGGATCACACCACTGCACTCCAGCCTGGGTGACAGAGTGAGACTACATCTCAAAAAAAAAAAAATTTGGTAACATTTTGAATAATCGTGTGTGTGTGTGTGTGTGTGTGTGTGTGTGTTCCATTGTATGTTAAGTTCTAGGGTATATGTGCACAACCTGCAGGTTTGTCACATAGGTATACATGTGCCATGTGGGTTTGCTGCACCTATCAACTTGTCATTTACATTAGGTATATCTCCTAATGCTATCCCTCCCCCTGTCCCCCACGCCCTGACAGGCCCTGGTGTGTGATGTTCCCCTCCCTGTGTCCAAGTGTTCTCATTGTTCAATTCCCACCTATGAGTGAGAACATGCAGTGTTTGGTTTTCTGTCCTTGCAATAGTTTGCTCAGAATGATGGTTTCCAGCTTCCTCCATGTCCCTACAAAGGACATGAATTCATCCTTTTTGATGGCTGCATAGTATTCCATGGTGTACATGTGCCACATTTTCTTAATCCCGTCTATCGTTGATGGACATTTGTGTTGGTTCCAAGTCTTTGCTATTATGAATAGTGCTGCAATAAACATACGTATGCATGTGTCTTTATAGCAGCATGATTTATAATCCTTTGGGTGTATACCCAGTAATGGGATGGCTGGGTCAAATGGTATTTCTAGTTCTAGATCCTTGAGGAATCACCACACTGTTCTCCACAATGGTTGAACTAGTTTACAATACCACCAACAGTGTAAAAGTGTTCCTATTTCTCCACATCCTCTCCAGCACCTGTTGTTTTCTGACTTTTTAATGATCGCCATTCTAACTGGTGTGAGATAGTGTCTCATTGTGGTTTTGATTTGCATTTCTCTGATGGCCAGTGATGATGAGCATTTTTTCATGTGTCTGTTGGCTGCATAAATGTTTTCTTTTGAGAAGTGTCTGTTCATATCCTTTGCCCACTTTTTGATGGGGTTGTTTTTTTTCTTGTAAATTTTTTTAAGTTCTTTGTAGATTCTGGATATTAGCCCTTTGTCAGATGGGTAGATTGCAAAGATTTTCTCCCATTCTATAAGCTGCCTGTTCACTCTGATGGTAGTTTCTTTTGCTGTGCAGAAGCTCTTTAGTTTAATTAGATCCCATTTGTTAATTTTGGCTTTTGTTGCCATTGCTTTTGGTGTTATAGTCATGAAGTCTTTGCCCATGCCTATGTCCTGAATGGTATTGCCTAGGTTTTCTTCTAGGCTTTTTATTATGTTAGGTCTTACATGTAAGTCTTTAATCCATCTTGAGTTAATTTTTGTATTTTGTATTAAATTTTGACTTTGATGCTGGGAGTTTTTCTTCCTATTTGTGTCATTTCACTGGGCCTTTTCCCAATAATATTGATCATATCTTAGAGAACAGTTAAAGTAGTGAAAATTAGTTGGCTTAATGTTTAATATAAGTAAGATGTAGAATGTGTTCACAGATTCTTTAAGTTTCTGTTGAAAGGCTAATGTGCATATTTCTGATGTGCTTTTCTCTTTCTGGTTATAGGTCTGTAGTTAGTCAGATATAGGATGGAAACTGGAAGAGTAAGAGATTCCTCCACAACGTCATGTTTCTTGAGAGTTGATTACTGAAGGAAACTACACTTACATTTTATCTGATGTGGCTGATTCTGTTTAACACTCCACTATTCTTATTACTTATTTTCCCATACCTGGTAGACCTTAACATCAATGTTATTTAATAAACTTAGAGCCTAAACACGGTTCATAATTCCATCAGTAAAGAGGAACATTGAAGAAACTAAAAATTAATTTAAAAGTTAGTGAAATAGTGTAGTGTAATCCCAGCACTTTGGGAGGCTGAGGCAGGTGGATCACAAGGTCAGGAGATTGAGACCATCCTGGCTACCACGGTGAAACCCTATCTCTACTAAAAATACAAAAAAATTAGCCGGGCATGGTGGCGGGTGCCTGTAGTCCCAGCTACTCAGGAGGCTGAGGCAGGAGAATGGTGTGAACCCGGGAGGCGGAGCTTGCAGTGAGCTGAGATTGAGCCACTGTACTCCAGCCTGGGTGACAGAGCAAGACTCCGTCTCAAAAAAAAAAAAATGTTAGTGAATGTAGTGGCTATTCTTGAAGATGTATTAAATACTCAAGTATAAAATATATTTTCTTATAATTTATAAAACTATAAAACAATCACCAAACAAAAAATAAATTACAGTTAAATTGTGGAATAAATTCTCAGTAAGAAAGAAATACTTCTGGATGACATAGAATATGATTAACAGAAGATTTGCATTAGTTTTGAAAGCAGCTGTAATTTGCTCAATCACATATCAAAATTTCTTGGGAGAAGAATCTGCATATATTTAACCTCATAGTTTAGATAGTATTAATAATCCCTTTTGTGTGCCTCCAAAATGTCTATAATCTCACAAGCAATGTTAGGCAATATAGTAAGAACGTTTCTAGTTGTTTAGAAGCCTGATTTTTGATGGATAAACTGGGAATCTGCTTTTACCAAAGACTTTGGTAGCATTTCTGTAGCTTCTCATTGTAGGGATTAAACTCATTAAAAGGACACTAGGCAGTCAGTCAACCTCAAACAATTTTAAGAGCAATGAAGATGCCACACCCTTTACTGGGGGTGTATGAAAGACTTTGGGCAGATGGAGTAAGTCATTCTTAGTAGTCTTTGTACTAAATACTCAACTAACAAGAAGTTCTTTGGCCTCTTCAGTGGTACATCTCCCCTGGCTCCTACTAGGACAGTTGTGGCTCTCCCCTGAGATGGTGTTGGCTGTGGATGTGTTAGCACCTGTTCACCAGGGGGTGGGGACTTTAGATATGGCTATGCCGGCTTCTGGCCACTTGATGACAGAAGATATTGGACACTAGACCTCTATTAAGTTCTGACAATGGGAACTATATTATAATCAATGTCCTAAGGAATCAAACTTGTAGAGATGTTTTATTGACAACCTTCCAGGTGATAAAATGTGAATTTTAATTCTCTCTGTATTGAACTGTGCAAAGTAGACTGATGATGAACTTTATGGGCTGAACTTTAATAGAAGTCTTAGTTTTTCTTGATAGAATACTGTACTGTATTTTACATTCCCCCAGTGGATTTGATTTCCCCCTAACTTTAGGTGAATTTTATTTTACTGACTTCCATATTCTAATAAATATGCTTAACTCAGCCATATAAATGTGATTTTCACTTTTTTTCTTTCCTCTTGATTCATTCTTTAAGGATATATTTTCCTACTGCAGTTTGCAGAAAGTTAATGGTTTGCTATTCTAAGCATTCTATCCACTAAATGGATGTTGTAATAGGCCATGGTGAATTTGCATGATGCTCTTCTTTCATTCTTCTTATTCATATCATAGTCTTGAGTAAGAAATCTGGGGGTTAAAATTAGACCTAACTGCTTGGATCTCCAACATGTTATGCAACTCGATAAAGTTTTAGCTTTTGAAGAATACTTTTTGGTTTCCTGTTATCTTTATTCTGGTTCAATGTTTATAATGCTAAGTAGAAGAATCAATGCACAGAAGCTATGTTAAAATTTATAATCCTCCTCACGCTGCCATTTATGACAACTTGAATGAACCTGGAAGGCATTTATGCTAAATGAAATAAGCCAGACAAAGGAAGAAAAATGTTGCGTGATCTCATGGAGAAACAGAGAGTGGTTACCAGGGGAATGGAAGGGAAAGAAATGGGGAGATATAGGTCAAAGGATGCAAATTTCTAGTTATGTACCATAGATAATCCTAGAGAACTAATGTACAACCTGTGAACTATAGTTCATAAAATTTATATTATACACTGAACATTTGCTAATAGAGTAGATTTTTGGTGCTTTACCACACACAAATATATACACACACAAACGTAAACATGTAAGATGATGGATATATTAAGTGGTTTGACTGTGGTAATCATTTCACTCTCTATATGTATATCAAAACATCATCATGTACACCTTAAACTTAGACAACAAAAAATTTAAAAATACCAGATGCAGTAGCTTATGTCTATAATCCCAGTGCTTTGGGAAGCTGAGGAGGGAGGATCCCTTGAGCTTGGAAATTTGAGACCTGCTTGAGCTACATAGTGAGAATCTGTCTCTACGAAAGGTTAAAAAATTAGCTGAATGTGGTGGAGGGTGCCTGTAGTCCCAGATACTCAGGAGGCTGAGGCAGAAGAATTGTTTGAGCCCAGGGGGTCAAGGTTGCAGTGAGCCATGACTGCACCACTGCACCCCAGCCTGAGCAACAGAGTGAGACCCTAGCTCAAAAGTAAATAAATAAATAAATAAATAAATAAATAAAGGCTTCTATGTCTATCATATTCTGGTTTTGGTGTATTTTATGTTTATATGGCTTATTTCTTGAGTGCTCTGTATGACTTTAATGGTGAAACCATTAATAACAAAAGGAGAAAGTTGTGAGTTAAAAGAAATCTCAGTGATACCGGGGTGGTATTTGCCTCACACAGAAAGCTGAGAAAAATGTATTCTCTTGAGTATTCTCAATTTGCTACATGAAGGAAGACAAAAATACATTTTAAATTATTTTAAATAGAAAAGATCAAGAAAAGTGAATTTCATTATGACAAATCACACTTCACACTTCACATTTGGCTTATTCCTGAATCAGCAAACTTGACGCCTTAAAAATAGATATGGAAGACAAATGGCAGAGGAATTCACTTCTTCAGGTAGTCAAACCCTGGAAGAGCTATAGTCTCCAGAGTAACACTTATATTCCCCATCTCCCTAACTCTGTGCTCTTATAGCCTTTCATCCAATTAGCTGTTCTTATGAAATAATCTTCTTTTTAGAAATTATCATCATTATCATCATCATTAAATATCACCTTAAGAACACCACCAGAATTAACATAATAATACGTTTCTAATGTCTATTATTTTACAATCTATTTTGACGCCAGCCTATTGGGCAATATCAAAGCAAAATCTATTACAAGACATTTGTAGAGGTAGTAAAACAATGTAATGTAGATATAAAGCTCTCCGAAAAATGTAACTTTATCCAAGAATATGATCAAGAACATCTAAATAAATGAAGAATTTTTATATCTTTGGGAAAATTCTCTATAAAATAAGATTTAAATTAAAAAATCAACACAGTGAAATTGTATAGTTTAATATGTTTTTAAGTGTATCTGTGTAACTACCATAACAATCAGAATATAGAACAATTCTATCATCATCCTCCCTGTCCCCCGCTGGAAAAAAAACAAAAACAAAAACAAAAAATCTGTCGTCCTATTCCATTTTAGTAATACTTTCTTTCCTAACTCTGAGAAGTGATTGATCTGTTCTCAGTCACTATAGTTTTTGTCTTTTTGACAAGGTGATATAAGTACAATTATACAGTATATAATGCTTTGAAATAGATTTCTCTGGGTTTGTCCTGTATAGGGTTTGCAAACCTTCTTGAATCTGTCTCTGCAAATAGGGTAAGAACAGAACTTCTTACGGAATCTGGAGTAGGGATAAACTTCTGGAATGATTAGTCTGTAATAGAAAGAGAAGAAGTGTGAGGATAGAGAATCTAGCAGCTTCTGAAAGTAGCTTATCAATTTGGCACATATGTAAAAATATGTGAAGTTTATTATATAATAACCTGGATTCTGTGTTTCTCAAATTTGAGCATGTGTAAGAATTCTAGTCATGCTTTTAAAGAATAAACATTCCAGAGTTCTCTCTCCATAGGTTCTGGTTCAGTAGTCTGGGGGTGCAGCCTATTTATCTGCATTTTTAATTACTATAGTACAAGATGATTCCAAAATGAGTGATGTTTGAATTGCCTTTTGAGATTCATTGATCTAGACAAAGAAATAGACATGCTCATCACACAGTTGTCTTTTTTGTTTTATTTATTTATTTATTTATTTATTTATTTATTTATTTATTTATTTATTTAAGGCAGGCTCTGCTCTCTCACCCAGGCTGAAGTGCAGTGGTACGATCATAGCTCACTGAATTTGCTCAGGCAATCCTCCTCACTCAGCCTCCAGAGAAGCTGGGACTGCAGATGCACACCACCACCCCTGGATATTTATTTTTTATTTTTTGTAGAGGCTGTCTTGTTACATAGCCCTGGCTGGTCTCAAGCTCCTGGCCTCAAGTGATCCTCCCACCTTGACCTCCCCAAATGCTGAGATTATTGGCATGAACCACTCTGCACCTGACCACATTATTCCAGTGTTGCGAGATCGAGTGGTATTCCCAAACCTTGAAGGTTAGAAATAGATTTTGAAGGCTACCTAAACAAGGCAATCAGCAAAAATGAAAGTTGGCATGAGAGGAACAAGTAAGAGGCAGGGCCTGGTAAAGAATGGAGAAACACCGGCTTGGGGAAACATTTCAGAAACCAAATCATTGCACACTAGGGATGAATCAGCAACATGATGTATAATTAAAAAAAAAAAAACCTGGTACAAATGGGAGTTAATACAAGTAGGACATATGGGAGGTGATAATTCTTCCACTGTATAGCATCATCCAAACTCTTATTAGAATATTGATACTATTTTATCATCTGAGTTTTATTAAGAATATAGAAAATTAAGGAATATTCTAGAGAAAAACATTAGACACTATTTAAAAAAAGAAATTTAGCTCCACAAGAAAAGATTACAGGAATTTGGACTCTGAGTTACTTTGGTAGAAAAATAAAAACATTCATTGTTTTTTGTATCCATAATTGCTCATTGGAAACAGTATGGAAAATAAAGTTAGAAAAAACTTAAACATTATCCATTATTTAGAAGTAACTAGTATTATTTCCTTAGTAAAATAATAATTATATAGAAAAACTAATTTTTGTATTCTTTGTAATGTGATTATTTTGAATCCTCCCCTATGTAATTATATATTATTTCAAAATGACTGCACCATATTATTCTGTATAAATGCATCATGTTTTATTAATATTAACTCAATTTTTACATATTTAGGATTCTTTCAATTCTTTATCTTTTAAAGTAATATTTTAATGAATATTTACTAAGTAACCAGTAACCCCATCTTTGATTATTTGCTTATTTTAGACTCCAATTAGAGCCAGCATACTAAATCAAATGTCGGAAGTGTTTTTAAGGTTCAGAACACATGTTATTCTTCAATGCTAGGCCATTGCAATTAAAATAACCTTCTTATTTCATACCATGTCCTAATGGATTCTGAAGATACCTTTCCGAGGCCCCGTCTTCATTACCCTGTTTTATAGCATTTATTGCTAGTTAAAATTATCTTCAAAAAGTATTAATTAACATTAAAAATAATAAAAGTATTAAATGGATGATTCAAAAGTAACTTCTACAAAAAAGCAGACAACAAAAATAGAGGCTTCTTACCTTTGATTGCTTCTATGCAGTGGTAACCCACCTTCAAGTATTTTAGACTTTTTCCATACTTAATCATTTGTCCATAATAATCTCATTCTGTACTTTTTGTTTCCTCAGTTTTACACATAATTTACTAACTTCGTATTTTGTGAAATGAGGATTTTAAAAAACATATTCTTCACCCGAGACGCGTGCAGTTTCCCTCTTACAATCTCCCATATGGTAATATCACAGTAGTCTTTACTGTGTATACACTGCAGTATTGGTATAGTTTGAGACCAGCCAGGGCTATATAACAAGTATTTACATACTTGCCCCAAATCCTTGGTGCATTGGTATAGCATTTCCTTTCCATGAATTAATAACTGCCTAAGTTTTCCACCACACCAAGAAACCCTCTTTAAATTCATTGACAGAATTGTAAAATTCTCACTGTAGGATTATACACATTGGAAAATCCACTGGTTCCATCTCTGCGCTAGAAATATTCTGTTTGGAGCTCACTGTCCTTTTGTGCCCTGGCCAATCAGGTTTGCTGCCCTTTAGGCTGACTGCATAGCATAGATCCTCTTTGTTTATTTATTTATTTGTTTATTTGAACCAGGATCTCTCTCTGTCGCCCAGGCTGGAGTGCAGTGACGCGATCTCAGCTCACTGTAACCTCTGCCTCCTGGGTTCGAGCGATTCTCCTGCCTCAGCCTCCCGAGTAGCTGGGATCACAGGTGCCCACCACCACACCTGGCTAATTTTTGTATTTTTAGTAGAGACGGGTTTCAGCCATGTTGATCAGGCAGGTCTAGAACTTCTGACCTTAAGTAATCCACCCGCCTTGGCCTCCCAAAGTGCTGGGATTACAGGTGTGAGCCACTGTGCCCTGCCTCAAATCCTCTTTGCCACTCCATTTAATATCATCCGCTGCCTGAATTTGTGTTTGTATTTGTTAATTTCTGGTGGAGCACATCCTACAGCAGTTGTCTGAACTAGTAACTCTTCAGGTAAACTTTCTGAGATCCCGCATGTCTAAAAATATTTTTATTTTAACCTGACAGTTTATAGACTGACTGGATTTCTAGGTTAGAAATAATTTTCTTTCATTTTATTGAAAAACTTGCCTCATTTTTTTTTCTGGCTTTCATTTTTGCTTTTGAGATATCTAATACCATTTTGATCTCTAGGTCTTTGTGTCCATACTTTCTCCCCTACACTCTAGCAGAAACTTTTACTATTCTTATTATATAGGAACTGGCTTAAAAATAAATTTTCAGATAATTCTTTTACCACTCAATAGACCATTAAGGATATAGATTTCCATGTAGAATATATAGATTTTCCTGTAGAATATCACATTTATGAATATATTTGTGTTTTGTTTTAAAAACTATTAATACATATTCTGAATATCTATTTTTTTAAATTCTGTTTCTCCTAAGATTCTTGCCACTCTTCATGACCCATGTCACAGCTCAACTGAAGGAAAAAAATAAAAACACTGCAATTGCCAGCAGGGTGAGAAGAAAAGGTAATCAAATGGTAGTGACCTTTCCTCTAAATTGACTGGCTGGTTGAGCTAAACATTGTTTTGTCCATCAGTAAAATGGTGACACAAACCCTCTGGGTAACATGACATACAGGTTAAACACTGCCGCATGGGAAGTGAGTGGCAATAAATATTTTTCATGAATGGTTGACAAGAGTCAGAGTTGGGCAAGAGAGCAAAGAGGTTTACCCACGACAGTGTTGAGGAAGATCACATTCAGATACTTGCCAAAATGTTTCTTGTAATCCTATAAATCCTGTCTCAAAACAGTTTTTTCCTTTTAATTTCAATAGCTTTAGGGGTACAGGTGGTGTTTGGTTACAAGGATGAATTGTGCAGTGGTGAAGTCTGGGTTTTTGGTATATCCATCACCCAGATAGCGTACATTGTACCCATTACTTTCACAGGTGCAAAGGTATGAAATCAACCTAAGTGCCCATTCACCAATGAGTGAATAAAGAAAATCTCATAGACACATTCCATGGTGTATATATACATTGTACCCAATTGGTAATTTTTTCCCTTCAGCCCTTCCACCAGCCCACCTTCTGAGTCTCCAGTGTCTGTTATACCCTCTGTATGCCTTTGCGGACCCATAGCTTAGCTCTGACTTGTGAGGATATATGCGGTATTCGGTTCTCCATTCCTAAGTTACTTCACTTAGGATAATGGCCTCCAATTCCATCCAAGTTGCTGTAAAATACATTATTTCATTTTTTTATGGCTGAGTATTATTCCATGATGTATATATACACCATATATACACCATGGAATGTGTATATGAGATTTTCTTTATTCATTCATTGGTGAAGGGGCAGTTACATTGATTTCATACCTTTGCACCTGTGAATTGTGCTGCAGTAACTATGCATGCGCAGGCATCTTTTTGATATAATGAATTATTTTCCTTTTGGTACTTGCCCAGCAAACTACCAATGGCATTGTTGGATCAAATGGTAAATCTACTTTTAGCTCTTTGAGAAATCGCCGTACCATTTTCCAGAGTGGTTGTATTAGTTTAGATTCCCACCAGCAGTGTATAAGCATTCTCTTTTCACCACATTCACACTAACATCTATTTCTTTTAAACTTTTTAATAATGACCATTCTGGCTGGGGTAAGGTGGTATCTCATCATGATTCTATTTTGCATTTCCCTGATGATGAACAAAGTTGAATATTTTTTCATATGTTTGTTGACCACTTGTATATCTTCTTTTGAGAAATGTCTACTCATGTCATTTGCCCACTTTTTAATGGGATTGCTATTTTTTTCTTGCTGATTTGTTTTAGTCCCTTGTAGAATCTGTATATTAGTCTCCTTTGTTGGAAGTGTAGCTTGCAAGTATTGGGTTGGTAAGAAAGTAATTGCGGCTTTTGCCATTACTTTTAAATAGCAAAAACTGCAATTACTTTCACACCAGTCTCTTTCTCCTATTCTGTAGGTTGTCTGTTTAATTTTTTTTATTATTTCTTTTGTAGTGCAGAAGCTTTTTGTTTAATTTGGTCCCATTTATTTATCTTCATTTTTGTTGCATTTGCTTTTGGGATCTTAGTCCTAAATTCTATGTCTAGGCCAATGTCCAGAAAAGTTTTTCGTAAGTTTTTTTTCTAGAATTTGTATGATTTCAGGTCTTAGATTTACATCTTTAATCCACCTTGAATTATTTTTTGACTCAAATCTTGTTTTAATGGCTCATTGAATCCTAACAAGCTTTAATACAGTTCTAACCCTCATTTTGACAGCCACTTCTGTAATGTACCTGGGTTTTCATTATTACATATTTTTTTTAGTGAATATAATGTTAAAAATTACCATTGGCTCTAACTTTGCCTTGAAAACAACACAGCTTTTCTTTTTATTGAATTTATTAATACATTTTTAATGATTTCTATTCACTTTTTGAACTTTTATTTATGATAGCCCAATAGTTTATCTTATGTTTGCATGGGAATTGTGGAGAATATCATTGATTGTGCTAACACTTTGGTGGTTCTTCATAAATATATCAGCACTTGGTGGTTCTTGACATAATATTAAAGCAACTAGGAAAGTAGAACTCTAGAGCTGGAATGGAAGTTTTGTAGGTTTAAAGTCCAGACCAGAGGACTATGAAGTAGATAATGTTTGTTTATATTGTAGATGAAAGTGTGGACTATCCTTCATTTTCAGATGTGCCTCTTGAGCAGGGTCTTCATGTTTGTATTTGGGCTCTTGTGCAGGGCCTTGGTGTCTATACATGGGTTGTTAATCAATTCAGAGACTAGCAGTTTTTAAATTTAATATGATCCCTACTGAACACAGATATTCATTAAAACACCTGCACACTTTGAAAAAGCAAGTGAAGCTACTTGTTAGCTGGATGCTTTTTAAAGAGAAACATATCCTATGGTTTCAGGACAACAGTGTTAGTTAATGTTGGTATTTACCTCACTGGAGCCTGCTAATATCTCTGGATAATACTTGTGGGCAATTGCTACATTTGGACATACCCTAATGGCATTTCAGCGTCATGGTAAATGACAGGTGGCAGGCGTGTGTCAGCAACATTCTAAGCGAGTGAGTCTTTTCTGTCTCAAGTGAGATTTGTTCAGAAACTTCTAGTTTCTAGGGAAGGTTCACCTCATCACAGGTTTTGAGATTTTATTAGAAGGCAAAGAAATTTCAGTGTATTTGAGCAGAGTAGAACACAGTCTAGGTACAGAGCTTTAAATCTGGGGCTAAAAAGAAAAGATTTTTCACTACTTATTATAGACTGTCGATTGTACTCATTAAAGAAAACTAAATATGCCTTGAGGTTAAGTTGTAATACTCTTGAGCCCATTTCAAAGCCTCTACTCATATAAGAGGACAAAAGATAATGAGATTTATCATTTCCTTTAAATCAGCTAATAGAATAATAAGATACAGAATTTATTTGTAGCATTCCACCCACTGCTAGGTAGATAGAAATGACCCTGAAATGATAGTGTGGTCTAACTTTGATTACTTGATTCTGGATATTAGAGGGCACCCTTAGTTCTAATTTGATGCATTATAATAATTGGTATTCTGGCTAGTACCACTCAGGATCTTCTCAACTTTCTGGCTCTGAATATGGTCTCTCTGGAGACTGGGTTGCAGCTGTGGCTCTGGCTATGGGTATGGGTGTGAATGTAGATGTTTCCAATGACTTGGATATAGCTGTGGATGCGTTTCTGCTTTTGGCTGATAATACAGAAGCCCAGCTTGCTGAGGAAGATATTGGCCATCTGCACTCTACCATTTTTTACCTGGGGACTTCTACACCTTGATCACCATGACCCATCAGCTCATCCACTTGTGCAGCTCACATCTAAGCTCCAGTTATTTTATTACTTTTTGGTAACTAATATCTCTGTTCTTTGTTGTACCTGGGAATCCAAATGCTAGCATTGAACTGACTTTACCTCAAAATGGATTGAATGACTTTTATTGAAGTTCCTCAGATACTCTCCCTTTAGGGATCTATTTCTTCTCTTCATGTAATATTATGCTTGGGTGACATAACATATTTAATTTCAGTTAAAGTTGGGGGCTGTTTTTCTACATTGATTTTTAAAAATAAGTACATTTTCCTTAGCATAGTAATAGTGCAATGGCTGGACTCTATTTTCTATAGAAGAAGAAAGCTGCAGTGTGGCTAGCGGGCAGGGAAGGTGGTGGATAAGTAGGTGGCAGGAGATGAGGTCAGAGAACCTAAGTTAAAAGTTTTAGCTTTTATTCTAGATGAGATTCCTTTGCAGGGTTTGGAGCAGAGGAGTGACACAGTCTGGCTTCTGTCTTAACAAGCTCCCCCTGGATAGTATGTTGATAATATCCTGCTGGGGAGCAGGAATGGGCAAGAGTAGAAGCAGAAAGGCCAGCTAAAAGCCATTTGCAATTAGCTGCTGGTGATGGCAATCAAAATGATGAGCTATTTCAAAGGTAGAGTTTACTAGTTTTGCTGAATGATAGGGTGTGAGGTATATACGTAAGTGAAGTATTAAGGGTGATTCCAAGATTTAGGCTGAATGACAGAAAAGATAGGACAGTCTTAAATGGAAGTAAAACAAACTGCAAAAGACGTGCATCTGTGGACCAGGTGCTGTAGCTCAGGCCTGTAATCCCAGCACTTTGGGAGGCCGAGGCAGGCAGATCACCTGAGGTCAGGAGTTGGAGACCAGCCTGGCTAACTGGTGAAACCCCGTCTCTACTAAAAATACAAAAATTAGCCAGGCGTGGTGGTGCATGCCTGTAGTCTCAGCTATTCAGGAGGCTGAGGCAGGAGAATCACTTCAACCTGGGAGGTGGAAGCTGCAGTGAGCCACTGCACTCCAGCCTGGGTGACAAAATGAGACTCTGTCTCAAAAAAAAAAAAAAAAAAAAGTGCATCTGAGGGGCAAAATCAGGAGATCAATTTTGAAGCTTTTATGTTCGAGATGCTCATCAGGAATCCAACTGGAGATGTCAATCAGGCAGACGGACATGAGTCTTGGAAGGCACCTGGGTCAGAGTTATAAATTTGGTAGTTGCCAGCAACATATGTAAGTACTTAAATTCATGAGACTGGATGAGATCACTACGTGAATGCAGACAGAAAGGCGAAGCTGTCCAAAGACAGAATTCTGGGCACTTGCTGTCAGAATACCTGCTGCACCCTAACTCTATCCTGCCTTTCTGTATTTTCACCCTCATATCCTTTTTCTTTCTCCTTGAAATATTTTGCTTGATTCTTTGTCTCATGACGTTTTACTCATCCTCTTGGAACTTCCTAGAAACTTCAAGCTTCCCTTAGTGCCAATCTCTGTGTTCTCCTTGTTATAGTATCTTGGAATTGATTACTTACATGTTTATTGTCAAATGCATGATTCTTGAGGGCAGGGACTATTTTACATTCCCAGGACTTAACCCATGAAAGATATTCAATTAATATTTATTGCACGAAGACTGTATACATGAGTTCATTGATGCATTTGCTTACTATACAGCCTTAATGAAAAACCGGAAGTTTTGATTATATAATTCAACATGTGTTTTCTATGATATTAACTATTTGAAAGAATGTGGTCTTGTGTGACTGTAGAAAGAGCCCTATATTTAGAACAAGGAAACTTTAGCGCAATTTGTCCCTCTATTTACAATTTCATTAACCATCTGCAGGTAATTTAGTGTCTCTAAACCTTGGTTTTCTTTTCTGTAAGATAGAATTCATAGTTTTTTTATTGCCATACTAGATTATATACATGAAAACACTTTGCAAACTGTAAAACACTATAAAATGTAAGATGCTGTTTTATTATTTGTCTCTCTGCAAAGACATACATTTTGAATGCGCGTTTGCCTCAGGTGTTGAGTGTTAAGGTGTGTTTTGAAACACAGCATGCTGTGTTTCAACATGCTACTTATAGCTGATGCAGCATATGGCAATTGAGTTTCTATTATGGCCAATCTCCTTTCATTTCAAGAACTGTAATGCTCTACCTGGCTGCTATTACATTTTATATGTTGTTAGTTACAGCCTCCAGGGCAAAGTCTCATAGTGATGTCAGCTGTAGATTAAAAGAAGGTAGTACTGTCTCTGAATAAAAGAGATTGTGGTGTTCATGAGTTGGATGCTTGAACTGGAATGCGTTTTCTTCACTTGTAGCTTAACAGTACACATTCTGAGGTGTTAAGCTGGCTTTAGCCATGGAAATCAGAACACAAGGACATTGAGGAGTTGAGGTGAAATCAGACTCTCAAAAGAGCAAAACTAGTGAAAGAGACTGGCTTCTTTTTCATATTCGAAATATGTAATAATTATTCTTAAATTCTCTCTTTATATTTGATCTGCCTGTATCCAAAGTGGACATCTGCCTTCAGCAATAAAAGCTCCCATGGCTTCATCTTTTAAAGTTTATTTCTTTCTCAAATTCGGTTCAACTAGGATTCTTTACATCATCTACTGTTCTTCGTTAGGCCCATGGAGAAGTGTGATTTTTTTTTTTTTTGTCCAAGATTTTGTGGTTGTTACCGGAGGGAAGATCTTTCTTAATCATCTGTATACTACCTGGAAGTAGAAAGTCTCTTCTTCTTTCACTTGGTACCTGCAAATCAACTTAGGAGTTTTTTGGAATTTTCCGAACTTTCTGAGAAAATGATTGTGACCATTTTTACTTTGCTGTATTTTTTTTGGCCTAATTGAATTATCTGCTGGAGAGAACTCAGAATTTTGGAGCAGTACGGGATGTAAAAAGCATCTGGTCCAATTAGTGATGCTTGTCTGTGGCTCTCTCAATAATGCTGAGGTTGTGAGTGTGTGCCCCATGATTTGGGAGACTTGAGTGTAATGTCTTCTATGACCATGACTTGTCTTCTAATCCAGGTTAAGCGCCTTTAATCTACACATTGCCATTTCTAAGGGGGAAAAATAAAGATTAATCATTTCAAATCCACCCCGCTTTTATAATTAATTACTCAAATACAGATTCTACTGATGACTTATTTCCGTTACGGAAAGGAAAAATCTGAATGCTAATAGAACTAGGTAAACTTATCTAAAATATAATACATGATTTACTAAAAAATCATTTTACTTCCCATATTTAAGATTCTAGAAACATTAGTAGGCAGCCTATCAAGCCATTCTGTAAAGAAAGATCCTGGAAAGTGAATTAATTTTATTTTTCACTTTCCACAATGCTTTCATATAAACCTGGGGAAAAGTATTTTTTAGTATCCTACTTTTTCTTTTCAAAAATAAAATATAAAGTACTTAGTGAAAATTACCTTATTCATATTAATAGTAACTTGTTTATATGTATCTCATCCCCAGAATTTTCTAAATGCATCCTATTTGTATTCCATGATTGTTAAGCTGAAACTAATATTCACATCGAAATATTAACATTTCAATGGGCTATTAGCATACATTTTGCCTCAGGTAATATGTAGCAAAGCTAATAACTATTTCCTCCTAAAAGTTTCACAATCCCAAAGGTCCCTATTAACATTTTCCATCCTTAATGCTATATATAATCAAATAATACTGTGTTAGTTGGTTTTCTGTGTCATATTTGTTTTATTTCTTAAGTGCCATAGGCCATAGGGCATGTTGTTCTTCTCTCTCTCTCTGAATGTAATTGGTTTTAATATATACAATAATAACCACAGCTTACATTTAATAATGTAATAATAATTGTCATTTTCAGACACTGTTCTCAATGCTTTTCATATACTAATTTAATCCTTAGTACTTAACTTAGTATCCCTAATAGCAAATGAGGCAACTGAGGGTCAGAGAGGTAAAACTTGTCCAGATTTCACAAATGGTAAATGACAAAGCTAGTATTTGAACCTGGTAAGGCAGGCTGGCCCTTGAGTCATTGATTATAAGTCACTGATACAAATTATTATCCAAATTGGAATACAGTTGGTAGTAAGGGGTGGCAGTATGCTTTTACCTGGGACTGCACTGTGATTACACTGCCTCTCAGTAAAACAACACTTTTAAAATGTATTATATTTATGATTTATGTTATTTCTTCATTTGGGTATGGCTTATTTGGGTCCGTTGCCAAAAGATGGTTGATGCTTGGCCATGGAAAAGGAGAAACAGAATGAAGGGAAGGGATTTGGCGAATACATTGAAAAGTATGAAATGTATTTTCCTAGACTGCGAATTTTGAGTAATAGAAATAAACTAAAAATCACATGAAGGATGGATAAATTATCAAAATATTATTAACAGCCAACAAGTTAGACAGGTGAGATATCACAAAGGTAAAAAATAATTTGCTTTAGTTTTTAATTAAAAAAAATTTTTTTTAGCGACAGATTCTTGCTTTGTTACCCAGGCTAAAGTCCAGTGGCATGATCATAGCTTACTGTAACCTCACACTCCTAGGCTCAGGCAATCCTTTCACCTCAACTGCGTCTGTTTAAGTTTCAAATTTTTTTGTAGAGATAGTGTCTCCCTATGTTGCCCATGCTGGTCTCGAACTCTGGGGCTGAAGCAATCCCTTCATTGACCTCCCAAAGTGTTGAGATTACCTGTGTGAGCCACCACACCTAGTCTAGAACATAGCTTTTAATATACGGGTTAACTTTTCTCATCAATTAACTATGAATTTGGTAGCAGAGGTGGCCTAATCACCAATTATATCTTGTTTTGAGTGCGGGTAGACACAGACATAATTCTGCCTCTGTGGCTTTATGTGTTAATGGGAATATAGCTTCCTGGCCGATGTGATGCATTAAATTGCAATGAGGAAGAAGTTGAGGTTATGGGCTTAGGTAAAATAACAGGATAATTAGAGAGGCAAAAGGGTTCATTATAGCAGCTCTCATGTGGACAGGTGCTCACCTGAGACCTTCACCTTCACAGTAGGTGTCATGCTGCTAGTTATGGATAATAAAGTCTGACAAATATGTTCATCAAAAATTACGTATATTAGACTGAAAATTTATTTGGGGAAAGCCAAGTTAGCAGATCACCTAAACACTTTCTTAACTGCTTTGACCAAATCTTTTCTAAGAGGACACCACAAAATAATGAAAGGCTGCTCCACAAACTGTTGGAGGCATGGAGGAGGCAGAGTCTGTATGACACATGGCCTGCCTGTTCCTGGCAGGTGAAGTGCAGGTCTTGGCATGGTGCTCTGAATAGACTATCAATCTTCCTTTACAATGCAACTGAAACCTTACATGCTGACACCATGTATTCCAATTATGACACAAACTCGTATGGGAACTGTGGATGTGGTCTTGGCTGTGGCTATGATGTGGGTAGCAAAAGCTACCCGGGTCTGGGCTGTAATTAAGGCTCCATAAGTGATGGTGACTATAGCTCAAGCTATGGCTGTGATACAACTCTGGCTATGGTTACCCTCTCTACTGAACACCCTATTTCCAAAATGCTTATCATCTTGCTGCTGACTTTTGACTTCCAGTTTTTATGCCTTTACTAGTATATCCTGTGATGAATTTCAAGAAGCCTGTGTTTATTTTCCTGTCCCTTCTTCTCTTGTGGACAGTGGCAGGCAATATGACATTCCAGTTTACTCTTTGCCTCTTGGGGAGTTTCCACCATTTTTATATAGTCATCATTTAAGCATTTGATCTTGTGTCATCAAACTATGGCTTTCCAACCTCTATCTGTATGCTGTAGTTTATATATTAAAGCTCCTAAATACCTGCATTTAAATTCACATTACAGGATTTTTTTCTATTTGTGTTCATCAAAAACTCCCTGATTCACTTTACCATTGATAAACCAGGCCACATTTAGGAGTTTTAATAGTCCAGACTAAATGGCCTACTTTGACAGTTGAACACAGGGACGAACAAGGCGTTACTACTGTATTTATTAATTGCTATCACATGACATTGCTGTTTACTGACAAATCTCTTAAGCTGTGGGTATGTATTTTAGGGAATTCCTTATAAAATCAGCTGTAGGAGTCTTCCTGATAATTTAGAAAGTATATTTTTACCTCTGTTGTGGCTCATGGGCAATGATCACTCTTGAAAGACAGCTTGTATTTCTATGAGTTTAGATAAAAAAACACTTTGGGCACATAAACCCAAATACTGGAAAACAGTAAAAACTAAAATGGGAGATTTTGCATGTGAAGAAGAAAAATGACTCATTAAAATTAAAATGTAAGAAGTGGTTTTCTTAAGGCTCTCAAAAGCATCAAATGTCTATAGGCAATGAATTTCACAGCAGTTTACCTGGTAACCAGAAGTTGTATAGGAGTAAAATTGTATTATCTTGTATCAGTACGTTCTCTCTTTTTATTGCTACGTAATATTCCATTGTATGGATATACCACATTTATACCCATTCACCAGCTGACAGACATTTGGTTTGTTTTCATTTTTTCTGACTAATATAAATAATGCTACTACTTACATTCATATACAACTTATTGAGTGAACGTATGTTTTTATTCTCTTGGTTATATACCTATGAGCTGAATGGTAACTTTATATTTAACATTTCGAAAAATTGTCAGGCTGTTATTCAAAACACCTGCACCATTTTACATTCCAACCAGCAATGTATGAGGGCTCAATTTCTCCACCAACGCTTTATTATTATTAACACTAGTTATTATCTGACTTTATGATTATAGTCATTCTAATGGGTGTGAAGTGATACTGGGATTTTAATTTACATTTCTCTGATGGCTAATTATGTTGAGCGTATTTTCTTGTGTTTATTGGCTGTTTGTACATCCTTTCTGAGGAAATGTTCATTCAGATCCTGTGCTCATATTTGAATTGGGTTATTTGTCTTTTATCATTGAATTGCAAGAGTCCTTTATATATGCTATATAAACTCCTCCATAAGACGTAGAATTTGCAAACAGTTTTTTCTATTCCATGGGTTGTCTTGATCATGTCCATTGAAAACTACAGGTTTTTAATTTGATAATGTCCAATTTATCTATTTTGCTTTTGTCACTTGTCCTTTAATTATTACAACTAAGAAGTCTTTGCCTAAGTGAAAATTACTGCTATATTTTCTTCTAAGAGTTTTACAGTGTTAGCTCTTATATTTATGATGATCTATAGTGAAGATTTATATATAGTGAGAAGGGATCCAACTTCATTTTTTTGCATGTGAATAACCAATTTTCCTAGCTCCACTTCTTAAATTGAATGTTCTTTTATAACTATGGAAAGGATATATCAGCATTGGGATTCACAAAGTGTTCAGCTTATACATATGTAAATACGTTTAAAATAATTCTGTGATATGTCTTATGTTTTACAATTTTAATTCATTCAGTTATTCTCTCTCATATTCACTTAATGAATATTAGGTTTTATACAGTAGACTAAAAATAAAATACACAATTCCTTAAAATTAACATCTGGGGGAAGCAGCCCAAAGAATTATTTATTATTTTAATATTTTAAAAATGCATTAAAATAAGAACCTAAAATCCCATAGTACTTAATTTTATAGTGAAACAGCCATGGAATTGGAAATTAGAAAGCTGTGTTGAACTCCAGCCATCTTTTATATGATAAAGACTCACTGAGATGCAGTTTCCCCATTTGTAAGATGGGATAAGGTCAACCTTGCCCATTTCCTTAGCGTGTTATAAGAATTGAATAGAATGTTTATTAGAAAAAGTTTTTTATGTTAAAAATCAAAGGCAACAGACTTTGCATCATTACAATAAAAATTATCTATACATAAACTTATTTCACTTAGTGTATGGTGATTCTCTGCACTATCTATGACAGCTGGTGAACTGGCTCATTTTTCTTTTTTTTTCACGTACCATAGGTTATTACAGGCTCTCTGTGAGTATGACCATCTCTGATGTCCAGGGGTTGATGTTTCCTACATCCAGGGTTAGGATTCTTTGCTGCTTTCTCAGTCCTTGGCACACCTCTCTTTCCTTTCACCTGTGTTCACATGTTTCCTAGGTCTCTGGCAGTTTCCTACAGAATCCCATGTTCCTCATGCTGCTCCTGGGATACATTCATAGGAGATAAGCAGAAATCTGAAAAGAAGACTAAATAATACAGTCAATAATAACTACTGAAACAAAGTCTCCACTCCTTGTAATCCTGGGAAAGACGTATTATGTTGGTGCAAAAGTTATTACTTCTTTCAAGTTAATACTTCTTTCCCAAGATTGCAAGGAGTGGAGACTTTGTTACAAATAGTTATTATTGACTTTGTTATCATTTGTGTTCCAAAGGAGCTCGTGGAAAGGACACTAGACCCAACATTAAAGTCGCTGGTTAAAACCCTATGTGTTTGTAAGATATTTCTCTTTTGTTTATTCATCGTCTGCATGCCTATTTGCTTTAGTAGTTCAGTCTCCATAGATCACCCTTTATCTAGTGTGGACTGAATACCAAATGAAGTTTTCCTCCTGGAAAAAAAAAAGATATATGAGATTTAATGCATTAGATTCCCTCCTAAGCATTAAGCTGGAGTTCTTAAATTGCCAATAAAATCAGGGAGTGCTTAATCAGATGTAGTGGTCTGGTACTCGATTGATTGCATTAATCAATGGCCTGAAGGGTTAATCAGGAAAGGGGAGTGCGGTGGCTACTCCATCACATCACATGGTCTGATTGATGGTTTTTTCTTTTTTTGGACCATGATAAATATTTGAAAATTAAAAATATTAGAACATGTAGGAACTTGTATGTAGGAACTAAACATTCAAGTCTTTAAAGTAGCTGGATTACTGTCTAATATTTTTTTCAGGTTTCAGGTATGATGTATAATCATGGGAAGACATAGTCTGAGTATTTTTCTGCTTAACTTGATGAAAAATCCAGACGTTTCTATGAATTGGATTATATTAGGTGCCAAAGAGAGGTATAGTTTTGTACTGATTTCAATTTATTTCATATCTAAGAACCTATATTATGATATTTATTACCTGAAGTAATAGTCAAAACTTTAAAAACCTAGGCAGAGAGATGAAATCTTGTTAATGTCATAGGAAAGAAAATAAAAATATTTCCTGCTATTAAAAAGAATGTATCTGCCAAACAGTATCAGTTTATTTATAGTAGAGACATTTAAGACAGAGAGAGATGCCAAGAAGAGATCTTAAGAGATGAGAGATCCTGGAAACACTTCTTTTAATTGGAAACTCTTTGAGGTCAGAGATTGCACCTCATTTATTCTTCTCCGCTGTATTTCCAGCCCAGGACACTCTCCAGCATAGATATATGGACTCAATGCATTTTTGTGAAATAAGTTTATGTATGGATAACTTTTATTGTAATGATGCAAATTGTGTTGCCTTTGATTTTTAACATAAAATACTTTTGGTAAACAACATTCTATTCAATTCTTGTAATAAGTTAATAAGAAGGAATCAAAAGTATTGTTACCTGCTGAGTTATCATTAAGTATACTAGCACAAAATTCAACAGGAGTGAAAAAGATTGCATTATTTATTATATTCCTAGAGGATTTCCTAATGCAATTATTTATTACATTTTCTGTGACATCATGAATCATTTAATTGGCTTCCTAAATATTTTCATAAAGTCTTGAACAATTTGAGTCTGCTGTTTGGTTATTCTTTTTATTCATTGTTAAGGAGATCTGGCTATCACAAAATGATTTTGTTTACATTTTTGACAATGTTTATACTAGTTTACTTACAAGATGAATTTTAAAAAATTAAGCAATAATCTAAGTCGATCTCTATCTCCTCCTAGTTTCTCCTACTCAGACATTCTATTTTTTAACTTTTAAATTTATTTCTAAAACTACTTCTGGTGGGTAGATATTTACTCACTAATCATATAAACCAAGGGCATCTTACAAATTAATTTGTTCTGCTTTCTGCATATAATTTCAGGTAAAAAAGCAATTAACTTGTTTCTCTTGAAGATGAAATCTGGGCAGAATCAAATTATATCTGACAAAATGTATGAAATTGTAGCTTTGCAATTTATTTGTGTATTTCCTGAATTTCGGGTCTTACAAAATGAAAAGTTGGGTTTGAATGAATTATTCAAACTCGTTTCATGAATAGTTTACATAGCATTGTCATGAATCTTCTTGCTGCCTGTTTTAAAGTCTGTTTATTGTAGGTCTTATTATGGATTTTAATTCTCAGGTGCACATAACAATGCTTTCTATGACCTGTAGGGGCATAGTTGTGTCTTCTTTGAGATGGTTTTCTTTTTCTTTCTAAATCAAATGCAGTATGTGGCTGTAGTTTTCTTCTCTTGAAAAGGCTGGGTGCGGTGGCTCACACCTGTAATCCCAGCACGTTGGGAGGCCGAGACGGGCGGATCACGAGGTCAGCAGATCGAGACCATCCTGGCTAACACGGTGAAACCCAGTCTCTACTAAAAAAAAAAAAAAAAAAAAAAAAAAAATTAGCCAGGCGTGGTGGCGGGTGCCTGTAGTCCCAGCTACTTGGGAGGCTGAGTCAGGAGAATGGCGTGAACCCAGGAGGCGGAGCTTGCAGTGAGCCGAGATCGCGCCACTGCACTCCAGCCTGGGCGACAGAGCAAGACTCCATCTCAAAAAAAAAAAAAAAAAAAAAAGGCCAGCTAAATTGTGTAATTGGCACAAAATATATCCTGACTAGCAAAACATCACACATGGTTTGTCATTACATCCTAATTTTGGAAAGTTGGTGGTTCCAAACACAGTCTCAGTACTTATGAAGCATTGCTTGCTTTTCTAAAATCAGCATCGGCACGACTCAGGCCAAGAGGCATGGCCTGCCTTGGGCTTCTGCTCTTCACAAATTGGGATCACAGTCCTATACCAGCTTCCTTGGAATTCTCCTAAAATTCAGAAAAAGTAATGACCAGTTATTGTTGACATTTACATTCTCCCAGACATTTAACCAATTACATTTTGTTGGTAATTTAAAGCTTCTGAGAGAGAAACTGTCTGATATGAAACTAGTAGAGTCACTCCTAATAGGAATGCTTATCCAGGCAGGCCTACATTTATACATTGTCATGATTACCTCACTTGCTGTTATACTAAGATGAGAAAATAAATTATGTAGTGACTATAAACTGTGTTTATAATAAGGGATTGTGGTGGTTGCAACATTAGCCATAGGTGTAAAGTTGTTAACTAGATCATTGCTTTTATGAGCTTCTCTTGAATGAGTAATACCTAGCGGAGATGAATATCAGAGTTCTCATTACTCATTTTAATCACTGTTATTGCCAAGTAATGTAAACTGGGTCATTTTCTCACAATACTTTGTGGGAATCTTTGCTTGATCCCAAAGAACTTACATGTAGAGAGCAGAAGTCATCTTAACTATAAAGAAAAGTAGGGATAATAAGTATTAGAATGGTGTCGCCATTGCCAAATGCAAAGGTCTGTAAATATAACATCATCTGCTCCTCCTTTTCCTTCACTACCAGACATATTGTCTTGCCAAATTCTGTTTGTGTTTCTTATAACTAACTTCTCCTTCTTTTGAGTGCCATTTCAATTGCTCTAGCTCAGAAATTCCTGACCTTTTATGTTGTACAATAGCGTAATAAAGATTCCGTATGAGTTCAGTCTTTCTTTTGTTTAATGTAGCATAGACATTACTGCAAGAATTACTTTCTTTTATCCAACCTGATTCAATTCAATTCAATTTAATTAAGCAAATAATTAATGACCGCCTATAAGTACAGTTGGTGCCTATGAATAGGCAATGGGAGCATAAGATGAACAAGAAAAGAAATTATACTCAAGGAATACATAGACTTTATAAGAAAACAAACAAAAAGCTACAAGATGAAGATTATAATAAAGTTATACCCAGGATACTATTTATTTGTTTTAAATTAAGGCTTGTCTATGAATCTTTGCTTTATATACAAGATTCTAAATGAACAATAAAACAACAGATAAAAGCAACTTCTTAAGTCATGTGTTTACTTTACACACCTGTAAAACCATTAACTGAAAATTTCTTCACTGTTGCCCTATGAGGTCACATTATCGTGGGGGTGCTATGCCATCTCTTCTACTACATTTGGTTGGTTAGAAGGCTGTTACATGTCCTGCCTATTATGCCCAAGGTGAGGGAATTACAGGAAAGCATGGACACCAGTAGGTAGGAATCATGAGGGCCGTCTTAGGACTCTGTTGACTATGGTGTGCGATTTTGTATATTGTATGTATTTAATAAGATTTTTTTTTTGTTAAAACAACCAACAAAGTAAATTAAAAATAGCAACATTGGGCCGGGCGTGGTGGCTCACTCCTGTAATCCCAGCACTTTGGGAGGCCAAGGCGGGCGGATCACCTGAGGTCGGGAGTTTGAGACCAGCCTGACCAACATGGAGAAACCCTGTCTCTACTAAAAATACAAAATTAGCCGGGCATGGTGGTACGTGTCTGTAATCTCAGCCACTCGGGAGGCTGAGGCAGGCGAATTGCTTGAACCCGGTGGGGTGGAGGTTTCAGTGAGCAGAGATCGTGCCATTGCACTGCAGCCTGGGCAACAAGAGCAAAACTCTGTCTCAAAAAAAAAAAAAAGCAACATATAAAACTACTTGAAAGAGAAGAAATGTGATAAACAAATGCAGAAAAATTATTGGCTTCTGGCAGAATGCTGGGAGGATGCCTTTTTTTGAGGATAAAAATTATCAAAGTTTACCAATCATGATTTACTAATAAGACATGTATGCAAATGAATGAGAACTTAAGGCTTTGTATTGAGTATCGATATTGTTGAGCTTTGGTATTCCCTTTACTGTAAGAAAAACAAACTCTTGGAGTGATCCCTCTTTTTCTGTATATATTCAACTGTGATTTAACTGTCATAAGGGAACAGCAGTGATAATGATATTCTGTACCTCGGAGAAGATATACAACAATTTTGTGAGCTAGTCACAGTGATCTGCTTAGAAAACACTATAATTAGGTCCATAAAGATAAAAATAATAGAAAGGCAAGATATAGGAAATACAAGGAAAGAAGTCAGCATTAAATTATCAGATATGCTGAACATTAGCATTTTAAAATAAAAGCATGGATACTTTCCCTTACTAGGAAGAAAAACTCTGTTTTATAGTGTTTATGATTTTAAAAGTTGGAGCAGGAAACATTGCCTGTGGTGTTGTATGTTTGAAGATTATAAGGTAACTGTTTTCTGTTTGCTTTGTACGATTCAAGAGACCATAATCAGAATTCATGAATAGAAGATTCAATGGGTCAGACTTCTTGACATAAGAAATTCCTCTAGTCGGGTGCAGTGGCTCAGGCCTGTGTTCCCAGCACTTTGGGAGGCCGAGGCGGGCGGATTACGAGGTCAGGAGATCGAGACCATCCTGGCTAACATGGTGAAAAACCATGTTTCTACTAAAAATACAAAAAATTGGCCAGGCATGTTGGCGGGCGCCTGTAGTCCCAGCTACTCAGGAGGCTGAGGCAGGAGAATCACTTGAACCTGGGAGGCGGAGGTGCAGTGAGCTGAGATTTTGCCACTGCACTCCAGCCTGGGTGACAGAGCAAGACTCCATCTCAAAATAAATAAAATAAAATAAAATAATAAAAAGTAATTCCTTTAATAATTAGTTGCGTCTGAAAAGTGGATTGATAATTTTATGGCCTACCCCGTCTCTAAAGATACTAACGCGTGGTCTCAGTCACCAGTTCATGGATACTTTGTGAATGCAGTCCTGGCATCCGGGAGCTGGGCAGAGCTAACTGCCCTCTGAAGTTTCTTTTTACTGTAACCTCTGGGATTCTATGAACAAAAAGTCACTTTCAAATACAGAGGCTTGAGAAGAATGATGATACTGAATATAGAACAGAAAAAATAACACGATTTGCCATAGAATTCTGTAATGGAGAGAGAGATCAAATATTATCAGTTAGTTTTAGAAACCTGACCACATTGTAGAGAGATATCTTCTAGCATAGAATAAATTAGAATTTCAAAGTAGGGAGCAGATAAGATTGTGTGTGTGTGTGTGTGTGTGTGTGTGTGTGTGTGTGTGTGTATTGATGCTATGAGGAAACACAAAAATTCACCTTTTATGGACCAACCTCTATTCTAGATTCTGAACTATCAATAGTCATTTATCAAACATTTATAAAATTTTATATAATGACGTTATTAGATGCTGTAGATTTAAAGGCACAAGATAAAGTTCTAGACTCCAAGAAGTTTGCACCTCTGATGTATGGGAGAGATAACAAGATCACACATTCTAATTTATATTAAAAATAAAACCTCTTTAATAGCACTTACTATCGGCTAGGTGCTATTCTAAGTGATTTACGGATATTAGCTCAAATTATCTTCACAAACCTAAGATGTAGGTACTATCATTATATTCGTTTTAAGATGAGAAAACTGAGGCACAGACAAATGAAATGAATTGTCCAAGGTTTTAGGGCTAATTAGTGGCAGAGGCAGAGTTGAAGCCAGAATCCATGTTCTTAAGTACCACACTGAGATGCCTCTCTTGCAGCAGCATGCTGGAGCTAGCTGTGTTGGCTTGTGAAGGCTAATTGTGTGTATCTCGTCTCAGCTCCACAATCAGTGACATCATGTTGGTAGTCTGAAACTGGCTAAGATGGAAGTATTTATTTATTTACTTTTTCCCAGTAAGTGCATTTACCAGCACCTTACTGGCAGGTTATGATACAGATGTGATAATATTTCTAATAGTTATGCAGAGGGTGCTTTGGAAAAAAATCAAAAAAGAGACATCAAAGTCAGAGATGATGGGGAGTGGAAAGTTCCAGGAGACAGAAAGATCATCCTTGAAGGATGAATGGGAGGTACACTGTTGGATGATTGGAGAAATGACCGGAGGGACCAAAAAAAGGAGAAGGCATTAATAACATGCCATCTCATTGACAGAGGTCTGGTCTTTACCAGAAAAGTCTGGTTAGCAGAGGCAGTCTGAGGCTTCCCTTGCAAATAGTCACAGAATTTGGGTAACTTGAAAGGCCTGGTTAGAAGATGTCACATCAGCTCATCTGCAGCCATCAATCAACTTGCCGTACCAGCTGGAAACTGGGAACAGGGGAGACCATTAGGAAAGGATGGTACATCAAGATTCATGAAAATTACTTTAAGAGGCACCCAGTACAGACAATAGTTCCACAGAGATGCTAAGTGCATTGGGAACTATTCACTGTTGAATGTTGAGAGACTCTGAAGCATGCAGGGATTTCTCTGATAGCTGGAAATTTTTTTTAATGGAATGATGTTTTGGGAGGAACTAGTTATCTTTTTCTTACGGCAAGTCTTCAGTAAGAGGCTGGGAAACCATCCTGTAAGACATAGGTCCAGAGAAGGGTGAGCTCTGGATCTGAAAGCTGTTATGGAGCCACTTAGGAGCTGGGAGACCTTAGGAAAAACTCATTCTTGTTCAGTCTCATTTTTATCCTTTCTGTAAAACTGGAATGAAAATAACTGTGCTGCCTTTTACAATAAAGGATCAAATATATATATGTTTGATATATATATTAGTATTCTATATATAATAAATATAATATATAACTATTCTATATATAATATATATAACTATTCTATATATAATATATACATTTAAGATATATATATATATATATATTTTCACTGCATTCACAAAGTGTCCATGAATTGGTGACTGAGACCATGTGTTATATGTAACCATGTGATTGAGATATATATATAATAGTTTTGAAGACTTGCTTAATTAATTAAGCATACATAGATTTTTCTGTTGGAGGGTATTTTTCCTGGTATGAGCGAATGACTCAATAGGTTATTGACTTAGGTTCTTAACATCGCTGGCATTCATTGGTGAGTAGCCATAAAGAAAAAAATGTACTTAGTATCGTGTCATACTGCCCTTTCTATACACTATGCGTAATAATGTTTCTAGGTCAGAAGTATTTAACAGGTAGCATCTGTTTCCACCACAGTTAATAAACTTCAAACTATGCCATGATGTCGAATCTAGTGACATACTGTTGAGCATTTACGTTTGGTAATAAATTATTGTACAAAATGCTCCAGGCAATGTGGTATAACACTTAACAATGATTTGTTTATTATCTGAGTGTTTGGTCATTTTGTTTTATTTGTTAGCAAAATATTAATTAAGATATATTTATAATAAAATAACCAAATTTTAATAGAGACCAATTTAATAGTATGTTTGTGAATATATTTGAGAATATTTTGCAGCAAGACCAGTTGAGTGGTAACTGGAAAATATAGACTTTTGATCAGTTGTAATTTGTAAAGAATTATGTATTTTCAAGGAAAAATGATGAGGTTAGGAGTTAAAATTCAATAAGGAGATGGGGATTTGTGTTGTGAAATGCTTCAAAGGGGTTAAATAATGCTATGGTCTATTTAGTAACCAGGCAGCAAGGACATCCTTGGTGACTTATTGAGAGCAGCCTTAATTATATGATGGGGATAGAACAGAAATTGCAATTAATTGAGAAAGTAATGAGTAAAAGGATGGCAAAATTCTGGGCACAGCCTACTTGTTGAAGAAACTTGGTGAAGGGAAGCAACAAGGTGGAGTGAGTGGTGGATGGGTGTGTGGGGTTAAGGACCAACTCCTGAAATATTAACAGAAACTTGAAGGTGTTTTTTGCCACTTACATCCTCTCAACGAAGTCTGTAGGGCAATGGAACACGTTGGGCTTTATCTAGGGCCAGCTACATAATTTGCAGAGTCCAGTGCAAATGGAAAACATGTTTTCTTGACACGTCATGATGCTTTTTGTTTGCTATTAATGTCATGTGCTCTTGGGCATGGGAATACCTGTTGGGTGAGTCTAGATCCTCGTAGATGTTCCATCTTGACCTTTCCCATGCCTGTGTTCAGGCTCTTGCTGGGGAAAGAAGGTGGCAGCAGTCACTGAGTGAGGGAGCTGAAAACCAAAGAACTGTTCTGGGGAGGTGGGCTGGAGATGAGAGGTGGGACTGTGTGTGAGTTGGCACCCCACCCTAGCACATGTTCCATTGCCCTACAGACTTCATCAATGAACCACAAATTCAAAGATAAAAGTATTAAGAACTTAGAGTTGGGCGCTGTAGAGCATTAAACTCCAAGCACAGAAACCTTTTCTGAGCACTGGGCCTTATAAACTGCACGGATTGCAAACCAGTATGATTGGCTCTGATTGTTCCTTACATATGGCATCCTCTCAATCCATGATGGATAAATTGAATTGATTGGTTTAGTGACTGTGTAGTGAAATATCCAATTAAATTTGTGCAAGTAAATATCACCATTGTACACTTGTCTAGGGAGAAGGCAGGGAAGAGTTTGCTATGTGGAAGGATTCGTGGAATTTTAAAGAATTGTGTATGTATTGGATTTTTTTCTTTTTTTAGTGCGGAAAGAAAGGCACAGACAATGATGGAAGTCCAAATCTCAAGATGGCTTTTACTTCATGGCTTAATTATATATGATCATGGTTAAAGATGATATACTTTTACACAGGCTTAGACCCATAATTTGAAAAACAAAAAAAAACTATATTAATTCTCCCTTAGCCATATCTTTACCTAACTCTTCTTTCAGGAAAAAGAATCGTAGACAATTCTGATCCTGAGCAGCATGGCTAGATGGGCAAGTGATAATGATGCGTTTTTCATTAAGGGAGACTTAGAACTCATAGAAGGCAGAGGTAAAAATGGTCAATTTGCATTTGGTTTATACAAACCTATGAAGGTCAAAATCAAATGTAAGCAAGGATCTGTTAGCATCAAAAAACAAGTCATAGATGTTCACAATTTATGGAATGGCAATATTGGCATTTCAATGTTTTTATGAAAGCTGATTTTTTGGACTCTGCTCTCTTTTTAAGTCAGACTCAAAGAATACTAATATAACTTAGTCTGATGACTAAGTTATATTTCTGTCATTATACAGCTGTGTGGTTCTAGCCAAGTCACTTGATTTTCTTAGAAAAAAAGAAACTCTAGACAAAAAAAAAAAACCCCTCTTAACAGGAATTAAAATCCCTGTTAAGTAGGATTAATATTATTCTATATATTTACATATACACATGCACACACACATGGACCCAGACAAAATTTCATGGCCACTTCATTTAGTTAGAGGACAAACCACATATTTTCGTCTATGTAGGGTCATGAGTCACATGTGAGATATTTTTAATAGAATAGCGTTGATGAAAAAGAAGCCAGTATTGCTCCAGGCTCATTATCAACTAGAGACAAACCCCGGGTAAAAGTACATTAGAAAGAGCCTTTCTAACAAAATTGGAGTGACTTCCTAACAAAGCTGGAGTGCCTTGTTAAAATGAGCTACTTTGAAGCAAATTGCTATGAGACTGACCAGGTGGACTCCGTGTGTCCCACCCATCCCTGATTGCATGTGAAGGTCTGCGATTGTGGGGACCATTCAGACATGCAGAATTACCCCCTTACAATTCATTGACATTCACCTCCTAACACCGTGAATTGCTACTACTATGGAGATCCCTGTGGAGGCTGTGGATATAGCCCTGGCTCTGGCTGTGGTGATAGGTCAAGCTACGGCTGTGTCAATGGCTCTCATTCTGGCTGTGTTTGCAATGGCTAATTATCTATTTTGCTACAGAGCATGCTAGACCTCTTTCTGTTAGGAAATCACTATCAGAGCATTATTTGCTGCTGAAGTAACAATAGGATGACAGCTGTGACTCTATTTAAATCCCTTTGAAATATTTTTGCCATAGATAGGGTTTGATATTAATGGAAGAAAGATTATATGCCAACTGTTTCCTGAAATTTAACCCTTAAGTTTCATGGTTTCTTCCAATGGTGTGACTATGGGCATGAGCATTTGTGCTCTACATGGCAAATCAGTTTCCCAATAAAATACATTTTTGAATCTGTCAAGTCTGTGTCATCCATCTTATTTTAAATCATCCATTACTACAGATTTTGTGAACTTCCTGTTTTATTATCATTTTATAGGTGTGGTTACCTGTGACTTTGCCATTTTTTCAGACATTTATCCAAGTACTTTTCTTTAGTAATTTACTATTTTGTGATTACTCACATCTGAAATAACAGAAACACATGCTTATATATGCAATTGCACAGGATTCAGAATTGTGTTTATGCAAACCTGTAATATCTTGTAGGGATGGATTGGAGAGGAAGAGACATGAGCCTAGGAGAATTCAGGAACGACATGATGTGGTGGGCCTGAATTGAGTTTTGTCACCAATAAAGGGAAGAAAGTGATGGACTCATGAAACATGCTGGAGGTCAAATATTTCAGCCTTGGACATGATGAAAGAGGAAGGTAGATGAATGTCCAAGGAAGAGAAACTTAGTGGAAATGCATCCTTGTGATCTTTTGTGAGGAAAGATATTAGACGTGTCAGGAAGAAGTGACATGGGTTATCAAAGCACATTAAAGGTTTGTAATATGGCAAGAGGATTGGATTTGCTTCTTGTCCCCAGAGATCAGAATTGGGACTAATGGGTGATAGCCTCTAATTTTTTTACAAGTATATCCCTGAGAGCTAAATTGGCTATTCCGTGGGAATGTAGATGATGGAAGCTTCCCAATCATGGGTAAGACAGACAAAATCACCAGAGTGAGAACTCCAGGATAGGTGGTGACCTAGTGTTCATTCTGGGACTGAAATTTTGTGAACTTCACATCAAGAATGACCCAGAAATGTTGAGCCTGATGAGCAGAGAAAATGATGCCGGTACTGACAGAGACAAGAAAGTAAAGGAGAGAGGAGAGTCAGTTTGCAAAGTATCTTATATAAATTGAAAGACTATCATGGCTGGTGTGAAATCTCAATAATTCTTTCTTCAAATAAAATTAGGTCTTCTGTGTACTCAGTACTCAGCAGTGTCGAAAGGAGTTGTTATTCAACCTAGAGGCTAAGAAAAGAGAGAAATAGCTCATGTTATGGTAGATGTTTCCTTCCTTCCTTCCTTCCTTCCTTCCTTCCTTCCTTCCTTCCTTCCCTTCCTTCCTTCCTTCCTTCCTTCCTTCCTTCCTTCCTTCCTTCCTCCCTTCCTCCCTTCCTCCCTTTCTCCCTCCCTTCATCTACCTGCTTGCTTACCCATCAACTATCTATCCAAATGGTGTCAGTCCTCAGTGAATCAGTAATCTTATTTAAGTTATATGATAATATTACAAATAGAAAGAAATTATTGTTTTTACAGTGATAAGTATAAAAATTTTAAAATACAGAAGGATTATTTATGGGAAGATAGGAAAGGTTTCCAAGAGGAGAGGCATTTGAACTGAGGCCTGAGGCATGAACAGGAATGGCCAGTGAGATAGGGCAGCAGGACAAAAAGCCATCTTCTTATGCATTTATGACACTACTGGCAGAACTGCAATAACCAAGCAGATTTATAGAGGAAATTCCTAGCCTTTCTCTAGTCTAAGAAGGGTACCCAGAGAGCAGCACAGACCTCATCAATGATTTGGAGGGCCTGGTCAGGAGGGGTACTTGATGGATGACACTCATCAGCTGTGTGACTTTGGGCTGGTGACTTAATCACCGTGAACTTCAGCTTCTTTCCTTAAACACTAGTTTGAGTAGCACCTGCCCTATTCATTTCACCAGATTGTGAGAATAAATTGAAGTAATGTGTGTAAAGACACTTTACAAACTACAATATAGATGCACAGGTTAGAGGGAATTTTTTCATTGTTTAATGAAAGTTTAGACAAGAAAACTCTTGGAATTGAAAGCTAGAAAAAAACATACTATACAACAAGTGGGGAAATTTATGTACATCCCAAATTATGGAAATCTCCAAAACATATTTCCTATTAATATTTAGGATTTACTATATGATACATCCTTGACCTTCACTACAACTCTTACTATGAGATGATACTTAATGAAGCTATCAAAACAGCCATACTCTTAAAAATAAAATATTTTTGTATTATAGGCTGATCTTTTGACTCTAGTGGTATTCCAAAAACAAAAACAAAAAACAACAACAAAAAATCACATGAGCTTCCTTTACGTAACACATGATTGGTAGCTAAACATGTTTTCAAGTGATATGCTTTATAAATGCAACATAAAATCATCTTGTAATTGCTGAGCTTGAAAATACGCATGATGCTATTCCTAATGACATACGGATGACACTGTATGTTTAGTAATAAATTACTATACAGAGTGGCTCAGTCAGGGTGTACAAAAGCTACTGGGAGGGTAATTTATTTTCTGTGGGGTTTTGCTTCTTCATCATAGAAAAATTTTAAATTAGAGCATGTATGTATATACCATAGAACAACCTCCTTTAAATTACAAAGTTATCACATTAAATTTTGATACAATCAGCATTTCAGTAAAAATAAGTGTGGATATTCGAAAACCTATTATTAGATGAAAATTCAAAACTATGGTATGAGAAAAATGCAATCAAAGGAATAACATTTATAGACTACAGTTCCTGGCCTAAAGCACTGCATAGGCACATAACCTGTAAAAAAGGATGTGAGAATGCTTAGATTCCATTTTAGAAAGAAGAAACTGGTGTTCAGAGAAATTAAACATATATCCAAATATCTTATGGCTTATAAATGCCACACAAACAATGAAACATATGTTTGACTTAATCATCTTTTTTATGGTAGAGAAATATTGAGTGCAAATTATGTGCCAAACACGTATTCAGAACTGGATTTTCAGGGAATACAGATAGTTTCTGCCCTTATGAAAGAGTGTCCAGGGATCTGAGTGGAAAGGATTAGAAGCAATGCAATCTTGATAGAAGACCTTTTCAATAACCCAGGGGTATTGTGTCCTGGAAGTGAGTATTGGCAGTAGTGTTGAAAAGCAAAGTGTCTATTCTAGGGAATGATGTGAAGTAGAATTGATAATTTTGAATTTCAAGGGTGATAGAAAAAGAAAGAAACCGAGGGAAAAGAAAACAATTGGAACAGAGATTTATTTTCTTTATGCTTATTTTTAGGGATGAAACATAGCAGAGTGATCAGATAAGGCCAGTGACTGATGGCAGAAAAAATAGGAAGATTTCTCGACTGAAGGAAAAATGTCTCATAGTAAAGATTATCAGAAAATGAAATTGGCAGCTTTGTGGAAATCCCTGTTGAAGGCATTTAATAAACTGCTGGATCACCACTCATTCCTTTGTTGTGAAATTCGAGTACCCAGGAGAATAATTGATCTTCCTGAGTATATATTCTGTTCCAACTTGGATTTTGTGGCTGTTACAGTAGAGTCAACCTGATTCTGAAAAT
>NW_026652289.1:15330927-15481836 GCF_009828535.3 Hylobates moloch
GAGAGGCATTTGAACTGAGGCCTGAGGCATGAACAGGAATGGCCAGTGAGATAGGGCAGCAGGACAAAAAGCCATCTTCTTATGCATTTATGACACTACTGGCAGAACTGCAATAACCAAGCAGATTTATAGAGGAAATTCCTAGCCTTTCTCTAGTCTAAGAAGGGTACCCAGAGAGCAGCACAGACCTCATCAATGATTTGGAGGGCCTGGTCAGGAGGGGTACTTGATGGATGACACTCATCAGCTGTGTGACTTTGGGCTAGTGACTTAATCACCGTGAACTTCAGCTTCTTTCCTTAAACACTAGTTTGAGTAGCACCTGCCCTATTCATTTCACCAGATTGTGAGAATAAATTGAAGTAATGTGTGTAAAGACAGTTTACAAACTACAATATAGATGCACAGGTTAGAGGGAATTTTTTCATTGTTTAATGAAAGTTTAGACAAGAAAACTCTTGGAATTGAAAGCTAGAAAAAAACATACTATACAACAAGTGGGGAAATTTATGTACATCCCAAATTATGGAAATCTCCAAAACATATTTCCTATTAATATTTAGGATTTACTATATGATACATCCTTGACCTTCACTACAACTCTTACTATGAGATGACACTTAATGAAGCTATCAAAACAGCCATACTCTTAAAAATAAAATATTTTTGTATTATAGGCTGATCTTTTGACTCTAGTGGTATTCCAAAAACAAAAACAAAAAAAAATCACATGAGCTTCCTTTACGTAACACATGATTGGTAGCTAAACATGTTTTCAAGTGATATGCTTTATAAATGCAACATGAAATCATCTTGTAATTGCTGAGCTTGAAAATACGCGTGATGCTATTCCTAATGACATACGGATGACACTGTATGTTTAGTAATAAATTACTATACAGAGTGGCTCAGTCAGGGTGTACAAAAGCTACTGGGAGGGTAATTTATTTTCTGTGGGGTTTTGCTTCTTCATCATAGAAAAATTTTAAATTAGAGCATGTATGTATATACCATAGAACAACCTCCTTTAAATTACAAAGTTATCACATTAAATTTTGATACAATCAGCATTTCAGTAAAAATAAGTGTGGATATTCGAAAACCTATTATTAGATGAAAATTCAAAACTATGGGATGAGGAAAATGCAATCAAAGGCATAACATTTATAGACTACAGTTCCTGGCCTAAAGCACTGCATAGGCACATAACCTGTAAAAAAGGATGTGAGAATGCCTAGATTCCATTTTAGAAAGAAGAAACTGGTGTTCAGAGAAATTAAACATATATCCAAATATCTTATGGCTAATAAATGCCACACAAACAATGAAACATATGTTTGACTTAATCATCTTTTTTATGGTAGAGAAATATTGAGTGCAAATTATGTGCCGAACACGTATTCAGACCTGGATTTTCAGGGAATATAGATAGTTTCTGCCCTTATGAAAGGGTGTCCAGGGATCTGAGTGGAAAGGATTAGAAGCAATGCAATCTTGATAGAAGACCTTTTCAATAACCCAGGGGTATTGTGTCCTGGAAGTGAGTATGGGCAGTAGTGTTGAAAAGCAAAGTGTCTATTCTAGGGAATGATGTGAAGTAGAATTGATAATTTTGAATTTCAAGGGTGATAGAAAAAGAAAGAAACCGAGGGAAAAGAAAACAATTGGAACAGAGATTTATTTTCTTTATGCTTATTTTTAGGGATGAAACATAGCAGAGTGATCAGATAAGGCCAGTGACTGATGGCAGAAAAAATAGGAAGATTTCTCGACTGAAGGAAAAATGTCTCATAATAAAGATTATCAGAAAATGAAATTGGCAGCTTTGTGGAAATCCCTGTTGAAGGCATTTAATAAACTGCTGGATCACCACTCATTCCTTTGTTGTGAAATTCGAGTACCCAGGAGAATAATTGATCTTCCTGAGTATATATTCTGTTCCAACTTGGATTTTGTGGCTGTTACAGTAGAGTCAACCTGATTCTGAAAATAGTGATTTAAATGAAACCTAGACAAGTAAGATAAGTTAAAAATAAACAAACAAACAAGAAACAAGAAAAAACCCACTTTTTTGGACTGTATGTTTGGTGATCGAAGGGTGAGATGCTGGGCATGAAGTGAGAAGAAAGGGTTAGTTTCACTTAGACACCTGTAGTTTTAGAAGCCTACTTACAGATGTATAGCTATAAGTCAGGGTTTCTAGACCTCAGTACTCTTTGCTGTTGGGGAGTACCCTATGCCTTGTCAGATTAGCTACTTCCCTGGTTTCTACTACTAGATGCCAGTAATGCCAGTAACTTCTCCTGCTCTCCCAAGTCGTGACAATTGAAATGTCTCCGGACATTATTAGGTGTCTCTGAGAGGGCAAAAACACCCATCACTGAGAACCACTGATATGGATGTGCACCAGCTCCATTGTGTCTGTTTTACTTGTAGTGTGGAAAGAAATGAGCCCTAAAGTAGGGGCAGTAAAAAGGTAGGTTGATCCTAAGAGGAACACAGATCATGCTGTGGGGGAGCCACTTTATTCGTGCAGATGCTTGTCCCTGAGACAAAAACCATATGTGATCTCTCTTTGAAAACTTTCAATCCCAAGACAACATCTTTCCTATGGCATGAATCCAGTTAGTGTTTGTGGAATTCAACTGAGTTGTTCAATGGATGCCTAGAAAGCAAGCAACCAACAAAAATGTTCAAGTACATATTATAATTTAAAAACTGAAACTGGAGATGAGGAAACCAAATGTAGAAAAAGCACAGATTCTTTGTGAATCAGTGAAATCTTTGTGAATCTTTGTGAATTCAGTGAAAACTGAATGCATTTTAGTTAGAAGAGAGGAAGCAGGTAAATGGATTTGTGGTTTTCTTCTTTGGATTAAACCTGGTGTTAGAACTTAAGGAGTAGACCTTAGGAATACAAGGATACAGGAAAGCTGGGAAGCACTGTTTTTTTTTGTTGTTGTTGTTTGTTTGTTTGTTTTTTTTTTTGAGACGGAGTCTTGCTCTGTCGCCCAGGCTGGAGTGCCGTGGTGCAGTCTCGGCTCACTGCAAGCTCCGCCTCCCAGGTTCACGCCATTCTCCTGCCTCAGCCTCTCCGAGTAGCTGGGACTACAGGCGCCCGCCACCACGCCCGGCTAATTTTTTGTATTTTTAGTAGAGACGGGGTTTCACCGTGGTCTGGATCTCCTGACCTCGTGATCCGCCCGCCCCGGTCTCCCAAAGTGCTGGGATTACAAGTGTGAGCCACCGCGCCCGGCCAGCACTGTTGATTAAGATACCAAGGCACTGGAAGCCCTGACATTGTTTTCCTCTCTCTCCACATCTAGGTTTGCTTCAAGAACCAGTTAGCTTCAGAGTTTATAAATATTCTCTTAAATGAAGTTCATAGTGTCTCAGTGTTAGTTCTTCCGGTATGGTCATGTGAACGGGAGTGCAAAAGGAAGTGAAGAGCAGGAGCTTGCATATTTACTTAATTCCAACGGGACAATACTGCACACAGAATGTTATTGGCAGCTGTTTGCCCCATGGAAGAACCAAGGAGAGAGGGAAATCTCAGGTCAAGGCAAGCTGCTCAATTCTGCATAGCATCTCATTTCTGCTAAGTTCTGTATCTTTCCTGTAACACCAATAACTAGGAGCAGGTGTCTGTGTGATCACTTCCCACTAATCTAACTCACCTGGATTATTACAAGGACCATCAGTCATTATAAATGTCTAAAGAACCCTGATAAATGACATGGAATCTACTCTTAATCTGTATTATAGATGGATAAATGTTTCAATCCTTTAGTGATAGGAATGCAAAGTTGAAGTTTATTGAAAAATATTTTTTCCCATGAATCCTTTGCTTATCTAAGTACTTTCAGTATACCAGATGGATATTCTGTATCCTGCAAGTGGAGAGATAAGTTGCTTGCTCATGTAAATTTGCAGTTGAGGTAATGGATGGTAACATATATATAGTTTTATACATGAATACACACATATATACATATATAACAGATACATAAGTAACAGGTCCAAGCACTAATTACAGGTATCCTCTTGCAGAATCACCATGGTCCTGCTAGGGCTATAAAGATAAAATTTTTAAAAATATTAGAGAAAATAAAGATGCCGTACACATTAGACAATTTTGGAATGTCACATAAATTTTATGGCTGAACACCAATTCCTGAATTCTGACCATGTTTTCAGCCTCAGTAGAAAAAATTTTCTTTGTGGCATCAATATCATTTGCTACAGTCATACCTAGACTAGACCCAAATTGAAGCTACAGTCATACCTGACTCCTATTGACTCTTAAGTTCGTCTTATGTAAAATGTGGATTGGGTCTCAGGTTTGCCTGGAATTTCTACTGTGAAACGTTTATTCTGTTTCCTCAAGAATATCATGCTTTTATTAGTAAACAAGATAAAGTTTCAACAAAGCATGACAAATCTATTAATTCGTCTGCATATAGGAGCAAACAAGAGGATCTACTTGTGAAGTAGAATTTATAGTTTTGAATTTCAAGAATGAAAAAACAGAAGAAACTGGAGGAAAAGAAAAAATTGAGACAGAGACCTATTTTCTTTATGCTTTTTTAAGGGATGAAACATAGCAGAGAGATCAGATGAGACGAGTGACAGATAGCAGAAAAAAAGGGAAAGATATCCAACTGAAGGGAAAATGTAATCCACAGTAGCAATGAAGAAAGGCATCCTGAATAAAGTGATTCCAGATCTGAGTTTTGATGTATAAACAGAAGGTTTTTTTGGTTGATAATTGAGGGTGATGAGAAAAATACTAATGGCAGAAAAAATGATACTCATTTTCCTCTTTCGAATCTTGAAAAGGTAAGTGTGATAGAGAGGATTATTGGGAAGAAAGAGGGCACCTTGGATTTCAAAATCACAATGAACATTTTTGTAGAAGATTGAGAACTTGTAATAAGTGGGTAATTGAGAATTTTGAATGAGTAGTGTGAAGTGCGTGTATGGAAAGGGGACAGAATTTATTTTTGTGCTACTTTATATCATGGAAGTGTTGTTAATGGTGGGCTTTTGCTGTCAGTAACCTAAAATTGTCCACTATCCCTTAGCTTCTGAAGTAAATGTCCAAGGAATAGTAGTGAAAGGAGAAGAAAAATGGTTTATTAAATTCTAGGAATGTATCCATATTTCATCATGTAAAACTTTGATGAAATCTGTATTGGAGGAAAGAACTGAGTTTCTGGTCAAATGAATTTTTTTGCTTCCTTATCCAAATGAAGCTGTTTAGGTTTTAAAAGGCTCCTCAATGACAATTACTTATATAGCTGAAGAAAGCTGGAGACAAAAGGAGGGCTTCTCTGCCTCCCCAGGGTCTTGGTTTGCCTGGTGGATGGAAGGAAAATGTAAGAAGCACTCGCAGATAGCATACAGTCTGGCTTTGAATGATCAGATGTGAATGTGTTTCTTGGGATTTGAGGGAGGTTGGACAAGGGGTAGGTGTGGAAGTGCAGAGGGAGTTGGAGAAAGAAGTCTGGCAAGAAGTTATAATGACTCAGGAAAAGAGATAGGAGTGTCTCCTTCCCTATGGGTAGAGGTAGACATTTTAGGAAAAAAGAGAGAGGAAAAAAAGGATAAAATTTTGTTATGATCCTCCAAAAACTTGTTATGTAAGACATATACTTACTGATAGGAGATTTTGAAAATTAGTATCAGCTTTATATTTGGGCACATGATTTCATTGAGACAGTTCTTTGGCAGAGCAGATTAAAATGATGCTCCTGAAATGAAACTAGAGTCTCCAAAATAATTGGCTCATTTTAAGCAAAATATTATTGATGGTCAACAGTGACTGGCACATAGTAATTGTTTAAATATTTGTTGGCTAAGTCAGGGAATGAGTGATATGCTTTGGCAATTACTGACAGTATATAAAGGTCTCAGGGAAGTAGAAGACATCCACATCTCAGAAGCATCTTCTTGAAAGCCATCTCAATTCTCTCCTCTTGACAACATGTGTTGCAACTACTATGGCAACTCCTGTGGCTATGGCTCCAGCTGTGGCTGTGGCTATGGCTCCGGTTATGGCTGTGGCTATGGCTCTGGTTATGGCTGTGGCTATGGCTCTGGCTATGGCTGTGGCTATGGCTCCGGCTATGGCTGTGGCTATGGCTCCGGCTATGGCTGTGGCTATGGCTCTGGTTATGGCTGTGGCTATGGAACTGGCTATGGCTGTGGGTATGGCTGTGGGTTTGACTCCCGTTATGGCTGTGGTTATGGAACTGGCTATGGCTGTGGATACGGCTCTGGCTCTGGCTACTGTGGCTACTGGCCATTCTGCTTTAGAAGATGCTATTCTTCCTGCTAAAACATCACTGTCAGAGGACCATTTGCTTCCAAAATGACGCGTCTGAAGATAATGCTGATTCAAGGATTCATACTCCAAGATTTCTATATCCAAGAATTACATGCTTGACAGTCTTGGACCTCTAGCCTCACATTTCTTTGAATGAAATCATGGCCATAGGATCCATGGTGTCATCTGACTGTTTTCCAAATGTTATCTTTTGCTCCCTTAATCTCTGATTCTCTGTTATGACTGTGTTAATGATCATAACATCTACAGTTGCGGAAGTCAGTAATTTGTAATAAAAATGGTTCTTTATTCCTAAAAATCTTTGTTGTACTTGCTTGTGAATTATTCTTTTCTTGGGGTGTTTTGGTATCTCTTACTTTATGTTTCTATGTTGTGACTATTCCCAAATAAACACGTTTCATTGGTACTAACAAGTTTTTCTAATTTTTTTTTGTTTCAGACATGCTATTGACTTACATTTTTGTCTTATATTTCTATGACCTTTTCAAAGATTGGGTGGGCTATTTCTAAGCCCCTCATCCTAATTGTGCTTTCCATTCTGCTTGGTCTGTGCCTGTGACATACTAGATGTCACATATTTTAAATATAATCCTTGAAAAAAATGGCTTTTTGTTGGCTGAGTCTTGTGTTCTTAACTCATTTTCATTAAGGGTTTGTTCTTAAGCATTTGTGTTTCATGACTCTAGGTCTATCCATGTTTTCCATGTTAATGAGCAATAACGCACCCATCAATATAATGCACATGTGCGCGTACACACACACACACACACACACACACACACACACACACAGAATGCCACAGAAAAGCCTGCTTTAGGAAAATGCTAATGGCACAAAAATGGGTTGGAATGGAAGAGACAGAATGCTTAAAATGTAAGTATAATAATGATTTGGAAACTGGTTAAAGAGGTCTGCATTTCAGTGTAAATAATGAAAGAGAACAGATGAGCATCAGAGACTTGGTGAAGGTAGAACCTGTAAGATCTTAGACTTCAATAGGGAAAGAGAAGGGAGAAACATCTAGGGAAGAAAATAACTAAAAAGTATATATTTTTTCCTTAGCACTTAGAATTGTGGGGAATTTAGGGTCGCATATACAGTTATATATCTTCAGGACTGGTGTTGCAAAATTAGTAAGACTAGTTTTGCAGATGTGCCCTATGTTGTTGTTGAGAAACTAATTAGATTGAATGTATAACAATGACATAAATTCCTCAACACAAGATCTCTTTTTAATATGTGACACCATCTGAAACAAGAATTACTTCCTCATTAGGCGCTCTGTTATTGGATGCATTTAAACCTAGGTTGGCTCTCTCACTGTTAAGAGTTGTTCTAGGAGGAAGTTAAAAGTCAGAAAGAGGTATGGAACTAACTGATCTTACGTATCCATTTTTAAGTCCATCCTAATCTAGGATACTATAGAAATTGATTTGTGCTTTGAAACCTGATTGTGAAAATGGTGACGCTGATATAAAAAAAATACAGAATGAGAACTTTTATGTTTCTATATCTGGAAGGAGGGGCCAATTGTAATATGTCTGGCTGTAGAAATCCAATATTCATTTGGGATATAAAAAGACAGTCAGAACCGGAGTCAAGATTCAGCCACCCATGATCAGATAAATTCTGTGTTCCGATACTCCCCTGATTCTTGAAAAAAAATTGAAGTCTTGAGAAGAGGTAGGGCAAAAGGGCATGGATGAAGAGATTGTTTTCTTGAAGATGTAGAATCATTTCTAAATTAGATAACCGTGAAGTCTCATTTATCAAATATGTATTGAGCGCCTAATAAAACACATTTCATTATGTACTATGAACGGTGAAGTAAAATATTTCATCCTTGCCTTCCAAAAGTATAGGAAAGGCATAAAAGACCACAGGCTACAAAGATTGGAGTATTGCTATAAAACAGCTACACACAGAAGTATTTGGGAAGTACAGGGGAAGAAATCAAAAGAAGGGCCAGGACTAGGAAAAAGTAGAAAGAAGGATGAGGAATCTTTCTGAAAAAGAGACAAATTTCTAGCTGAAATATGAAGGATGAATAGAAGTTGATCAATCATAGAAGAAAGAAGTATCCTTCTAGGCAGGGAAGAAAAAAATAAATATTTAATGGGTACAATGTACATTATTTGAGTGATGAATACAATAAAAACCCAGACTTTGCTACTATGCAATATATCTGTGAAACAAAATTGCACTTGTACCCTTTAAGTTGATATAAATTTAAAAATTCATATATTGGAATGTTATTGCTACAGCCATCATCTCTCCCAGGAGAAATGTAATCACAGTTGAGCCAAAAAGAAAAAAATCGCAGGTATGAGTAGTTGCTACTCTCAGATGGCCCCCAGTAACCTGTACCCTTGTGTGGTTTACTCTCCTTGAGTGTGGGAAGGACCTATAACTTGTCTCGAATCTTAGTAAAGATAATGGGATATCTCTTCTGTGATTACAGTGTGTTTAGGGTTGGCAGATAAAACACAAAATAAATCAATGTGAATTTCAGATTAAAAATATATGTCTTTTTAGTATAAGTATGTTTATGCAATATTTGGGGCATATTTACAAAATCTGGCAATTCAAGTTACGTGGCAAAGAGATTTTGCAGATGTCCTGGCTGACGCCATAATTACAATAATGTGAGACCTTGAGGCAAGATCCCCGCTAAGTTGTGCTTACACTTCTGATCTATGAAAACTGAGATAATAACGGATATTGTTTTAAGCTGCTATTTTGGTGATAATTTGTTATGCAGTAATAGAAAACGATTACCTCAGAATTCTTCTTCTCTTCTCTAAATTACCTGGTAAGAGGTGTGGTTGTCTTGGATAACCAGGATAACATATCTGCACATTAGCAGAGATTAGGAAGCCAGGCATTCCAATGAACTTCAAGGACAGACTATTCTCGAGTGAAAATGAAAAGGTGAGAGGCATTAGCAGCCATATTTGTGGGAGTGCCCTGGATACAAAACATTTAAATAAATTTTATCTAGGACCCCAAGTGACAATGAAAAAAATAAGAGACTCTAAAGCATATGGGGAATTTTATAACAGAGTAATTACAGAGCGAAATGGATAACCACATGAAATAATGACATCCCTGTTACAATAACTATTTAAGCATCCAATGATCAGGAAGGGAGATTTTACGTAGCACAGCAGAGGGGTTTTCAGTGTCTACACTACGTTACACTTCATAGGTGCCTTTAGTAAGTTTCCTAAACTTTTTTTCCACCTCAATATCTATAGTATGCTACCTACCTCTTTCATGTTTTAATTTTGATTAAAAGAAAAATATTCAAAGGAATTTAAAATTCATAAAACATTCAACAGCTGTTATCATAAAGGATACTCATTTGTTGTTGTTTTAGTTTGAACTAAATGAACATCTAGAGTTGATAAATATTTGTTAAGGAATTTCTCCAGAAGTAAATATATGTTATCAGAATATTATACTCATGGCTATCTGAATTCATAGAAACTCTGTAACGTGAAATATTGAGGAGTTTCTGTATGCAGCAGCATTGGGTTCCAATGAAATCACCTACAAAGGAATTAGTAATTAGCAAGCTAGTCAAAGTAATGGGTCAAACTCATTTCATTGATTGCATTTTCAAACATCAACTGCCTAACCCTCCCTAGAGCCTTCCTATGTAAAATGTATCTTTGGAATCATGTGTTCAGATGACTGGCTAATGGATAGAAACTGTTCTTAGAGATTCGTAACTAGCTCAAGACAATGCCTGGGTGACAAAAAAATGGATCCTCAATAAAACTGGAAAACCTATAATAATGTGTTTGTTTAAGGCATATGCTATAGTTATGAAAAGACCAGGTCCTCTCATTTTCAACTGAGTGGAGTGATTTGCACATACTAGGTATTAAACCTATTTTGCATGAATCATGAAGTTGATGGTATGCCCTGGCTCTTTCTGTCAGGATGTAAAGGTTCTAGGGTTGCATGTTATATTCAAACTTCAGAAAAATCCATCTGTACCTGGACTGAACCCTCACCTTCTGGCACCGTGAGTTTCAACTACTATGGGAACGCCTATGGGGGCTGCGGATATGGTTCCAGATACGGATATGGGTCTGGTTCTGACTGTGGCTGCTGTATCTACCAACCATTTTGCTACAGAATATGCTACTCCTCTTGCTACTAGAATATCATCCTAGAACCTGCCTTTGAAATAATATTTTAAAATTAATGCTTCTTCCCAGAGGATATCCCATTTTATCATCTCTACATTCATATAAGGATTGGATATTATCTGTGTTTACTTCAACAAACCTGTTTGTTATTGAGAAGATATTAATGCTCCCATTATGTTACCTGGAGACAGGAGATTTTATTCTAATTATATTCAAAATGTAAATTATTGTTTCTCCTATTTTTTTTTTGTTTTTACATGGCCCATAAACATAAATACTTCATAGTTGGAGGAAATTATACTTTTTTCATAAACAAATTTTGTTTATTTTTGTAAAAATTTGTGGGTTTTTGTGCTACCATCATCACTGACTTTAGTGTTTGTGTCTTCCCTGGAATTTCGGGAAAGTGGTGTATTAGTGGAGCCTTAGATTTATTTATTTCTTCAACTGCTACTTATTTATTGCCCATTCTTTCATCAATATCACATAGTTTTGTTTTTTGCAGGACTGTAGTAACTCGATATTAGGTCGTGTGAGGCTTTCAACTTTGATTTCTTTTCAAAATTATTTTGACTGTGAGTACAAAATTACAGACAGAATAAATTTTGGTGTTCCATCACACAATAGAGTGGCTATAGCAAATAACAATGTATTGTATATTTCAAGACAAGTAGAAAGATTTTGAACGTTGTCTCTATAAAGAAATGATAGGCTGGGCGCAGTGGCTGAAGCCTGTAATCCCAGCACTTTGGGAGGCCAAGGCGGGTGGAACACAGTGAAACCCCGTCTCTACTAAAAATACAAAAAGTTAGCTGGGCATGGTGGCGGGTGGCTGTAGTCCTAGCTACTTGGGAGGCTGAGGCAGGAGAATGGCGTGAACCCGGGAGGCAGAGCTTTCAGTGAGCCAAGATTGCACCACTGCACTGCAGCCTGGGCGACAGAGCAAGACTCTGTCTAAAAAAAAAAAAAAAAAAAAAAAGATAAAGTTTAAAATGATGGATATGGTAATCATCCTGATCTGATCATTATACTATGTATATGTGCATTGAAACATCACATTTACACCATAAATATGTACAATTATTATGTGTCAACTACAAATTAAATAAAATATGTTGGTTGCTCTAGTTATTTTTCTTTCCATCTAAATATTCAAGTCAGCTTGTCAATATCTACAAATATATCCTGCTTAGATTTTGATGGGGATAGAGTTGAATCCATAGATCAATTCTGGGAGAATGAACATCTTGACAATATTGAGTTCAATCCACAAATATGGCGTTAATATATCTCTGTATGTGTTTATTTCAGAATCAGTTTTGGTGTTCTATTACACAATAGTGTGACTACAGCAAATAACAATGTATTGTATATTTCAAGATAGGTAGAAAGATTTTGAATGTTTTCACTATAAAGAAATGATAAAGTTTAAAATGATGGAGAAGGAAGAGGAGGCTATGAGACAGAATGCTTAGAAGAAAGGTGTACCTCATAGTACTTTGTGTTGAAGACAGGAAAATATACTAATTTTCTCCACATATTTAATGAGTTTTATATAGAAAATAAATTAAAATTAGTCTCTTGGTTCCAGGAGCCATAATTAGAGGAACATGTTTGAATTACAAGGAAGCCGACTTGTTATAATAATATGTGACAGTTTTCTAAACCTAAGAGCCAAACAATGAGATTTGGTGCTGGAAGGGGTTATTCAGCAGTGTGTGTTTGAGTATGGGATAACTTACTATTTATTCTGTTTGTTTTGAGGTAACTAAGACATACAGGAACCAAATAAACCTAACAGAGCTTTAACACCTCTTCCTATTTTTCCTTGAAAATTGTTGATTCTGTAATTTAAATAGTGACCATAAGGTGTAGCATCAAAATCACTGAAAAAAGTGATAATATTCTTAAAAGCAATTAGAAAGAGGTGAGAGAAAGAACTTTTTATAGGTTTAGAAGTTGACCAGAGATGATGAGCATCTTTTGAATATGATGGTTGAGGTGAGGTAACAGCCGTGTTAGCAAAGTAAGGCAGGTCTTTTAGGTCTGCTGAAGTAACTGCAGAGGCTTAAGCCTAAAGAGGAGGCAGGAGACAAAAGTATTTCATGTTATCCAAAAGCTGCATTAGAGGCTTTATTGTGGATATACTAGGGAGGAATCACAGAAAGAAATATTATGCATATAAGGGTCTAAAGTTACATAGAATCTCCCCAGCCAGGATGGCAAGAGCTTTAGGTTGTACAGAAACTAGTAACAAAAGGAAATTTGTATAATAAAATGAGATTGTTTAAGATAGGAAGCCAAGAGTTCCTACAAGCTGAAAACATTCAACAGAGGTTACAAATTTATCTCTGGAGAATATTATAGGTTGCACATTGCATCAGGAAAACTTGGAAAATGTGACTTTGATTTGGACTCTACCTTTCTGTGCCTGAGCCTCCTCCTTTGTTAAAATGATGTTCATCATTCCTAATCTGGTGGTTTCACAGAATGATGTTAAGTCTCGAATACAGATATCTGAGAAGGAAATATTTTCAACAGAAAAAGCATTCACAGGTAGAGAAAACCATCTTGTTGTGTGTGTAATTTGATAAAATCACATTTTGATTCAGATTAATTTGACATTGAAGTGAAAAGAGGGCAAAGAGGGGAAATGTATATTTGCTATCATGTGACGCTCACAGAACTTTTAGAGTTAACCTCATGAATCAGGAGGGCTCCTTCATAATGACACATTACTCATCTCTTCCAAAACCTCCATCTGCTCTACAGTCACACTTCCAAACAGAGACTGACTTCACTTTTCCATAGCAATCCTATGACTATCTGGGAATACAGAAACTTACTTTCTCCCTACTTAATACACAGGGACGTTCCCAAGTTAGGTGTCGGTCAACTCAATGAATTTTCATTGTTATGGGATTTAAAATATGTGATGAAGTGAAGCCCTGTGATGTGTTCCTTGATTCTGTATTTTTACAAAACATTATTGTATAAAATGCTTCAGTTACATGGAAGTTCATTTTCTGAGAGCATTTGGTCACTTTTGAAAATTTATTATGAAAGCATTACTTGACATATGTATATTTACACATATGTATATCACATACTTTAAAAATAGCAAAATTAAAATTCAAATCTCAAAATTTTAGTACAACAAATAGATCAATACAAGTATATAGAGAAATTTGAAAAGCTGTTACTGTTTAGGAATGCTTATATTTGGGTAAAAGAAAATGGGAAAAGAAAGAAAAAGTATTGTCTCCACTATGTATCAGGGTCATTGCTACACTACTTATATTTCCTGTGTATTTTCTGTAGGCCTCTTAATAAAATTTTAAATAAATGTAATTATTTTTATTCCCATTTGGCAGTTGCAGAAACTGAGGTTCATCTAAGTTGAGGACATTTTCCATGGTCATATAATTAGGAAAAGACTCAGTCAGGAAATTAACCAATCTGTTTTCCAGGGAAAGCTATTTCTACTACAGAGCCTCTGGAACATGGAGGACACTGTACTGATTATCAGTTTATGGCCCCTCAGCATCTAATTCTTCCTTCAGTATATTCTCTGTGCTGATAGATGGGATTCCTTTAAGTATTTCTCCTTCCCTGTGAGCATGGCTTTAGGCTTTCCCAGGAGAAGATGCAGCAGGGACATTGCAGGAGGAAGCAGGGCTCCTGAATTCTTGGGTGTGGCACAGGAGGGGAGTGGACGGTATTGGCAATATGAGTGTGAGAACATCTGGCAAAACTCCTTCTCAGCCTTGGGTTAGAAATATCCTGGATCCTGAGGGATGTTGAGCTTTAGCCTGGCAAGAACCTTTATTTGGCCCTATCGTTTGAAAACTAGCACCATAAAGATTGTTCACCCATGAGTCCTTGTGGCGCCCCACGGGGACGGTGCCACCTCTATTCTCTGTTATTGCATGTAAATGAGTTTATCTCTGTACTCTGTTTCATGCTTGTTTTACGTTTCTGTTGTTTGGCATTTTTCGAAGACTTCTTGTGTGTGTGTTTATTCTGCTTTGTGTTTCCAGTGAAGACCACAAGGTTCAATGGGTAGAATTTAAAGACAAATAAATTTTACAAGATAAATTTTTTTTCTGTGAAACGTCATGTTTATGAAAAAAAAGTGCAAGGATTAGCCAGGCATGGTGGTGCACACTTGTAGTCCCAGCTATTCAGGAGGCTGAGGTGGGTAGATAGTTGAGCCTGGGAGGTTGAGGTTGCAGTGAGCCGTGATCACACCACTGCATGCCAGCCTGGGCGACAGAGTGAGATCCTGTCTCAGGAAAAAAAAAAAAAAAAAAGCAAAAAACAAAAACTTTTTTAAAAGGCTAATTCTATAGTGTGAAATTGGAGTACGCTGTCTTGTAAACATTTCTATCCTGAAGTTGTTGAAGAATTTGCATCTTCAGTTACTAGAAAAGTCTGAGTAGATATGTGCATTCAAAACTTGGGCTTAATTAATTCATTCACATCATTCACTTCTACTTTGTAATTTAGTGATTCTGTAATAAAAATAATTGACGGTTGGGTCAGGGCCACATGAATAAAAATAATGTGACCCAAAAAGTCAGAAAAAATTATGCTCGATTCTGTTGTAGAGTTAGGAAGGAGTATATCACGTTCAAAGTGAGCTTTGAAGCATCTACCTACTGTAAGAGTCAGTATTTCTGGATTTCTGGGATCTGTACAGAAGATGCGACTCAAAGCAGGGAAAAGAGGAACAAGATTAGTAAAGCCATTGCAGAGGAACTCACAAATGTGTTCAGGGATTAAGGCTATAATGAATATGGTCTGTTTCAGTTCTTGAAGGGATACAGCAACCTACTCACAGTGGGATGCAGAGAGATTACGAGATATAATATGGTAACAGTTCAGTTGCCCTGGGAAACAGTCATCTCACTCTGGTAACTCTTCAAGGACAGTTGAGGTGATGATCATTTGCCAGGATTATGTCCTCAATGGCATATTTCTTTGCTACTTATTCCTTTTGTTACTTTGGTTTAGTAACACAATTGCTCCCTAAAACTCCGTTTTCTTACATATAAAATGGGATAAAGTATCTTCTTAAAGTTTTTGGGAGGTTCACATTTCATAATATTTCCAAAGGCAATTTGCATAGTGTGAATTTTTGTAAGAACTCTTCATTAAAATGAATTTCTTTGCTCTATGGGAGGCTGCAAAGGAAAAGCAGTAATCAGAGTTTTAAGAGACTAATTAATACATTTATGCACAGGGCTCTCTAAGACATATTCCCTGTAATTAGTGATCGATGTTCTATAATTAACATTTATATTTTCTTAAATCTCCAGATGTAACATCTAAAATTCTGAATATAAGCAAAATAGTCATACTCTCCAACATGATCTCTTTTGCTATGATACTAATCTTTTCAGTGATATCAAAATTTGAAATAAGAATCTCAATTATTTTCCATTTAAAATCATATGACGAGTTAACAGGTGCAGCAAACCAACATGGCACATGGATACATATGTAACAAACCTGCACATTGTGCACATGTAACCTAAAACCTAAAGTATAGTAAAAAAAAATAAAAAATAAAATCATAGAATGTTTTCCAACCAAGTGTTTTCAAGTAGCAGATATACACTTTCCATAATTGTGGAATTGAATATATGTTATGATTACAAGTCCAGTGAATTGATGCAGTGGTCTCAGCAATAATTTATTGTATAAAATGCTTTCATCACATTGCAGTTAGTTTAACGTTAAGATAATCTTCTCAGGATTTGTATTTGTTTTCTTCATTAATGTTCAATTAGTAGGAACTGAACAAATGATTGGGGTACATATTATCACACACATTTTTAGTTGATGCTCAATTAGTTGAAGAACATTTCTTATGTTTGTTCATTTATAAATGGTGGAGCCAGGATTCTGACACAGGTCTCTCTAATTTCAAAAGATTTTCCACTTTATAAACATTTGTAGGCTGGGAGTGGTGGCTCACGCCTGCAATCCCAGCACTTTGGGAGGCAAAGGCTGGTGGATCACCTGAAGTTGGGAGTCCGAGACCAGCCTGACCAACATGGTGAAACCCTGTCTGTACTGAAAATACAAAAATTAGCCAGGTGTGGTGGCGGGTGCCTGTAATCCCAGCTACTCGGGAGGCTGAGGTGGAAGAGTGCTTGAACCTGAGTGGTGGAGGTTGCAGTGAGCAGAGGGAGCCATTGCACTCCAGCCTGGGCAACAAAAGTGAAACTCCATTCCTCCCCCCGCCAAAAAAATTGTAAATTAGTCTAAGAGTGAGAAATGTAATGTAGTTTTTAAAGATGCAAAGACTAGTGGCTATCAGAAACTTGATTACAGACAAGCTATAGAAAGTTGCCTGGGATCCATAGTGAGAAGCTGGGATAGCACTTCAGTCACTATATTTTGTAGGGGAAGTAACCATACTTAATGGGACTAAAAAGAACCTAAAAACTTTTATAGTAACGAAAAATGCTATGAAAAATCATAACATATTTAAGTTTAGTTTTGAATTAAAATTTTCTAGAAAGACATTAAATCCCGAAAGTAGAACAACCAATTTAGGAAGACTAATTTTTGCAATCTTGGCATGAGGCAAGGGAAATGAATTTTCATTGGGAAATAATTGTAACTAAAATGAAAGAAGGGCTCCAAAATAGAAAAACAAAACAAAACAAAACAGTATTCCTTAAATATTTGCAATATTCTAATTGTGGCAAATGCTGACAAGCAAGGATTTGAAAATAAGTCTGAAAATTACTACTTGGGATATTCTGAAGACAGGAGAATCAGTACCAGTAATCAGAACATTAAATTTACTGTAAGATCAAGAGATATAAAATGCAACTGGGATGTAAATCAATGTAACTAGACATTGAAACACTATTACAAATTTATCATGAAAATTTGTCATTGAGGACATGTTTTGAGATGAGTAGATTTCTACTGCAGAAATGTACACATTTTTATAAGATTAATATTATGTGGCAAACAAAACTCAGATATCCTTGATGAAAGTGAAAATCTTCATAAGAGCAATGGCTGTTTTCTGAAAATTGATACATGCCATTCTTTTTCGAAATTCTGAAGATTGTAAGTGACATGTAAGCTTCAAATATTGGCTCAGATTGCATATTTAGGTGAGAAAAAGTCTTTGATAGAGTTAAATAATTCTTACCTTGAAATATTTGAAATAAAATACAATAGAACTGTTTAAATATAATAAAGGATTTTAACCAAATAGCAAAAGCAGCATGTTTTTATCTCCTTCAGTCAAATAATAAAGCAATTTTAGTTATTATTAAGAAGCAGAGCCGGGCGCGGTGGCTCACGCTTGTAATCCCAGCACTTTGGGAGGCCGAGGCGGGCGGATCACGAGGTCAGGAGATCGAGACCACGGTGAAACCCCGTCTCTACTAAAAATACAAAAAATTAGCCGGGCGTGGTGGCGGGCGCCTGTAGTCCCAGCTACTCGGAGAGGCTGAGGCAGGAGAATGGCGTGAACCCGGGAGGCGGAGCTTGCAGTGAGCCGAGATTGCGCCACTGCACTCTAGCCTGGGCGACAGAGCGAGACTCCGTCTCAAAAAAAAAAAAAAAAAAAAAAAGAAGCAGACAGGGTTAGCAGCTGCCAACATCATTATCAAGTGCAAAGAGAGAAGAAAATAAAAATAAAATAACAGGCAAAAACATTGGAAAAAAGAAATAATATTTTTGATGATTATATCTTTGTGTGCAAAGAAAACTCGAGCTACTAAAGTAAAACAAAAATAGCAAAATTAATCAGAAAATTTGTAAGATGTATGAACACCAGAAAAATAGGTTTAAAAAGATTTTCTGCTTACCTACATTTAGAAATCGAGATTATTTTGATAATGTGCTATAACTATACAATGCTCAGGAAAAGCTAAAAAGAAAGTTTCAAAGACTTATTCAATTTGCACAATACTATAATAGAATATCTTATGAAAGAAAATAAGAGCTGAAGAAATGGAAATGCAGATTTCATCTTGACCAGAAAGATCTATCGTAAAATTTAAATCTTCTAAATTGATATGTAAATTAAGACATCTACTGGATTCTTTATTCAATAAAATTATTCAAAATGTGCATAAAATACATTATCAGGACTCGGGAAAAATTTCTCTCATGAGAAATGAGAATATTGTTTTGGTTTAAGAATAGAAAAATAAAAAGGAATATAAACAAGAATTTAGAAATACATCTGAGTACTTTTGAGAATATAATATAAAGTAAACTTCGTAGTACAACATGGTGAAAAATAATTATTTGAGAAATAGTGCTAATACAACTGACCGTCCATCTAGAGAACAATAAAAGTGGATCTTCAGTTAAACTATCTGTAAAAAATATTGCAGAAATATTAACAGTTTAAATATAAAAAGTGAAGTGAAAAAATAAACAAAGCAAAATGAAAATTAAAAAAGCCCTCTGCAAAAAAGAAAAACCAAGGGAGTACACATACACATCCACACACAACACACACAGACACAAACGCACACACATTATACACACACACATCCATATACACACACACACACACACAGTGGAGACCTCTATCATGAACAGAAACCCAGAGATGAATGGGGATAATACAGCAATATTAATGATTTAATATATAGAAAGTTATATAACTCAATAGAAAAATCGGCAGATGATTATAAGTAGACATTCTATGTAAGAGAAGTACAAAAGTCCAAACATATTAAGATATTCAGATCCACTTGTGGTTAGGAAAATTCAAAATAAAAAAACCATACTATTTTAATTTTATTTATCATCAGACAGGTAACAGTTTTTACAGTTGTTGCTGGCAGGGAGGTGTGGAAACCAACCAGCATGCTTGTGCAGTGCTGGTGAAAGTGATGCCTCTGGCTCCTGTTGAGTCTGTGGGGTAGGAGGCTTCTCTTGCTGTCCATACAGTTCTAGTTGCTCTGGCTATAGACTATCTAGTGACCTACGGTGCCATTTATTTTTATCCCAGATTGTGAATTCCAACACATTCTGTATATTTGACTTCATCTTCTTATATATAGTTTCCTTCTTTGTCCTTGTATGTAAATACTCTTCCTCTCCATACAAGTGTGAGAGTCACTTTCAAACATTTTATTGTTAAGTACTTGCATACCAATAAAGAGATTTCAGTTTTTAGAATTTATACTTTATTCTTGGAAGACATAAAAACTCAGACATTCAGAAAAAAAACATTTGTATTTGTTGATTCTGCATTGTTATAATCATGATAATATTCTAAGAATAGGAGCTTAGAATGAGATTTCTAATAAAGTTTCCTTTGTGATATGAAGTCTGCTTTTTGTATATCTTAGAACATTTATTGGCTGTAATCCAATGAATGATTACCTTTTATAACATAATCGTTTATTGGTTGTAAGCCAATAATAGGTTACCTTTTATAAGCTAATCAACTACAGTATTGCTTATTTGGTTTTAGGTAAAATTAAGCATCTATTCACAAACATTTCAAAATTTCTGCTTAGTTCTTGACACTTGAAAGTGGACACACATCTGCACTCACAGCAGGTTTTACAGCAGGAGACACAGTGTGTTTTGCTATTTGTTGTGCTTTGATTTTTATATTGGCAGCTTTTGTGATAAGAAATAATGGCTCATACACACCTTTAGTACAGTGATGAAGAGAGACTGCAGTAGCAATAACATGATTTCAAATACTTGCCCTCAGAAGCCTAGCAAATTGCCTCAAGCAAATATTTCTAAATCTAGGGTCTTTTACAAGCTTCCTGGGTTTTAGCATTGATTTTTAAATTCTACTTAGTACAAATTGCATAATTAGTAACAATTTTACATAAGCCAATCAGCCTTTTCCACAAATACATAGATATCTGTATTTTTGCTAAGTAAGTCATTTATTTTTAAAATATCTTTGGCATAGTTGGAGCTATTTCAAAGCACTCAAGGAAAGGAAAAGGAAAAAATTCAGAATAAGATGGTGGTGAAATTGCAAGTTTTAATCCAGATATGAAGAGGGAATGGATTTGGGTATTTCCCAGATTAACAAAAAAGACTTAATGGAAGATAGTAACCTTGAATGAACTTTCCCAAAAAGAATAAAAAAACACACCACAGCATGGGACCGTTGTAAATGTTTTGCAACAGCAAAGAAGATTAATATATTACTAAAAACATACACAGAACAATATTTCTGAAAATGATTTACACTAGGAACCAGAAGAAAAATTTAGAATGTACTGCTTAACACCGAAAAAAATATTAAGAAGATCAACTCAATACCAAATTAAATAAGTCACTATATTGAGATAGGAAAAGGTATTGGTAGAATTAGAAAAGAAAGTGAGGGAAGAAATAGTAAAGATTTTAAAGTGAAGAAAGAAAGAAAATAATATGAATAAAAATGTATCAGTGATAGAGGATAGACAGGAAAAATATAATATTGAAGCCAATAAATACTCATAGTGAACAAAGTGACCAGAAGATGGTAGCATCCAATTAGATGTTGTCCAGAAGGTGATCGCACTCCAAAATAAGCATAACTGGTATTTTCAATGAAAACAATTGAAAAAAAAGAAAGAAAAGCATTCAATGGTACAGTAGATGAAAATTTTATTAAATTGAAAAAATTAAATCTATTGATTACAAGAGTTGTCAATGTTCATCAAGATAAATGAAAAGCAGAAACAACAAAGCATAACTTACCAGGATTATTGAACTTCGTGAATAAACTGAAACCTACATGGGACTAGGGAGAGCCACCTGAAGAGAACAGTAACAATAACAATTCTGTCTTTTTCTTCCATAGCTAGGAAATCAGAAGGAAATAGAATATCAACTACAGTATCTTGAGGAAATGAGTTGCTACATCAAGAATTTTAACCTTACCCCAATATTGTTCATAGATTGAGATAACTTTAAATTATTTTCAAATATGCAAACCTCCAGGAAGGATTACTAATGTAACTTGGAAAATGGAAAAACAAAGCAAGGTTAAACAATTAAAAAAAACCCAAAACTACTTGAAGATATACACTACTCAACTGAAGGTTGAATAAGAACAAATAATTGATAAATAGGAGAGTTTTGGTTCCAAGGGGTAATGTTGAGTATTAAAACCATTTAAACATACAGTTTAGTATAGATATTAACATATGTCTAAAACCTAAAGAAATAAATTAAGTGCTAAGAGTAAAAATAATTAGAAAACTAGGAAAATGTTCAGTGAATATAACAATAAAAATAAAGGTAATTTGGAGATATTGGAAATAGAAGAAACCCAGACTACAAAACAAAATAGAGAAAATAAAGGACACGAAAAAGAAGGATGTAAAACAAAATGTTGTATTAAGAGACAGAAGTAAGATACAAATATACATAACAAATTTAGCTTTTCAAATAAATACATAAATTGAGTAAATACAAAAGCACATCACAATTAAAAGAACTAGAAAAGCAAGAACAAACACATTCAAAAGCTAGCAGAAGGCTAGAAATAACTAAAATCAGAGCAGAACTGAAGGAAATAGAGACACAAAAAACCCTTCAAAAAATTAATGAATCCAGGAGCTGGTTTTTTGAAAAGATCAACAAAATTGATAGACCGCTAGCAAGACTAGTAAAGAAGAAAAGAGAGAAGAATCAAATAGATGCAATAAAAAATGAAAAAGGGGATATTACCACCGATCCCACAGAAATACAATCTACCATCAGAGAATACTACAAACACCTCTACGCAAATAAACTAGAAAATCTAGAAGAAATGGATAAATTCCTCGACACATACACCCTCCCAAGACTAAACCAGGAAGAAGTTGAATCTCTGAATAGACCAATAACAGGCTCTGAAATTGTGGCAATAATCAATAGCCTACCAACCAAAAAGAGTCCAGGACCTGATGGATTCACAGCGGAATTCTACCAGAGGTACAAGGAGGAACTGGTACCATTCCTTCTGAAACTATTCCAATTGATAGAAAAAGAGGGAATCCTCCCTAACACATTTTATGAGGCCAGCATCGTCCCGATACCAAAGCCTGGCAGAGACATAACCAAAACAGAGAATTTCAGACCAATATCCTTGATGAACATTGATGCAAACTACAAATACTATTACATAATTTCTATGAGACACACATGTAAAAATAAATCAGAAGTTAAAAACTAAGGGTGAAGATTAGTCATCAAATGGAACAAATATAAAAATGCTTGCAATTTTAATATGAAACTTTAAATAAATGTAACGTGTTTAAACAATTACAAAGGAGGCTTATATTTTACTGAAATGTAACTCAACAAGTGACATAGTATTGAAACCTATAAAGTCAAAACCAAAGTAAATGTTATATCTAGAGATATTGGCAGAAAATCAGTACTAGTGTGAAACTAATTGCCTCCTTTTGTCCTTAAAAGATTATATTGAACACAGATAAGTGAATGGGAAATTAAAAAGATTTCAAGAATATGTTATAAACTCTATGCACTACAGAAAATCACCTTCTTTTAAGCACTTGTAAGGTTTTTTTTTTTTTAATTGAACATCAATATATTCCAAAAGATAGAATTAGTGTAGGTTACAGACACTGGGAATAATATTAGAAAGCTAGAAATAAATAACAGAAGAAAAATAATATTAAAAAATGTACCCTAAAACTTAAAGTACAATAATAATAATAATAAAATTTAAAAAGAGAGAGAACAAGATAAAAAAAGAAAACAAACAATTTTGTAGTCAAAGAAGAAAATAAATTAAAATTTAATAAGTGAGGAGACTGCATATAAAAACCTCTGGTATATTTCCAAAGCTGTATTTACGGGAAAGTTATAGAATTAAGCACCTTTATTACATTCTTATTATATAAGAGTAAAAATGGAACAAAAAGCTATTGAATTTGAAAATTTATATAAAGAAAAAATCAACATAAAAAAGCAGGAGAAAACAATAATTTATGCTAAAATTAATGAATAGAAAACTGAAAAGCAGTATAAAGTATAATAAATCCAAGAGCTTTTTGTACCTTGGTGATAAATATCTAAGTGGCTTTTCAAAGAAGGGAAAAAACAGGCAAGCACACAAATTGTGGATAAGTAAGAAGACAAAGCCAGCTGCCAGAGAAGTCAAAGCTATTGGGTCATACTTTCCATTGATTTATGTTAAAAATGTTAAAATCTAGAAAAATGTATTTTCTCTAGGAAGACCTAAATTGCTGAATGTTGCTAAAATAGATAGGAAATATATGTAGTTTAGTATCTATGAAATTCTTGAGGAAATTTTTCAACACCTACCCCTAAAAGCTCTCCAGATAGCTTCAAAGACTTCAAAGAAGAGACAATTCTGAAGAGTTTGAGTAATCTATAGATCACAGGAAAAGGTAGGAAGGCTTCCAAACTTGTGAAACTGAGCACAAAAATAATACTTTCACTTTGATTATATAGGCAAAAATGTAAAATATTATAAAAAACAGTTGTATTTTATGTATAGTTACAATTATATTTCAGAAGACCCTTCACTAAGTAGTGCTCATTCTAAAATTGCTGGGAGAATGCATATTGTGAATTCACATGATTAGTTTAAAGGAGATGAAAATTATTCATGTTGCAAAGACATTTTTTAATTGATAAACTTTTCATCCATTTGGGGTGTTAGTTAAAACTAATTTTTTATACTTTAATTTCTGGGATACATGTGCACAACGTGAATGTTTGTTGCATAGGTATACATGTGCCATGGTCGTTAGCTGCACCCATCAACCCGTCATGTACAATAGGTATTTCTCCTAATGCTATCCCTCCCCTAGGCCCCAAGCCCCGACAGGCCCTGGTGTGTGACGTTCCCCTCCCTGTGTCCATGTGTTCTCATTGTTCAACTCCCACTTACGAGTCAGAACATGCGGTGTGTTTTTCTGTCCTGTGTTAGTTTGCTGAGAATGATGGTTTCCACCTTCATCCATGTTCCTGCAAAGGACATGAACTCATTCTTTTTTATGGCTGCATAGTATTCCATGGTGTATATGTGACACATTTTCTTTATCCAGTCTATCATTGATGGGCGTTTGGGTTGGTTTCAAGTCTTTGCTATTGTGAATAGTGCTGCAATACACATACTTGTGCATGTGTCTTTATAGTAGAATGATTTATAATCCTTTGGGTATATACCCAGTAATGGGATTGCTGGATCAAATGGTATTTCTAGTTCTAGATCCTTGAGGAATCGCCACAACTATCTTCCACAATGGTTTAACTAATTTACACTCCCACCAACAGTGTAAAAGCGTTCCCATTTCCCCACATTCTGTCCAGCATCTGTTGTTTCTTGATTTTTTAATGATCACCGTTCTAACTGGCATGAGGTGGTATCTCACTGTGGTTTTGATTTGCATTTCTCTAATGACCAGTGATGATGAGCTATTTTTCATGTGTTTGTTGACAGCATAAATGTCTTCTTTTGAAAAGTGTCTTTTTATATCCTTCACCCACTTTTTGATGCTTTTTTTTTCTAGTAAATTTGTTTAAGCTCCTTGTATATTCTGTATATTAGCTCTTTGTCAGATGCATAGATTGAAAAAACTTTCTCCCATTCTGTAGGATGCCTGATAACTCTGATAACAGTTTCTTTTGCTATGCAGAAGCTCTTTAATTTAATTAGATCCCATTTGTCAATTTTGGCTTTTGTTGCCATTGCTTTTGATGTTTTAGTCGTGAAGTCTTTGCCCATGCCTAAGTCCTGAATGGTATTGCCTGGGTTTTTTTCTAGGGTTTTTATGGTTTTAGGTCTTATGTTTAAGTCTTTAATCCATCTTGAGTTAATTTTTGTGTAAGGTGTAAGGAAGGGATCCAGTTTAAGTTTTCTGGATATGGCTAGCCTGTTTTCCTAACACCATTCATTAAATAGGGAATCCTTTCCCTGTTGCTTGTTTTTGTCAGGTTTGTCAAAGATCAGATGGTTGTAAACATGTGGCATCATTTCTGAGGCCTCTGTTCTGTTCCATTGGTCTATATATCTGTTTTGGTACCAGTACCATGCTGTGTTGTTTACTGTAGCATTGTAGTGTAGTTTGAAGTCAGGCAGTGTGATGCCTCCAGCTTTGTTCTTTTTGCTGAGGATTGTCCTGGCTATATAGGCTCTTTTTTGGTTTCATATGAAATTTAAAGTAGTTTTTTCTAATTCTGTGAAGAAAGTCAATGGTAGCTTGATGGGGGTAGCATTGAATCTATAAATTACTTTGGGCAGTGTGGCCATTTTCACAATATTGATTCTTCCTATCCATGAGCCTGGAATGTTTTTCTGTTTGTTTGTGTCCTCTCTGATTTCCTTGAGGAGTGGTTTGTAGTTCTCTTTGAAGAGGTCCTTCATATCCCTTTTAAGTTGTATTCCTAGGTATTTTATTCTCTTTGTAGCAACTGTGAATGGGAGTTTACTATGATTTGGCTCTCTGTTTGTCTATTATTGGTGTATAGAAATGCTTGTGATTTTTGCACATTGATTTTTGTATCCTGAGACTTTGCTGAAGTTCCTTATCAGCTTAAAGAGTTTTTGGGCTGAGACGATGGAGTTTTCCAAATGTACAATCACGTCATCTGCAGACAGACACAATTTGACTTCTTCTCTTCCTATTTGAATACTCTATTTTTTTCTCTTGCCTGATTGCCCTGGGCAGAACTTCCAACACTATGTTGAATAGGAGTGGTGAGAGAGGGCATTCTTGCCTTTTGCCAGTTTTCAAAGCGAATGCTTCCAGCTTTTTCCCATTCAGTATGATATTGCCTGCTGGTTTGTCATAAAGAGCTCTTATTATTTTGAGATACGTTCCATCAATACCTAGTTTATTGAGTGTTTTTAGCATGAAGTGTGTTGAATTTTATCCAAGACCTTTTCTGTATCTATTGAGATAATCGTGTGGTTTTTGTCATTGGTTCTGTTTATGTGAAGGATTACGTTTATTGATTTGCGTATGTTGAACTAGCCTTGCATCTGAGGGATGAAGCTGACTTGATCGTAGGGGATAAGCTTTTTGATGTGTTGCTGGATTCGGTTTGCCAGTATTTTATTGAGGATTTTTGCATCAATCTTCATGAGGGATATTGGCCTGAAGTTTTCTTTTTTTGTTGTATCTCTGCCAGGTTTTGGTATCAGGATGATGCTGGCCTCATAAATGAGTTAGGGAGGCGTCCCTCTTTTTCTATAGTTTGGATTAATTTTAGGAGGAATGGTACCAGGTCCTCTTTGTACCTCTGGCAGAATTCACCTGTTAATCCGTCTGGTTCTGGGCTTCTTTTTCGTTAGTAGGCTATTAATTACTGCCTCAATTTCAGAACTTGTTATTGGTCTATTCAGGGATTCAACTTGTTCCTGGTTTAATCTTGGGAGGGTGTGTGTGTGTCCAGGAATTTATCCATTTCTTCCAGACTTACTAGTTTTTTCGTGTAGAGATGTTTATAATATTCTCTGGTGGTGGTTTGTATTTCTGTGGGATCAGTGGTGATATCCCCTTTTTCATTTTTTATTGTGTCTATTTGATTCTTCTTCTCTCTTCTTTATCAGTCTGACTAGCGTGCTATCTATTTTATTCATCTTTTCAAAAAACTACCTCCTGGATTCATTGATTTTTTGAAGTGTTTTTCGTGTCTCTATCTCCTTCAGTTCTGCTCTGATTTTAGTTATTTCTTGTCCTTCTGCTAGCTTTTGAATTTCTTTGCTCTTGCTTCTCTAGTGCTTATAATTGTGATGCTAGGGTGTCGATTTTAGATCTTTCCTACTTTCTTCTGTGGGCATTTAGTGCTAATAATTTTCCTCTAAACACTGCTTTAGCTGTAGCCCAGAGATTCTGGTACATTGTGTATTTGTTCTCACTGGTTTCAAAGAAATTATTTATTTCTGCCTTAATTTCATTATTTACCCAGCAGTCATTCAGGAGCACGTTGTTCAGTTTCCATGTAGTTGTGCGGTTTTGAGTGAGTTTCTTAATCCTGAGTTCTAACTTGATTACACTGTGGTCTGAGAGACTGTTTGTTATGATTTCTGTTCTTTTTAAATCAAATTCAGCGTCCATTCACAGTAAAAAAAAAAAAAAAAGTGATTAGTAAAATTTGTGAGGAATATTTATCTTTTACAAGACAAATTTTAGCATCAAGTTTATGGTTGAAATCCTAAAAATTTCCACAAATGAGTAATAAGATAATGGTGTCCACCATCACCATTTAAAAAAATTAATAAGGTAATAAGATGAAATAATGCATGCAGCTAATGTAAGACTAGGTGAGTTGGCTATTGACTCAGAAAACCTAAAAGAACAGCTAAAAATATTAAAAATAAATAATAAATTTCTCAGGGGCATTAGTTATAAATAAATACACCAAAATAAATACCAATAAAATCTGGTAGTGAATAGACTTGAAACAGGGTGAAGTCAAGACAGCAGACTCTTCACTCATTTATTTTATAGCTATGGTTCTCCAGCTTCAGCATGCATAAGAATCACTGGAGACTGTGCTGAAACAGATTTCTGGGCCTCAGACATGCTGATTCCAGAGATGCTGATTCGGCTTTTCCGGGTGGGGCTTGAGAATTTGCCTTTCTAACAAGTTTGTAGTGATCCTAATGCTGCTGGTTCCTGGACTATTTTTGAATAGCCTACAACTCTGTGAAGTTGAAGTCTTATCCAGCCATGTTTCACAAAAAAGGAAGCCTTGCCAAATCTTCAATACCCTTTCATGTGTGCTATCCCAGTGAAGTACACCTTCACCTCCTGAAGCCCACTCCCTCATTGGGACTTCATAATCCAGCATTCATCCGTTTCCCACACTCACCTCTAAGTTTTGGAAGAAAACATTCATCTGTTTCCCAACTCTGCTTCTAAGTTTTGGAAGAAACATGGGTCCTCCTGTTTCTTCCAAAACTTAGAAGTAGTTAGAGAACAAAGGTAACAACTCCATCATCAACCCTAATTCAATGTCATTGCCATTCCTAAAACTTAAAAGGAAGAGAAGATGGAAAAGAAAAGATAAGGAGAAAACAGTCCAGAGAAGCTGAAAGGGAAGCCTCCAATGCAGCCACGCCATTGTTGGAGATGGTTGTTATCTGTAAGTTTCTCAGCCTTGCAGCATCCACTCCCCATGCCTTTCAATCTCCTTGTACCTACTCATTGCTTTTCTCAGATATTGTGCTTTCATATTGATTTGATTTCAGATTCATTGCTTTTCTCGGATATTGTACTTTCAGATTCATTTGAAGCTTTCCTTTATTTAGAGTAGTAGTGACTCAAATCTGAATGCATGTCAGATTCCATTAAATGGCAATACCTGAGTCCCACCTTTGAGATTTTGGTTTTGTTGGTTTGAGGTGGGAGTACTGGCATTCTATTAAAGTTTTCCCATGAAATACAATGCACTTCCGTGATTGAGAAGAGATCCCTATCACCTCAAAGTCAGCTAAGAAGAATTGTGCCCCAGACCACAGAAGTGAGAATTTTCCCCAAATCGCCAAACCATCTTACTTTACTTCCACCTGGAAATGTGTACTTTCCATTTGATTGAGATTAAAGTTCAAAAGTATCTCTGTAGTTAAATTTGTGTGGAGAATGCAAATTACCTTATAGCAATGACTGAGGATTCAGGCAGCTCACCATCTGACTTACAGTTGATGACTGATTTTATGCGTCAACTTGGCTAAGCTACTAAGACCAAATGTTTGGTCAAACACCAGTCTAAAGGTTGCTATGATGATATATTTCAGATAAGGTTAGCATGTAATCAGCAGACTTGAGAAAAGTCACATACCTTCCATAATGTGGGTGAGCTTCCTCGTCAGTTGAAGGCCTTAAGAGAAAAGGGTGACGTCTACCAGAGGAAGAGGGAAATCTGCCTTCAACCTGAGTTCACATTCAAGTTGCAAGGTCAGCTCTTCCCTGGGTCTCCAGCCTGCTCAGCAGATTTTGATTTTGCTAGCCCCTACAATCATGTGAGCCAATGCCTTAAAATCTGCTTCCTCTCTCGCTCTCTCTCTCTGTATCCCTCCCTCCCTTTCTCTCTCTCTCTCTTTATTGTCCCCCAGTTTCTCTCCCTCTCCTTGCCTCTCTCTCTTCTCTCTCTCCCTGCTTATCTCCCTTCTGGCCTCTCTCCTCTCTATTCCTCCTCCTTTTCTCCCTCCCCACTTTTCTCTCCCCCTCTCCTCTCCTTTTTCTGTCTCCCTGTCACTCTCCCTCTTTTTTCGCTCTCCTCCCTCTCTTTCCCTTTCTCTCTTCTCTCCCTCATTCCTCTTTGCCTCTCTCTCCCTCACTCTTCCTCCTCTTCCTTCTCTCTCTCTGTGTGTGTGTGTTTGTGTGTGTGTGTATGTATTTCCTTCATGCATCCTGTAGGTATGTGTATACACATACTTACATGTAGACACACACATCCTACTGTTATTTTTTCTTGGGAGGACCCTAACACACCATCGAACTAGGTGGAAGTGAGATTAACTTTAAAGCCCTGGAGTTTATGGCTTCCCTTTGGGCAACTTTGTCCCCTGAGCAGAATAATACAGATCAACATTGAGTCCCCTGAATTTCTCTTAAACCTTCTGAGCATGAGATAGTCTCTCTAGGGTCCTCAGCTCCAGAGTCTGTGATCTCTGTTCCTGATCTCATCCCTATTCAGAGCTGGTAAGATGTGCATAAAGGATGGTGGATGATAAACTTAAAATCTAACATTTGGGTTCTAAAACCTTTACAGATATTCAGACTTACGTAGCAGCTAGATGATTGAGCTTTCCACAATAACCTCTGCACTTTAGATTCCAGTTTCAGAACTGCACATTAAACCAATTTTGGTGTAGGGTACAAGCCAAATGTTAGATAAAACACAGAATATTAACCTTCGCAGCAAAACCTTTTAGATTCATTTAGATAACTGATTGCTCAGATAGCCTGTTTCCATTATTGTCTAAGCTTTGTGAATCACAGAAAGTACACTGCTAATCACCACTTGTCTGGTTTTAAACAGGTCAGAATGTCCTCAAAAATAAAAGCTCAGTAAGCCATTAAACTTTTGTGTTGGCCACTGCTATTTTATCTAGAGACCTTGTTATGAGGACAAGATGATTGATCTGTGGCAGTGGTTCTAAAATGATCGTGTGTATCAAATTTACGCAGAGTGCTTGAAAAACAGAGTTTTTAGGTCCTACTCCTAGACCTTCTGATTTAGTAGGTTTGGGGTAGAACCTCAAAATCTGCAATTTTAACAAATTCCCAAGTGATGCTGATAACTGCTGGTCCATACACTACATTTTTAGAAACTCTAACTCTTAAAAAATGCAGTCGAGCAAATGAATTAATGGAAAATAAGTTTTTTCACTGGGTTCAGCAGGTGACCAACAGGGATTCATCGAGCACTTAATATGTGCTTGGTCAGCACCATGATAGTGTTGTGTGGACAGATGAGAATAGTTGCTGCAATCAAAGAACTAACCATCCGTTTAGAGGATCAAGACTAACATACCTATTTGTAGCAAAGAACAAACCTTGAGATATAACAGCTTATGTGTCACAGATGAAAAGACTGGCAGGAATTCATAGGAAAGGAAGATAATGAGGACTCCGGGAACTGCAGAAAGCTTCTGTCGAAGGGGAAATGAACTGGGCCTGGAAGAACTGGATTAATAGATTAGAAAATAAGAAATTCAAGGTGGGAGAGTCACATGGGGACAGAGGCAGAATGGGCATTAAATCGGCTGTTTAGAGGAAATGTTTGGTGTCTTGCACATCAATGTATTTAACAAATAATGTGATGATTACCATGACTTAGAGTGGTAAACAGGTTTGGAATGGTTAGGGGAAGAGGTATATTATGAGAGATCTGTGAACCCAGGCAGAGGATATAGAATTAGCACAGTAGGAAATTCAGAATATTAAGCAGAAGAGATGCATGATAAAAGTAATATGTAGGAAATACAAGTTTAGAAACAGTGTGCAGAATAGGTTGGACTGTGTGGAAACGAAAGATGCATTGAGTTCCTGGAGCTAAAGACTTATGTTGGGGTGGTTCAAGAGTGAGAAGATTAGGACCAGAATTAAGCTTGTTGCAGTAAGAGTAAGAAAATAGATACCCAGATTTTCTATGGAAAATGATTTGTTTCAGTGACATAAACAAATGCATAAATGTGGTACTTTTGAACGTGGGTATTCATCAAGAAAGGAAATGTTATTAACAGGGAGAAATATTTTTAAAATTTAGTTTTGCCAGAGAGATGTATCTGCTTTTGGATATATTGATTTGAGGTAATAATACATTCAAAAAAATTCTCTAGCTAAGATTTGTATATTTAAGGAGAGTACATGACATATCAATTTGAAAGTGACTGATATTAATTTTTTATTTAAAGCTGTAAACGTGAGAGAAAATATTTACTCACACACATTTATTACTTAAGTTTTAATGGATCACTTTCTATAAGTCAGACATTGTAGTGGGAGTACAAATGGGAAATTAATAAGAGAATTTAGAGAGAGAAAGTCAAGGAATTGAACCTAGGAAGGGCTCCTTAGTTAGAGTTTGGATAAAGTCAGAGGAATAAATGAAGAAAACACATGAGAGGTACAGTTGTAAAAAGAGAATGAGGATGGTGTTGAAAAGGGTTGGAAGTAGAGGAAATGATACCTTGTGGCAGCAGAGGTCAAGGATAACCATGGAGAAATGTGACTGGGATTGGCAAAAGAAAACATTAAAAATCTCTTAGGGAAGAGTAGGCAGAAGAAGGGAGTAGATTTGAAGAGACTGATGAAGATAGAGCGATAGAGCAATAAGAGTAGAAACAAGTCAGGATACCACACTGGTGGAGAGCTAATAATTTGAAGGAAGAAAAAAATACCTCATCTTCTGAGACTGAAGGGAAAACACAACAGAAATATGACTTATTTTCATACAATCATCTTTTTTTTCAAAATTAAACATATTTTTACATAAATCTATAATGATTAAATATTTTTTGCTTATAATCTACTCATAAATTATATATGCATTTAAATGTAAACATTAAATGGATGCTGACTTTGAACTAAAGGTATTTCTATTAATATTATGATAGTATTCAATTTTTACACGAATACTTTGGAGAATGAGATAAATCTAACAAAGTGAATTATAAAATATCTAGTAGAATAATCAATTGCTTATTTTCTTCTTTCTATTTAAAAAAATTTGCAGGCAAATGAATGTGAACATTCACATTTTCTTTCCCCTGACGTAGAGAAATCTTCATGAGGATGGAGAATATAGGAGTTAAGCCACTTTCAGAGGTGGGAATGGAAATTTTCAGATTTGATGATGTTCCAGGTAGAGAAATAACAACATTGATTCAAGAAAGAAAAATGGGCCTAAAAGGTCGTAGTATATTTGGTAAGAAGTAGAAAATAGCTGGGGGAAGAATATGAAACTTTATTTTGCCATCACATATTTTGGAAATTTATTGGTGGTTTTACAGAGAGGGCTATTGTGGTCAAAGACATATTTGTATACTTTACAAATGAAGGTTGGGCTGTACAAATTCCGAATTTTACTTAAAGTGGCACAGGGTCATCACTGCTATTAACATGAGACCTTAGGTGAGAAAATGAAAGGGAAAATATGGGAAACATGAATAAATTTGCAATAAATTTTGCATTTGACTTAATGTGGTGAATTTTTACTAATGAAAAGCTGAAAATAATTACATAATGTGTCATCAATAATTGGGAAATTAAGCAGAAAGAAATTTTCAGAATACTAATGAATTCTTTTATGGTTAGGAAATACTTTTCAGAGCAACTCAGCATTTTTGGGTCAAGAGAAAAATAACAACCGTAATTCCTCATAGTCACATGAAAGTCAAAAGTCTGAAAAGGAACAGATACTTAAGTGTATGAAATGATAGAAAAAAAATCCACAATAAAATACATATTGCAGTTCTAATTTCCCTGCACAAGGTAAGATGCTTGCAGGGGTATAGAATGCACAGAGCAAAATATAAAACAAAAAATAAAAATAATAGTAAGGTTCTCACTTTTAAAGAGACTACATATATTAAAATAGGTAACATGAGACATATATGCAAAGGGACACATGATACATCATAATACAGATAATTTGCAGCAAAAGATGGTTCAAATAAAATATCAATTAAAAACATTTTCTTTAGAAGGATGGTTTCACTCTGTCACCCAGGCTAGAGTGCAGTGGTCTGATCATAGCTCACTGCAGCCTCAAATTCCTGGGCTTAAGGGATGCTCCCACCTCAGCCTCCTGAGTAGCTGGGACTATAGGCATGTGCCACCACATCCTGCTAATTTATTTTACTTTATTTTGTAGAGACAGGGTCTCACTATGTTGCCCAGGCTAGTCTGGAACTCATGCCCTTAAGTAATCCTCCTGCCTTAGCCTCCAAAATTGGTGAAGTTACAGGTGTGAGCCACTGTGCCCAGGTACCAAATTTTAGAAGCTCTTTTCAGATTGTCTAAGACTCAATCCTCACTGAGCATCTTAAATATAGATTTTCAACTATCACGGGCAAGAAAATGCCATATTTAGGTTGAGTTGAGACTAATTTTGTAATTGAGTCCCGTCAAAGGTTTATTTTCAAAATATTCAGTTTAATCTAGGCAAAACTGCTTACCCAGTGGTTATTTTAAAAGATGACCTGTTTGACTTAATGTGGTCTATTCTCTTGTGCTGTATAAAAATGCCAGTAGTCTCCTTAGTGATTTGGAAACTTGAACGCTCATAAGATTTTCATATTTGAACATATACTCTAAGATAATAACTTTCAAAAGAACTTAAAAGTTATTTCTCAACTTAAAAAGTTATTTTGTTACACAAATATGTTAGTTTATTGAACAGTGTCAAGCTGGCTTTCTTTACACAATTGTCCTCTTAAGGATAATTAAAATGCTACCATGGCGTTCCAGTTTGTACTCCTACTACAGTACCTGGCATTTAGGTGCAAGTAAAACTTACAGCGCATATGTAAATTGTGAATACTCTGAAGGTGCTTTTATTTTATAATGTTTGATAGCATGTTTTAAAATCTTGGAAACTCTATTTCTTGGAATACATTTTAATACCTCCCAGTCCTAGTGTTCCTGGAAACATAATTGGAAAATAAAATGCCACAAATTCAATGCAACCATGGCTAGTGCTCAAGCAAAGATCTTTGCTCAAGAGAATAATTTAGCAAATAATGGTTTCAAAGGAATAGGACATTACTAGGTACACTGGATAAATGGTTGTGATTTCTGTATCTCAAAATATTGAGCTGATTGTGCCATTAGTTTGCTCAAAACATTCTCTGGTTCTCCATTACCTTTAGAATGAATTCCACACTTTTTACCTTAATATTCAAAGCTCTTTATTATTTAGCCCCAGTTTATTATACTTTTTAATCTATTGTATTCCCTAAAGAAAAAAGGAAATTCCTGCTCTCGCAGAGCCTATATTCCAGTGAGAAGAACAGACAGTCAACAAAATAAGTAAAATGCAAGTCTATCATATGGTGATAAATGGCTTGATAAATGCTAAGTGGAGAATAAAGATAGATCTGTGGGAGGGTGCTAGCTATAAATAATACTGTTCAGGGAGGGCCTCCTTGAGTGACATTTGAACACACTCTGATGGCAGTGAGGGAATGAGTCATAGGTATGGGTGTTAAATAGTAAAAGCTGCAGGTGAAAGCCCAGCACGGATGAAGGCCCTAAGTGGACCTGTGTCTGGAGTGCTTTGAGGTCTATTTCACAGGATTTCTCTTTCATTTTTCTCTAACCGCATCAATCGGAGACTTTTTTGTGTAAATGTTTCTCTTCCTTACTAAGCTGGGAGTTCATTGAAGGCCTGTTCTTGGTCTTATTCATGTTTTTCATTTTTATTTTTATTTTATTTTCAGCAGTGCCTACTGTCATGTTCTGTTTTTTAGGAAAGTTCTCAATACATTCTAATATTACAGAATTGAATGCATGTTTCTCACTTTAGCCTTCCTACGCCTATCCTCTCCTGAGTAGTACAGTTGTGGATTGGATGGTAATACTGGTGGCACCTGAAAAGGTAGGAATCACTAAGCCCCTTCCTTTCTCTAGGAGGCTGGGGATGGGGATTCTCAATGTTTTGGGTTAGAGCTGAGCGAAGTACTTCCCTGCAACTGAGGGATGGATTTTCCTCCTCTCACATGGCTGTTGGGTTGATGATATGGTTTGATACTTTTTATGATATTGTTTGATATTTTTAGTGTTTGGTTGCCATGTGGACCAAGAGGTCTAAGGCAAAGTTGCTATGGTCATATTAATTCTCATTCTAGGAAAGGAGCTTCACAAAGTGTTCATTGAGGGCGCCGCCAGCCCCAGTATCAAACATGAAGTGGTTACCACTTTTAACATCAGAGCAGAAACCTGGCCTTTGATGTAGCCCAGGATGCTCTTCAGAGAGCCTTTCAATGTCTGCTTCATCACATTTTTGACATCATCACATTTGGTAGCCATACTGGATTAAACAGTGTCTCCCAAATTCATGCCCATTCAGAACTTCTGAATGTGACCTTATTGTAAATGAGGTCTCCGAGGATGTAATCTAGTTAAAATGAGGTCATACTGGACTGGGACTCACCTAATTAGGTGGGCCTAAATTTTACATAAGGACTAGTGTCTGTATATGAAAGGAGAGGAAAATCTGGACAGAGACATGCACAGAAGGAAGACACATGGAGATAATGCCATGTGAAGGTGAAAAGATGCAGCTACAAGCCAAGGAACACCAAGGTTGCTGTGTAGTCCCCAGAAGCAAGGACAGGGGCCTGGAGCATCTTCATCTTCTGAGCTGCCAAGAAGCAATAAACCCTTTGACATTCTTTATTTGGGACTTTTACCTTCCCGAACTATGAGAAAATACATTTCCACTGTCTTAAGTCAGCAGCTTGTGATAATTTGTTATGGTAACTATTGAAAAATAATACAGTAGCTTTCTTTAGATGGCAGAGCCAACAAGGACAAGTTGGGTGTGAGGACGTGGAAAGTCCTGCCAGTGAATTTCTCAATCAGCTTGGGGATGGCCATGCTTGTAGATGTGAGGACAATAGTCTGGGCAACATCATGGTCATCATGACATTGCTGGGGCGACAATATTTAGTTTTCTGAGTAGCAGTGGACCAAGTAGCATGGACTGTGATCACTAGACACTTGTGAATTCCTCCACAAAAGCACAGTTGTCATGGATAACCTTTGCTAGAGGAGTCAAGCACTTGGTGTAGCAAAAGGCTTTGGAAACGTCGTGAAGAAGTTGTCATTTCTCGTGATTTAGTCCCATTCCCCAAACAGAGGAATCAGCAAAACAGTGAGAGAGAATAACCTTTAGATTTAGAGGTTCTAACGTGAGGTCCAGGATTTTCTAAGGTGGTTAAGACAAGGAAACTTTGGGAGGTGTTGGATATGTCTACGACCATGATTGTGATGATGGTACCACATGTCTTTGCATATGTCTAAATTCATCAAATTTCACATACTAAATATGTGCAGTTCTTTGCATATCAATTATACCTCAATAAAGCTGTTAAAAATTTTTTTAAAAAGACGTGGTGGACTTCACAATGTATTCAGCACCAGCATCACTCCATTTGATATTGGTGGTATCTTGCTCCTAGAAGGTGGAGATGAGCTTCTTATTCACTATTAAGTTTCTTATTCTGAACCTTGATGATGTCATTGAACTTGCCATGGGTTGAATCATATTTGACACCTTGGGGGCAGTGAATTGATTATGCATGGTAACAATAACCATTTTGCTAGAGTTGAAAAGATCTCTGATCACAGGGGCCCCAATATGATCAAATAAATTTATTTTAATTTTCACATCATGTCTCAAAGATGTGGCTGGCGTTGGACAAAAGGTATGGCTTTCTTTTGAATATGGAGAAAAAGAGGCTCAATTTAGTTTTCACTATTTTTTTTTATCATGAGCCATGAGCTGTTTTAAAATGAAAAGATAGGCATGTAAAGGTTTTTAGGGTTTCTTTTTTCAAACACTTAATATGTAACAAGCAAGAAAATATTGGAGATTATATCTATTTCTCTCAGTAAAGCAATAGATAAATCATACCTGTAACTCCAGTACTTTGGGAGGCTGAGGCAGGTGAATCATTTGAGGTCAGGAGTTCGAGACCAGCCTGACCAACATGGTGAAACCCCGTCTCTACTAAAAATAATAAAAAAATTAGCCAGGTGTGGTGGTGCATGCCTGTAGTCCCAGCTATTCAGGAGGCTGAGGCAGGAGAATCGCTTGAACACGAGAGGCGGAGGTTGCAGTTAGCTGAGATTGTGCCACTGTACTCCAGCCTGGGTGCCAGAGCAAGACTCTGCCTCAAAAAAAAAAAAAAAAAAAAAAAAAGTTGTTTTTGCCAGAGGCACTTGCTTTGTGAAAATCCTAAATTATAAAATTGACTTTTCTGTGCGTATCAGAAACAGGCAAGAACAATGATATGACTTTCATGTCTTTGTTACAAGCTTTTGATAAAAGACACAAAGCTTAGCAATCACATGTTGATCTTTCTTGGGATACTCCTTGATTAAAGCATGGACATTCCAAATATCTACCATTTCATAACTAATATTTGATGAGACCAGAATATATGTCAAGGAATAGAACCCTGTAAAACAGGCAAGAATGAACCGAGCAACACAGGCACACTGTTTAGGTGGTGAGATAAATAATCTAATAAGGTCTAAATTGAAATGACATACGGAATATGGCAATTGCCCTGACAAGTAGTAACAGTGAACTTTGCTTTATCTAACATGCAACATATTTCTTAAATGTTCTTTGTTAGTTTTGTGTTAAGTGAAATACTCATCCTATAGAAATAGTGAAATACTCATCCTAAAGAAATAGTGTTAAGTTAAATACTCATCCTATAGAAACAGTTACTGGTATAGTGACTAACATTATACTTGGCAGAATTGAAGTTGGATAATTAGGTACGAGGGATAAAACTTTTTTTATAAACAGTTTGATAATATTGCCCTAGGCTTAAGTTCCATGGGAAGAACAAACAGATTTGGATGAAGTTTAGCTAAAAAACATAAAGACTGTATTGTCTGAAAATCATATGAATTGTGTTACAGAGAATGTTTGAGGGATGCAGCCATGATTTCAGCAACAGATAAGGAAGTGTTTTCTCAATGTTTTTGTGGAATTGACAAACATCAGCTGTGAAAACATGCAGCCCAAGGTCATGAAATTTCATCTGGGTAAATTGAGGCTTGGAGAAAAAAAATCATTATTATTATTATTTTTTATTATTATACTTTAGGTTTTAGGGTACATGTGCACAATGTGCAGGTTTGTTACATATGTATCCATGTGCCGTGTTGGTTTGCTATACCCATTAACTCGTCATTTAGCATTAGGTATATCTCCTAATGCTGTCCCTCCCCCCTCCACCAACCCCACAACAGTCCCCGGAGTGTGATGTTCCCCTTCCTGTGTCCATGAGTTCTCATTGTTCAATTCCCACCTATGAGTGAGAACAAGCAGTGTTTGGTTTTTTTGTCCTTGCGATAGTTTACTGAGAATGATGGTTTCCAGTTTCATCCATGTCCCTACAAAGGACATGAACTCATCATTTTTTAGGGCTGCATAGTATTCCATGGTGTATATGTGCCACATTTACTTAATCCAGTCTATCGTTGTTGGACATTTGGGTTGGTTCCAACTCTTTGCTATTGTGAATAGTGCCGCAATAAACATATGTGTGCATGTGTCTTTATAGCAGCATGATTTATAGTCCTTTGGGTATATACCCAGTAGTGGGATGGCTGGGTAAAATGGTATTTCTAGTTCTAGATCCCTGAGGAATCGCCACACTGACTTCCACAATGGTTGAACTACTTTACAGTCCCACCAACAGTGTGAAAATGTTACTATTTCTCCACATCCTCTCCAGCACCTGTTGTTTCCTGACTTTTTAATGATGGCCATTCTAAATGGTGTGAGATGGTATCTCACTGTGGTTTTGATTTGCATTTCTCTGATTGCCACTGATGATGAGCATTTTTTCCTGTGTTTTTTGGCTGCATAAATGTCTTCTTTTGAGAAGTGTCTGTTCATGTCCTTCGCCCACTTTTTGATGGGGTTGTTTGTTTTTTTCTTGTAAATTTGTTTGAGTTCATTGTAGATTCTGGATATTAGCCCTTTGTCAGATGAGTAGTTTGCAAAAATTTTCTCCCATCCTATAGGTTGCCTGTTCACTCTGATGGTAGTTTCTTTGGCTGTGCAGAAGCTCTTTAGTTTAATGAGATCCCATTTGTCAATTTTGGCTTTTGTTGCCATTGCTTTTGGTGTTTTAGACATGAAGTCCTTGCCCACACCTATGTCCTGAATGGTATTGCCTAGGTTTTCTTCTAGGGTTTTTATGGTTTTAGGTCTAACATGTAATCCATCTTGAATTAATTTTTGTATAAGGTGTAAGGAAGGGATCCAGTTTCAGCTTTCTACATATGGCTAGCCAGTTTTCCCAGCACCATTTATTAAATAGGGAATCCTTTCCCCATTTCTTGTTTTTTTTCAGGTTTGTCAAAGATCAGATAGTTGTAGATATGCGGCATCATTTCTGAGGGCTCTGTTCTGTTCCATTGATCTGTGTCTCTGTTGTGGTACCAGTACCATGCTGTTTTGGTTACTGTAGCTTTGTAGTATAGTTTAAAGTCAGGTAGCGTGATGCCTCCAGCTTTGTTCTTTTGACTTAGGATTGACTTGGCGATGCAGGCTCTTTTTTGATTCCATATGAACTTTAAAGGAGTTTTTTCTAATTCTGTGAAGAAAGTCATTGGTAGCTTGATGGGGATGGCATTGAATCTATAAATTACCTTGGGCAGTATGGCCATTTTCACGATATTGATTCTTCCAACCCATGAGCATGGAATGTTCTTCCATTTGTTTGTATCCTCTTTTATTTCATTGAGCAGTGGTTTGTAGTTCTCCTTGAAGAGGTCCTTCACATCCCTTGTAGGTTGGATTCCTAGGTATTTTATCCTCTTTGAAGCAATTGTGAATGGGAGTTCACTCATGATTTGGCTCTCTGTTTGTCTGTGATTGGTGTACGAGAGTGCTTGTGATTTTTGTACATTGATTTTGTATCTTGAGACTTTGCTGAAGTTGCTAATCAGCTTAAGGAGATTTTGGGCTGAGACAATGGGGTTTTCTAGATATACAATCATGTCATCTGCAAACAGGGACAATTTGACTTCCTCTTTTCCTAATTGAATACCCTTTATTTCCTTCTCCTGCCTGATTGCCCTGGCCAGAACTTCCAGCACTATGTTGAATAGGAGCAGTGAGAGAGGGCATCCCTGTCTTGTGCCAGTTTTCAGAGGGAATGCTTCCAGTTTTTGCCCATTCAGTATGATATTGGCTGTGGGTTTGTCATAGATAGCTCTTATTATTTTGAGATACGTCCCATCAATACCTAATTTATTGAGAGTTTTTAGCATGAAGGTTGTTGAATTTTGTCAAAGGCCTTTTCTGCATCTATTGAGATAATCATGTGGTTTTTGTCTTTGGTTCTGTTTATATGCTGGATTACATTTATTGATTTGCGTATGTTGAACCAGCCTTGCATCCCAGGGATGAAGCCCACTTGATCATGGTGTATAAGCTTTTTGATGTGCTGCTGGATTCGGTTTGCCAGTATTTTATGGAGGATTTTTGCATCAATGTTCATCAAGGATATTGGTCTGAAATTCTCTTTTTTGGTTGTGTCTCTGCCAGGCTTTGGTATCAGGATGATGCTGGCCTCATAAAATGTGTTAGGGAGGATTCCCTCTTTTTCTATCGATTGGAATAGTTTCAGAAGGAATGGTACCAGTTCCTCCTTGTACCTCTGGTAGAATTTGGCTGTGAATCCATCAGGTCCTGGACTCTTTTTGGTTGGTAAGCTATTGATTATTGCCACAATTTCAGAGCCTGTTATTGGTCTATTCAGAGATTCAACTTCTTCCTGGTTTAGTCTCGGGAGGGTGTATTTGTGGAGAATTTATCCATTTCTTCTAGATTTTCTAGTTTATTTGTGTAGAGGTGTTTGTAGTATTCTCTGATGGTAGATTGTATTTCTGTGGGATCGGTGGTGATATCCCCTTTTTCATTTTTTATTGCATCTATTTGATTCTTCTCTCTTTTCTTCTTTATTAGTCTTGCTAGCGGTCCATCAATTTTGTTGATCTTTTCAAAAAACCAGCTCCTGGATTCATTAATTTTTTGAAGGGTTTTTTGTGTCTCTATTTCCTTCAGTTCTGCTCTGATTTTAGTTATTTCTAGCCTTCTACTAGGTTTTGAATGTGTTTGCTCTTGCTTTTCTAGTTCTTTTAATTGTGATGTTAGGGTGTCAATTTTGGATCTTTCCTGCTTTCTCTTGTGGGCATTTAGTGCTATAAATTTCCCTCTACACACTGCTTTGAATGTGTCCCAGAGATTCTGGTATGTTGTGTCTTTGTTCTCGTTGGTTTCAAAGAACATCTTTATTTCTGCCTTCATTTCATTATGTACCCAATAGTCATTCAGGAGCAGGTTGTTCAGTTTCCATGTAGTTGAGTGGTTCTGAGTGAGTTTCTTAATCCTGAGTTCTAGTTTGATTGCACTGTGGTCTGAGAGACAGTTTGTTATAATTTCTGTTCTTTTACATTTGCTGAGGAGAGCTTTACTTCCAACTATGTGGTCAATTTTGGAATAGGTGTGGTGTGGTGCTGAAAAAAATGTATATTCTGTTGATTTGGGGTGGAGAGTTCTGTAGATGTCTATTAGGTCCACTTTGTGCAGAGCTGAGTTCAATTCCTGGATATCCTTGTTAACTTTCTGTCTCGTTGATCTGTCTAATGTTGACAGTGGGGTGTTAAAATCTCCCATTATTATTGTGTGGGAGTTTAAGTCCCTTTGTAGGTCACTCAGGACTTGCTTTATGAATCTGGGTGCTCCTGTGTTGGGTGCATATATGTTTAGGGTAGTTAGCTCTTCTTGTTGAATTGATCCCTTTACCATTAGGTAGTGGCCTTCTTTGTCTCTTTTGATCTTTGTTGGTTTAAAGTCTATTTTATCAGAGACTAGGATTGCAACCCCTGCCTTTTTTTGTTTTGCATTTGCTTGATAGATCTTCCTCCATCCCTTTATTTTGAGTCTATGTGTGTCTCTGCATGTGAGATGGGTTTCCTGAATACAGCACACTGATGTGTCCTGACTCCTTATCCAGTTTGCCAGTCTGTGTCTTTTAATTGGAGCATTTAGCCCATTTACATTTAAAGTTAATATTGTTATGTGTGAATCTGATCCTGTCATTATGATGTTAGTTGGTTATTTTGCTCATTAGTTGATGCAGTTTCTTCCTAGCCTCGATAGTCTTTACAATTTGGCATGTTTTTGCAGTGGCTGGTACCGATTGTTCCTTTCCATGTTTAGTGCTTCCTTCAGGAGCTCTTTTAGGGCAGGCCTGGTGGTGACAAAATCACCCAGCATTTGCTTGTCTGTAAAGTATTTTATTTCTCCTTCACTTATGAAGCTTAGTTTGGCTGGATATGAAATTCTGGGTTGAAAATTCTTTTCTTTAAGAATGTTGAATATCGGCCCCCACTCTCTTCTGGCTTGTAGAGTTTCTGCTGAGAGATCAGCTGTTAGTCTGATGGGCTTCCCTTTGTGGATAACCCTACCTTTCTCTCTGGCCGCCCTTAACATTTTTTCCTTCATTTCAACTTTGGTGAATCTGACAATTATGTGTCTTGGAGTTGCTCTTCTTGAGGAGTATCTTTGTGGCGTTCTCTGTATTTCCTGAATCTGAATGTTGGCCTGCCTTGCTAGATTGGGGAAGTTCTCCTGGATAATATCTTGCAGAGTGTTTTCCAGCTTGGTTCCATTCTCCCCGTCATTTTCAGGTACACCAATCAGACGTAGGTTTGGTCTTTTCACATAGTCCCAAATTTCTTGGAGGCTTTGTTGGTTTCTTTTTATTCTTTTTTCTCTAAACTTCCCTTCTCGCTTCATTTCATTCATTTCATCTTCCATCACTGATACCCTTTCTTCCAGTTGATCTCATTGGCTGCCGAGGCTTCTGCAATCTTCACGTAGTTCTCGAAACTTGGCTTTCAGCTCCATCAGCTCCTTTAAGCCCTTCTCTCCATTGGTTATTCTAGTTATCCATTCTTCTAATTTTTTTTCAAAGTTTTTAACTTCTTTGCCATTGTTTTGAATTTCCTCCCGTAGCTCGGAGTAGTTTGATCGTCTGAAGCCGTCTTCTCTCAACTCGTCAAAGTCATTCTCCGTCCAGCCTTGTTCCATTGCTGGTGAGGAACTGCATTCCTTTGGAGGAGGAGAGGTGCTCTGCTTTTTAGAGTTTCCAGTTTTTCTGCTCTGTTTTTTCCCCATCTTTGTGGTTTTATCTACTTTTGGTCTTTGATCATGGTGATGTACAGATGGGTTTTTGGTGTGGATGTCCTTTCTGTTTGTTAATTTTCCTTCTACCAGACAGGACCCTGAGCTTCAGGTCTGTTGGAGTTTGCTAGAGGTCCACTCTAGACCCTGTTTGGCTGGGTGTCAGCAGCAGTGGCTCAAATGGAAATGCAGAAATCACCCGTCTTCTGTGTCGCTCACGCTGGGAGCTGTAGACTGGAGCTAACCATTAGAAGTTCTGTAGCTAGAATCAGGAGTCATGAAGTCCAGACCAGAGTACTGGAGTCTTAGATGTCAAAGCTATAAAAATTGACTGAATGAGCTGATTACAAATAATGATTCTAACTTGAATTATTAGTTTTTGAGCAATGAAAGTAGGGGCAGAATTCAGCAAATATATTACAAATAAAGGAACAACAACTAATAAATCTGTGAATCATTTTATTTCAAGCAAATAGCTGTGATATTAATATTATTTATGAAGTATCAGAAATGGTCAAAATCCGTCCATTTCTTTGGGATTATTTTAGAACAAGCAGACACACAATCAAATATGACATTTCCTTAGGCCACACTTGCCCAGTTTGCTGGATTTGGAAAGGGACAGTGTATTTATTTATTTATTTATTTATTTATTTGCTTATTTATTTTTGCAGCTATTGTAAAAGGGTTTGGGTTCTTGATTTGATTCTCAGCTTGGTCATTGTTGGTGTATAGCAGAGCTACTGATTTTTGTATATTAACTTTATATATGAAACTTTGCTGAATTCATCTATGACTTCTAGGAGCTTTTTGGAGGAGTCTTTAGGGTTTTCTAGGTATATAATCATATCATCAGCAAACAGCGACAACTTGACCTCCTCTTTATCAATTTGGATATCCTTTATTTCTTTCTCTTTTCTAAATATAAATAGCCTAAATGCTGTACTTAAAAGATACAGAATGGTAGAATGGATAAAAATTCACCAACCAACTATCTGCTGCCTTAAAGAGACTTACTTAATACATAAGGACTCACAGAAACTTAAGGTAAAGGGGTGGAAAAAGACATACTCTGAAATTGGACACCAAAAGCAAGCAGAAGTAGCTATTCTTATATTAGACAAAAAAAAAAACAAAACCTTAAAGCAAGAGCAGTTAAAAAAGACAAAAAAGGACATTATATAGTGATGAAATACTTTGTCCAACAAGAAATTATCACAGTCCTAATATTTATGCACCTAATATTGGAGCTGCCAAATTTATAAAACAATTACTACTAGGCCTAAGAAATGAGATAGACAGAAACACAATAATAGTGGGGTACTCCAATACTCCACCGACACCACTAGACGGGTCATCAAGACAGAAAGTCAACAAAGAAACAATGAATTTAAAGTATACCCTAGAAAAAATGGACTTAGCAGATATTTAAAGAACATTCTTTAATATTTACCCAACGAATGCAGAATATACATTTTTCATCAGCTCATGGAACATTCTCCGAGATAGACCATATGATAGGCCATGAACAAGTCTCAATAAATTTAAGAAAATTGAAACTATATCAAGTACTCCCTCCAATCACAGTGGAATAAAATTGGAAGTCAACTCCAAAAGGAACTTTCAAAACCATGCAAATACATGGAAATTAAATAACCTGCTTCCGAATGATCATTGGGTCAACAATGAAATCAAGATGGAAATTTAAAAATTCTTGGAACTGAATGATAATAGTGACACAACCTATCAAAACATCTGGGATACAGCAAAGGAGGTGTTAAGAAGCACGTTCATAACCTTAAATGCCTGTATCAAAAAGTCTGAAAGAGAACAAATAGACAACCTAAGGTCACACCTCAGGGAACTAGAGAAAAAAGAAGAAACCAAATCCAAACCCAGCAGAAGAAAAGAAATGACCAAGATCAGAGCAGAACTAAATGAAATTGAAACAAAGAAACAAAATTACAAAATGTAAATGAAACAAAAAGTTGGTTCTTTGAAAAGATAAATAAAACTGATAAACCATTAGTGAGATTAACCAAGAAGAGAGAGGATCCAAAATGGTCAATTAGAAATGAAATGGGAGATATTACAACCGACACCACAGAAATACAAAAGACCGTTCAAGGCTACTATAAACAGCTTTACACACATAAACTAGAAAACCTAGAGGAAGTGGATAGATATCTGGAAATATACAACCCCCTTAGATTAAACCAGGAAGAAATAGAAACTCTGAACAGACCAATAACAATCAGCGAGATTGAAATGGTAATAAAAAAAAAGTCCAGGACCAACAGAATAAAACTCCAGGACCAGTTGGATTCACAGCTGAATTCTATCAAACATTCAAGGAAGAATTGGTACCAATCCTATTGACACTATTCCACAAGACAGACAGAGAGGGAATCCTCCCTAAATTATTCTATGAAGCCACATCACCCTAATACCAAAGCCAGGAAAGGACGTAACAAACAACAACAACAACAAAAATGACAGACCATTATCCTGGATGAATAAAGATGTAAAAATCATTAACAAAATACTAGGTAACTGAATCCAATGGCATATCAAAAAGATAATCCACCATGATAAAGTGGGCTTCATACTAGAGATGCAGGGATGGTTTAACATCCGCGAGTCAATAAATGTGATACACCACATAAACAGAATTAAAAACAAAAATCAAATGATCATCTCAATAGACACAGAAAAAGCATCCCTTTAGATTAAAAGCCTCAGCAAAATCAGCATAGAAGGGACGTGCCTTAATGTAATAAAAGCCATCTATAAAAAAACCTATGGCCAACATAATACTGAACGGGAAAAATTGAAAGCATTCGCTCTGAGAACAGTAACAAGATAAGGGTGCTCACTCTCACCACTTCTGTTTAATTGTTGATTCTGTAAAGACCAGAACTCACATCTTGTTTCATCAAAGGAAGTCTTATCAATAATATTAGAAGCAGGCTGGCTAACTAATTCATCAGTGTGAATAACAGTTATCAAGCACTTGCTGTTTGATGTCCAACAACTACATGGATTGCGCAATCTAGTCAAGATCTTGGCATAGGTTAAATATACATAAAACAATAACACAGCCTTTATAATTAAAAATTTTTTAAACTTTACTTTCATTATATAAAATTCACAGATTAATTTTCTCCAACTTTGAAGGAAACACAATGTTTGGGATGGTTTGACTTAAAATGCAGCTTTTTTTTGGTATACTTGGAATTTACTTTCTAGGACGCGGGTGAGCTAGGGTACCACAAAGAGAAATAGTCATCCTTTCTAGCAGCTGGAACCAAGGTAAAATCTGTATCTGAGGAAAGACTTGCTGTATATGTCAACACATGGACTAAAACTGCAACAGCACCAACATGAGCACTAAATTTAAGGTTTCCTCATGGGATAAGATTTTATACTGTATTTCACTCTAAAGAATAGAAAAGATTTAAGTATGAGAGTTGAAAAGAGGTTTAATGCATATGTGAAATCTAAAAAAGCTGAACATAAAGAGACAGAGTAGAATGGTGGTTGTTGGGGTGGATGGTGAGAATAGGGAGATAATCAATTGGTACAAACATTGTTATTAGATTAATAGGTTCTAAAGATCCAAAGGACAGCATAGTAACTATAGTTAATAATGAATTGTATATTGAAATTTCCCAACAGATGAGATCTTAACTGTTCTCATCCCCCTCTAAACACACACAAAGACAACTATGTGAGGTGATGGATATGTTAATTATCTTGATTATGAGAATCATTACATGAATCGTACTTACATCAAAATATCATGTTGTACACCTAAAATATATACAAATTTTAGTCAATCATCCCTCATTAATCTGATAAAAGTGAAATAAGATCTAAACAACTCCAGGAATTTAAGTGTGACAAATATATAATTTTAAGCAACAGCAAATGGGCTAGATAGCAGATGATATGGATATGTCATATACATACATATATGTATACACAAGCAAATGTTGCATATCACTTATTTCATACTAGGGTGGGGCACTCCCTGGGAACCTGCCCCCTTCTGCCCAGATTGTCCCTGCCTCCTTTCCCTATCAATACTGATAGATGCAGAAACATTTTATAAAATTCAGCAATTTTCTAAATTTTAGGTGAAGAAGGAAACTGTGTTAGCTTTCTAGAACTTCTGGAACAAATTACTGCAAACTGGTTGGTTTAAAACAACAGAAAGTTATTCTCTCACGGTTCTGAAGACCAGAAAAATGAAATCAAGTTGTCAGAAAGACCACACTCACTCTGAAAGCTTTAGGGGAGAATCTTTTCTTCCCTCTTTAAGCTTCTAATGGCCCCTAGTATTTCTTGGCTTGTGGCAGGAACACTTCAATCTGGTTTTACATGGCTTTCTTCCTTGTGTCTCTGTGTCTCCTTTCCTATCTCTCTCATCATTGTATGTAGATCCTATGTGAATCCAGGATGATCTCATGATGAGATCCTTACTTTAATTACATCTGAGGTTTTCAATGAACATATTGTGGACAGGTACAATTTAACCCATCACACTGTCTTAACTTGACAAAGAGTAACTGCCAAAAACCCACATGAAACTTCATTCTTCATGGGGTGTATTAGTTAAGGTTCCTCCAGAGGAATGGAACACATAGACTCATAACATATATAGATATAGAGCCAGAGATACATGTAGAGAGTTTCATTTTAAGGAATTGACTCACATAGCTCTGTGGGCTGGCAAGTCAGATGTATAAAGCTGGAAAGTAGGCTAGAAATTCTTGCAGGCATTGATGTTGCAGTCTTGTGTCTGAAGCAGCCTGTGAGCAGAATTCCTTCCTCTTTGGGGGACCTCAGTCTTTTCTCTTAAGGCCTTCAACTGATTGGATGAGACCCGCTCAGGCTATAGAGAGTCTACTGATTTAAATGTGAATTATATCTAATAACACCTTCACAGCAACATCTAGACTGATGTTTGACCAAGAAACTGACTACTATAACCTAGCCAAGTTGAGAAAATTAATCAAAACACAGGGCAAAGTTGGAAACTTTTGTTTTAAATTTGGGGCTTCATCATCACTTCTATTTAGTAATGGCTTGTACATTGTAACCAGAACAATACCAAAACAACAACAAAAAAGAAATAAGAAGCATAAACATTAGACAAGCAGAGACAAAACTCATAAAGTGTAGTTTATATGATTGTATTTATAAATATAGCACAAATAAGCCTATACAGAAGTTATAAGAAGTAGTAAGTATTAAGATGGCTAGATATAAGTTTGATTTACAATAAGCTATTGCATGTCTGTATGCCAATCACAGTGGAAAAAAATAAAAAAATTATTTACAACAGCAAAAATATGACAATTTGGAATAAATCTAATAAATGAGGCATACATCATTTTGCGGGACATTTTATTGAATGGCATTAATGACTTTAAAATATCTAATGCTGCTGGGCATGGTGGCGCACAACTGTAATCCCAGCAATTTGGGTGGCTGAGGGAGGAGAATCGCTTGAACCTGAGAGGTGGAGGTTGCAGTGAGTCAACATCGTGTCACTGCACTCCAGCCTGGGTGACAGAGAGAGACTCCGTCTCAAAACAAACAAACAAACAAACAAAAAGCCAAAAAAAAAAAAATTAGCCAGACATGGTGGCACGTGCCTGTAGTCCCAGCTACTTGGTAGGTTGAAGTGGGAGAAGCACTGGAGCTGGGAAGGTCGAGGCTGCAGTGAGCTGATATTGCACCACTGCATTCCAGCTTGGGTGACAGAGCCAGACTCCCCCTCTCTCTCTCTGGATGACAAATGTTTCTATCTAGGAGACATTTGTCAATGCCTAGACACATTTGTTGTTGTCACCAGTGGCAGTGGGTTGCTACTGGCATTGAGTGGGTTGAGGCTAGTGATGTTGCATGATATCCTAAAGTGTCCAGGACAACCCCATAAACAAAGAATTATTCAGCCCAAAATATTATGGTGCCAAGGTTGAGAGATACTGCACTACAATAAATGCAAGTCAAATTGGAGTTAATGTGAAAGTCATAAACTTAAAGCTGTCAGAAGAAAATATAGGAGGATATCTCCATAAACTGAAGATTGAAAGAATTTTTTCAATCACAAAGGGTATTAGAACACAAAATAAATTATTGATACATTTTACTTTACTAAAATTGAATTTTTTTCCACCAATTTTGCTAGAAGACAGTGAAAAAAAGTAAAAACAAATACCTATAAATTGGTAGAAATTACTGGTGTCATATATAAATGATTTAGATCAAATATCTAGGAAAAATATACTAACGTGACACATAAACACGTGTATATAACGTATATATGTGTGTGTATAGATGACACATAAAAACATGTAAGAATGAGCAAAAGATAGGAACAGATATTTTACAGAGGTGAAAACATGCAAGACAAATAAACATTTTAAAAGATGCTCAAACTTATGAATAAACAGAAACATCAAGACCACAATGATATATATTTAAAACTAAAAAGATAATTCTAAGAGTTGTTGAGAAGGTAAAGCAGTGAAAACGTCTATGTCACGTAGCTGGGAGTATAAATTGGTACTACTGCTTTGGATCACAATTTAGCATTGTTTCCTGAAACTAAATCTGAACATACTTTATGAAAACCTTCAATTCTCCCCCTGGGTAAACACTCCGGTGCTTAGAGACATGTAGAAGACCCTTTAGAGCAGTATTATTTGAAACTGCAAAATAACACATCTCTTGTGGGCATACATAGAGGTATTTGGATGAGGTCAGATCACACAGGCTAATTCAATGGTATGGTTAAAATTCTAGCTCATACAGTGAGTGGTGTGGTCATTATTATGCTTCAGAACTCATGTATAAATTACTTATATTCCCTTGTAAGCATACATACTACTTAATTAAAAATAACAACAAAACTTTATTTGTCTGTGAAGATGGATCAATAGAAAAGAATTTGGAGACCGTGAATATTTGTTTGATGTTCCAGAATTTTCTTTTAATGAAAACATCCTAGTTCTATTTAAAGGTGCAGTCAATATTCATTCAGATTAGAACCTTGATTAGCCTCCTAAAGGTTTACAATGAGATGCCAGTTCTACTACCCCCCTGGTTTATGTAACTTAGCAACAGGGAGACCCCAGAAATTCATGCCTCCTGTTATAACTGAATTGTATCTTCCTCCCCTAAACCTCCAATTCAGATGTTGAAACCCTCATCCCCAATATGACTGTGTTTGGAGATAGGGCCTTTAAAGAGGTAAGTAATGGGGTTATAATCCACAAGTGGGGCCCTAGTCCAGAAGTATTGGTGGCCTTATAAGAAGAGGATGAGACACTTACGAGTGAAAAGGCCACGTGAAGACACAGCAAGAAAGTAGTCGTCTCTAAGCCAGGGAGAGAGGCGTCTCCGGAAACCTAGCTTGCTGGCACCTTGATCTTGGACTTCCAGCCTCCAGAAATGTAAGGAAATAAATTTCTGTTGTTTAAGCCACCTAGTCTGTGGTATTGTATTACGGGAACTTGTGCTTGCTAATACAACACCTCTATGCTAGATGTCAGGAAATTTGAAGAAAAATTCAGAGATGCCTGTAATGGTTATGTAGTTTCTTGTGACCTGCATCCCCATGGTGAAATATTACTCCTAGTACTGTCTTTGCATTTGACATCTTATCTGGTCCAGATTATTTTACACATTTTCCTCCAGAATCGTCATATTTTTAAAGCTGCTTGAAAGCTTTTATGGAAAAAGCAGGATTAAACGGTCCATAAAGTTTATCATCTTATGTGTTAAGCCAGGAAGTTACTACAGTGGAAAATAGCCATTGCTGTGCCAGAGGGAGAATGATACAAAGCCTGTGCAGGGCTACCCATTCTGCCTCTGTTCCTGTCTCTGTGCATTTGTGTCTATGTGAGAAAGTATGGTTGGGCGCGGTGGCTCACGCCTGTAACCCCAGCACTGTGGGAGGCCGAGGCAGATGGATCACTTGAGGTCAGGAGTTCGAGACCAGCCTGGCCAACATGGTGAAACCCTGTCTCTACTAAAAATACAAAAATTAGCCAGGGATGGTGGCACCCGCTTGTATTCCCTGCTACTCTGGAGGCTGAGGCAGGAGAATCGCTTGAACCTAGGAGGCGGAGGTTGCAGTGAGCAGAGATTGCACCACTGCATTCCAGCCTGGGTGACACAGCGAGACTCTGTCAAAGAAACTAAGAAAGAAACAAAGAAATTAGGAAAGAAAGAAGGAAGGAAGGAAAAAAAAGAAAGAAAGAAAGAAATTGGAGTACTTTTTAAAATTCTGTGGAGTTATTCCAAATTATCCTCATCACATTTTGCCCCGCCAGAGATCAATATAATTTTGCTTCCATTGTTCTATTCACTATGGACTGGCCATCTAGGCCAAGATAAGGAGGTGACCCTTGACAATGCCTCCATAAGGGTGAATCTTTCATCAGTGTTCAAATTCACACAGCTGTGTTTGTAGAGCAAAGCATCTAGTCTGATGATACTCGAGCTTGCAGAAAATAAATCAAACATCTGGAAAATCATGAGAGAAACATATGCACTTTAAGTAGAAAAGAGCCACTTAGCTCTTTTTTTCTTTAGAACTACCTAAAGAGGCAAATTATGAACTCTACAGCAAATGAGATATTATCTTACGCTTAGGCAGAACGGTTTAGTGGAATGATTGCTGATCCATGACTCAGAAGGGTCTCAAACTCATTGCAGTCAGCTTTTTGCCCCCAGTTGCCGGCCAAATCCAATCCTGTGTACTTTATCTATAAAGCCTTCCGCTAAATACGAAGATCAGTTCTCTGTTCTCAACTTACTTGACCTATCACGAGCCTTTGCCAGTTCATTATTCATTTCTCTTTGAACATCTTTCTTCCTTTGACCTACAAGTCTCCGTCCTTTCTTACCTTTCCCTGTTTCCTTGGCCAAGCTTTCTCAGTCTCCTTTCTCGTATCTCTATTTTCTCTGACATTTGAATGTTAAGATGCCTCTGTCCCAGTCTTAGACCTCTTGATTTCTCCATCTCTGTCTGCTTCACTGTCGTCCTAAAAGCTCATTTGGTCTCACAACTTTTAGTAGCGAGAATGCTGCAAGCCAGCTGCCCCTTAAAGGCTGGACTCCAGCTGCTCCTGTCTGCTGCTTGGAAGCTCTTCCTGCAGGCATCAGTGAGGTCTACTCCTTTTTCTCCTTCTTTTTGCTCAATGAAGCTTATCCAAAGAAAGTACTTTAAAAGGTAATTTCTTCCTCTCTCTATCCTCCAACTCCTGGAATCATTGGTCCCTTTACCATCTTCTACATTTTCCCCCAAGTCCCTTATCACCATCTAATTACTATATCTTTTTTTTTGAGACAGAGTCTCGCTCTGTTGCCCAGGCTGGAGTGCAATGGCGCGATCTGGGCTCACTGCAACCTCCACTTCCTGGGCTCAAGCATATATCAATTTTCTTTATCTTTTTTTTTTTTTTTTTTTTGAGATGGTGTCTCTCTCTGTCTCCCACCCTGGAGTGCAATGGCACAATCTTGGCTCCCTACAACCTCCGCTGCCCAGACTCAAGCGATTCTCCTGCCTTAGCCTCTCGAGAAGCTGGGACTACAGGCGTGTGCCATCACTCCTGGCTAATTTTTGTATTTTTTGGTAAAGACGGGGTTTCACCATGTTGGCCAGGCTGGTCTCAAACTCCTGACCTCAAGTGATCTGCCTGCCTTGGCCTCCCAAAGTGCTGGGATTACAGGCATGAGCCACTGTGCTTGGCCTGACTACTATATCATTTATTGCATGTTTCCATTGCTGTGGCAGGCTGGATAATGCCCCTGAAGACACCAGGTCCTAATGCCCAGAACTTAAGAAATGTTACCTTATTTCGAAAAATGATCTCCGTAGATGCGATTAAATTAAAGATCTTAAGAAGGAGAGATTATCTTATATTATCTACATAGGCTCTAAATGCAGCTATGAGTGTTCCTGTAAGAGAGAAGCAGATGGAAATTTGACGGACATAAGTGGGGAGCAATGTGACCACAGAGCCAGAGACTAGAGAGATGTGGGCACAAGCCAGGGAGTAATCATAGACACCAGAAGCTGGAAGACGCAAGGAACAGATTCTCCCCTACATCCTCTGGAGGGAATGAGGTGTTGGAGACTCCTTGATTTCCTTGATTTGGGACCAATTATACTGATTTCAGACTTCTGGCTTCCAGAACTGTGAGAAAATAAACTTGTGCTTTTAAGCTATCAAGGTAGTAGTAATTTGTTACAGCAGATATAGAAAATGAATGCAATTGCTACAGTATAAACTCCATGAGGGCATGAGTCTTTGTAAGTTTGATTCACTGACATATCTCAAATGCCTGGAGCATACTGGCCTGTCTAGCAAATATTTGTGGATTAAATGAATAATGTCTATTTTACACTTTATGTATTAATACTAACAGCCACCTTGCTTACTTTTTTAGGGATGTTTTAAAACTTTATGAATCTTCTGTGTTCTTACTATCCGTGAAGTGTTTTCTGACACTTTCTAGTTACCAGTAGACTTTAGCAAAAATGTTCCTGCTTATGCTCAAATGATGTCCTTGATCATTTTCAGGTGCCCATCAATGGTAGACTGGGTAAAGAAAATGTGACATCACATGCACACACACACACACCCCACACACCACAGAATACTACACAGCCATAAAAAAGAATGAAATCATATCCATGAGCTAAACATTGAGCACACGTGGACATAAATGTGGGAACAATACACACTGAGGATTACTACAGTGGGGAAGGGGGCAGGAAGAAGGGGAGTATGGATTGAAATGTTAGTATCTATCAGGTACTATGCTTACTACCTGCATGAGGGGATCTATACCTCGAACCTCAGAATCATGCAATATTCCCATGTAATAAGCCTGTACACGTATCCCCATATCTAAAATAAAAGTTGAACATTTTAAAAGTTATGTATTAATTTTATCTGTGCTATCTAATGATAATCACAAAAATAGGTAGTAGCTATATTTTAAAAAGATGGCATCCAATTTTGAGCAACAATGAAAAATAAAAAAATACTATACACAATCAAAACTTTTCCTACTAATTTTCAACCATTACTGATCATTGCTTTGAATAGCCCTCCAACATTTTTGTCTAGCATTGAGCATACCTTTCTTAGTATTAGAGCCAGCATTTGTCTGTAGCTTGGAGACCTCTCTGAGCTTTGTGCATAAAGTCTTCTCAGGATGCTTCAAAGCAGCCTTTTATCTTTTCTTTAGTAAGAAACGTCTGTCTCCTTACTACAAAGGGAAATTTCCGTTTGCCCTTTCAAGTTTTCTGCTTATGCCTCTATTCCTCTTGTAGACTCCTACTTCTAGTGCCTAAGCAAAATCAAAAATAAATTTCCGACAATGTGATCTGGCATATGCCATGATTATTGTTTCTAATCAATGATTTCCCTGCAAGGCTCAATTCTTCTACATGTCTATCCACCCTCAAGTAATTCTTCCAGGGAAACACACTTTACCCTTGTAATTCTGTTACTCCTGGATTTAAATATTAAACTAAATCTGTTATAGACTTATTTAGATACACAGACTTTTTTTGAGGCACTTGGTATTACCAAACCAAGCTATAAGCTTTATTATATTTTAAGTGCAAAAAGAAATGCTGCCAATTAAACCAATAAACCCATACAACCTCCACATTATCACAGAACTTTTACTTTTTGTATATCCTCTTGTTTATGTGGATAAATGAAGTACGCATGCATCAGTTATGTACTCACAAAAATATGTGTATAATTTTTTTTAAATATTGAATGAGCTGAAACAACCTTGATTCTATCCTTCTTTGGTACAGCCCCACTTATTTGATTTTAGTTTTTTCTTGTCCTGGACAAGTTCTTATTATGCTTTTCCTGGATTATGCCCACAGAATCGCTTCTTCCTTCCGCTAAGCCATCTTGCCTCCTGTCTGGTTCCTCTCCCATCCATCTTCCAGATGGTGACGAGGTGATCTTTTCAAAGCATAAAAAATCACGTTTATCCACTGTTAAGGCTTCTTCCTATTTATGGAAATATGCTCAATCTTTAACTTGCCATGCAAAGTCCTTAATCACAGGTTTCTTGCTATCATTCTCCCCCTTCCCTCTACCCTTCCTGCTCACCCACGCTTCATGCCTGCCAGACATTCATACCTACGGATTTTCTGGAATGCTTCATGCTGCTGAACCTCCCCTGCTTCTCTCAGGCCGTTCCTTCAGGGCAGGGAATAGATGGCCCTTTCTCATCTAACCAACTGACCCTTACCATCTCAGTTTAAGCCTCACCTTTGCCAGTGACTCCAGTATCTGAAATCGTTCTTGACTTCTGGAGCACGCTAAATGTTCATAGCCAACACAGCATTTGATGTGGTTCACTTGCCTGCCTTTCAGTATATGAGTGAGTTATATTTATTTTTATAAACATATTTATGTTTTATTATATACTGCCACCTTCTTGTGGTATAGGACTATGTCTTGCTGTACCAACATTGAGTACATAGTAGGTACTTGCTATGGTCTAAATATATGTGTTCCCCCAAAATTCATATATTGAAATCCTTAACCCCAAAGTGATAGTATTAGGAGGCAGGGCCTTGCAGAGGATTAGGTCATGAAAGTACAGCCCTTATGAATGGGATTACTGTCCTTATAAAAGAGAACAGAGAAGTTCCTTATGCCTTCCACCATGAAAGGGCATATTAAGAAACTGCCATCTGTAAGGAGGTGGGCTTTCACCAGACAATGAATCTGCCAGACCTTTGAAGTTGGACTTCTTTGCCTCTAGAACTGTGAGAAATGAATTTTTATTTTTTTAAGCTACTGTTTATGACGTTTTGTTATAGCAGTCCAAATGGACTAAGAATACTCACTAGTTGATTGATAAATACATAATTAACATTTAATAATGTATGTATGCAATAATTTATTTTACTTTTTCAATATATACACACATATCGATAAATTTATAAACATTATTTATTATATGTCTCTCCTTCTCCCTCTCTGTACACACACACACACCACGTACGCACACAAATTTTTCTTCGCACAGCCCAATTTTTAAAAGTTGGGAAATTCATGACATATCTCATTTAAAACTGAGCATTTTAGTGTTCCTTCTATCTTGCTTTTTTATCCTTCTGTTTTTTTTCTTATTAATCTATGGGCTACTGCTTTTCTTTTCATGTCTATTTGTACAATTTCTTCTTTTTACTGTAAATATCTATAGATACATTAACAAGAGACTACTAGGAGTTGAGAAAGATAACCAAAATTTATTTTATTTTAGAGATGCTTTTTAGGCATCATATATTTAATGTGATAGTCACTCTGCTGTTGAAATGTGAAAAAGAGACTTATGTATGCACTAAGGTTCCTAGATGTTTTTGTTTTTAAAAGATATATATTTAAGGTATACAACAGGATTTTTATATAAATATATATCAGATATATATAATTTTTATATACGATATATACATATATTATACATATATGTATAATATATACATACATATAATTTATATATATATAGATTTCACACATAAGTGAGATCATGCAATATTTTTCTTTTTGTGTCTGAGTTTTCTTGCTTAGCATAACGTCCAGGCTCATCCATGTTGTCACAAATGGCAGGATTGCCTTCTTTTATAAGACTGAATAATATTTGCTATATTTCATTATATATGATTTCATTATATATATGTATATATCTATATGTATATATCTATATATCTCCCAGTTTCTTTATCCATTCATTCATCAATTGACACTAAGGTTGTTTCCATATTTTGGCTGCTGTGAATAATGCTGCAATGAGCATGGGAGTGCAGATATCTCTATGAGGTGCTAATTTCATTTATTTTGCATCTATATGCAGAACAGGGATTGCTGGGTCATATAGTAGATATATTTTTACTTTTGCAATCTCCACATTGCATTCCATAATGGCTGAGCCAATTTACATTCTTACCAATAGTGTACAAGTTTTCCCTTTTCTTTACGTCTACCCTTTCCAACACTTGTCTCTGGTCTTTTTGATAATAGCCAGTCTAACAAGTGTGGGGTGATATTTTCTGGTTTTGGTTTGCATTTCCAAAATAACTAGTGATTTTGAGTGCCTTTTCATACTTCTATTGGCAACTTTTCTGTCTTATTTGAAGAAATGTCTATTCAAGTTCTTTGCCATTTTAAAAATTGGGTTGTATTTTTTGGCTATTGGGTTATGTGAATTTCTTATCTTTTGAATATTAACCCCAATCAGATATATTGTGTGCAAATATTTTCTCCCAGTCAATAGGCTGCCTTTTCTTTTTCTTTTTTTGCTACACAGAAACCTTGTATTAGATATATTACCGTTTGTTAATTTTAGCTTTTGTCATCTGAGCTTTTGTTGTGATATCCAAAAAAAAAATTATTGCTAAGGCCAATATCAAGGGGCTTTTCCCATATGATTCTTTGGGTCAGAACTTGCATACTGTTCCTCTGTCTCATTTTACTGACCAAAGAAAATGAGATGGTTGAGTCCTTAGTGTTGGGGGATTCTAAAAAATTACATCAGAAGGGACATGAATTCAAGGATGAGAGTTGAGTTGGAAACATTTTGCAGTCTACTGCGGTGACTTTCTCTCTACTTCCTTAGGACTCCAGGAACATCCCTGGAAGCTATGTGTTCTTTCAAATAAAGAAAACTTTCCAGATTTTAAAAAAATAACATTTTGTAAGTTAAAGTTTCGTAAGTACTATGTGGACAGCTACCAATCACACTGGAGCATGTTTCCTTTTACTTTTTTGAAATATTTAGCTCAAATATTCTACTTTAGTCTAGAACTTGGGTCTATGTAGAAATCTACATCCTCAACCAAGATACTGAAAAACAAAACTCATGGCAATGTAAAAATGTAACTTCATTTTTTTTTCTCTTGCTGTTTCTTTAACATGTATTTAGTATGTGTAAATTTCCTCTGTCTCTAGATGAAAACTGTCAGATAAAATTTGTCATCTGGAAAAGATAATAGAGTATAGCAAAGCGTCTTAAATTCAGCGGCTAAATGTTAAGTACAAATTATTGATCAAAAGTGGTAAAAGCTTGGGAAAGGGCATGCCTGAATTTTACCATCTTCAAACCACTGCTTACTTTGTGGTCTTCCCGTTTCCTAGCAGAAAATTCATGAGTTCATTGGAGATGGCCATTATTGGGGGATATTCTCTTGACATTTCTTGGCTCAGGCCAAAGTATTTCTTTCATGGTGATGACTCGGGTTTTCTTCCCTAGGGAGGAATCTGAAATTGATCTCTACCTTCTTGTGGATGGGGTCCTTCTGTGTCTTCCCACTTCCCAAACAGATGACCCTAGAAAGGCTTTTCCTCTCATGTGAACTTTATCTTTTTTATGTAGAACACACATACTTTTCTTACCAAATTCTAGAAGTGCATCCACCTCCCACTTGCCCCTTGTTGCCTTTGCTTTTCTCAAGTACCAATCAGGACCAGCTCTCTATCTCCTCACCTGCAGCAGAGTACTTAAGCTTTCCCAGTCATGCAGTGGAGGGACCTCTCACCAAGTTTGACATAAAGAAGGAAGAAATCCCTCCCTGGGATTTAGAAGTGAGAACTCACAGCATGTCAATGGAAATCTCCAGGAAATGTCTCTAGTATTGCCCTTCTCTACTCCCTTCTTGCCTGATTTATATTCTCAAAGTGTGTGACAGAATCCATGAATTCTGGACTTGAGTTTCAGTGATAATCTTGGACAAATCTAAATTTTGGTTCAGCATTTCATGGATTTTTTAAGGGATATTTCATTTTTGTTATTTAATGGAAAATTGAATTTTTACATCTTTTTATATTTGCAAGTCTCTACTTGGACCTGACCTGTTTTTAGGTAAGGTTGGTTGAAAAACTGCTCATCCTTCTCCTTCTTACTTTAAGTGGAGCAACATTTTGGGTACAGGATGCACTACTATAGATTGTTTCAGTAGGAAAATTTTCCCAAGTGGCCTTGAATAGATATATCAAGAAAATGGTACAGGGCAACCAGGAGTTGGTAGCTCATTTAACTTCCCGTTTCTTATCCCAGCATTTTCTTATTTTCTGATAAACATTACTTTGCCCCTGTATTCCTAATTCTAGAAAAAATAATATGATATTTATTTCCCTGTATAAAATAAAGCTCTTGGAAGAAATTGAGAACATGAACAAAGGGAAGCTTCTGAATCTGTTTCAATCCCTACCAGGTAAAACCATGCTCTTGGTGTTAATAACATGATGATCTACCATTCAGGTGCTTTATAAAGATAAAATGTGGGTAATCAAAGTTTTATCATTGGTAAACAGAGAATATCAGGGAATTTCAAACTTTTTGATCTCATATAGTTTTGAGTATAGAGCCTCAGGGTTTTAAAATGAGACACTTTGCATTGAAGACCAAAGAGGGAAGAATTACAACACATTCTTTAAAGACCTTGTCATATCATACTTGAGAGATGACTGCAGAACACTGGCCTCTGGGCAGCTCCTTTACTTTTTAATTGGTTAAACTATCAAAAGTATAGCTTGGGTCTCTTACAGGACAAAGTGGCCTGGGGATGTTGAAGCTTTCTACAGGAAATCTTTGTGCCTTGCATAAAATGAGCTGATTTGCTCTGAAATACATGCTTTATAGTTGAACCCCTTAGTGTCTTGTGGTTCTTGAACAAATATCTCAGGATGCCAGAATGATGGCTCCATTTCATGGATCTCATAATTTGGAGGGAAGTCGCAAGACAGTATTATAAATTAAGGTGGGTAAAAACTGCCAAACAAACCAGTATTTTATACTGAGCTCCAAAAAGAGGAATATATAGCAAATGTGTTTTTTAATCATTGTATTTTTTTTTTGAGAAATAAGGTGTAAGTTTTTTATTATTATTATTATTATACTTTAGGTTTTAGGGTACATGTGCACAATGTGCAGGTTTTTTACATATGTATCCATGTGCCATGTTGATTTCCTGCACCCATTAACTCGTCATTTAGCATTAGGTATATCTCCTAATGCTGTCCCTCCCCACTCCCCCAACCCCACAACAGTCCCCGGAGTGTGATGTTCCCCTTCCTGTGTCCATGAGTTCTCATTGTTCAATTCCCACCTATGAGTGAGAACATGCGGTGTTTGGTTTTTTGTCCTTACGATAGTTTACTGAGAATGATGTTTTCCAGTTTCATCCATGTCCCTACAAAGGACATGAACTCATCATTTTTTATGGCTTCATAGTATTCCATGGTGTATATGTGCCACATTTTCTTAATCCAGTCTATCGTTGTTGGACATTTGGGTTGGTTCCAACTCTTTGCTATTGTGAATAGTGCCACAATAAACATATGTGTGCATGTGTCTTTATAGCAGCATGATTTATAGTCCTTTGGGTATATACCCAGTAATGGGATGGCTGGGTCAAATGGTATTTCTAGTTCGAGATCCCTGAGGAATCGCCACACTGACTTCGACAATGGTTGAACTAGTTTACAGTCCCACCAACAGTGTAAAAGTGTTCCTATTTCTCCACATCCTCTCCAGCACCTGTTGTTTCCTGATTTTTTAATGATGGCCATTCTAACTGGTGTGAGATGGTATTTCACTGTGGTTTTGATTTGCATTTCTCTGATGGCCAGTGATGATGAGCATTTCTTCATGTGTTTTTTGGCTGCATAAATTGTATTTTTTTTGTCAGTTGATACGTATCTGACAACCTTGGTCGTCCCCTGCAGTTGTATTTGCTGTTACAAAAAATCTGTTTTGCACCAGATACTTTACCCATATCAAATATAACTTTCTGTTCATTACCAAATTCTCTCTTCCAGGTGACTATGAACATACAAAAACACTGGACATCTTCTGGAACTTTCATACTTAGAGAGTCTCAGATAAATAGAGGATGACAGACACCTGAATTTAATATTCCAGCAGTTTCCTCTATGTCTCTGTGATTTATCATAACGTAACTACAAGAGTCTCCCAATGGGTCTCTTTAGGTTCAGTCTTTCCTCGCTTTAATTTCTCCCATGAACACTGTCAAATTAATGTTATTTAAAAGTAAAATAATCATCGTGTGATCCACCTAATAAAATTCTTAGGAGGTCTCCAATGCCACCTTAGCTTTTTATTCTTGCCATGATACATCTTCATGCATTTACATCTCTCTAGCACTGCCCAACAGCCAAACTAGTCTGTCCGCAATCGTCTGAACTTTTCTTCAGCCTCTACATTCTTTTCTTTCTTTGACTTCTCATCACCCCAAAGTACCTGTATTCTTTTGCCAACAAAGTTTAGACCCCACTTCTTTTGGGAAGTCTTTCCTCAACCTCTACATATATTTCCATAGTTTTGTATTTACACACTGCAATACAATCTGTTAACTAAAACCTATAGACATTGTTTTGCTATGCAAAGCTTTGAATACATGTGAGAAAACACTAACACATACAGTTATTGGAATAGGTGCCCCTAAACACTTGCAAAAATGTTTTTCTTAGGTAATATTTTATGACTCTAGGTTATCTTTATGTAAGTTAATATTGGCACCTTTTGCTTCTCTCTAGCCTCGTTCCCAATTCGGGGCATTTTTTTCACCTACCAAACGTAGATTGTCTTAGACATTGTGCCTGTGATTTGGTAAGAAAGTTTTATACTTAAATAAAATAAGCCGTATATGTGTGAACCTGATAAAACTGAGAAGAAAAAAACGTTGATTTTGAATAGCCCTAATGAGACAGGAGAGTTCCCTGACACCTCTGTGGGACGTGCGACAGGGGTGTGACTCATTTACTCAGGCTCCATGCACTCAAACTTCTTGTGGGAGGGGAAGCACGCAGGTGAGCCAGGGCGAGTGGTGTTGGGCTCTGGCCCCATGGCAGTGTCTAGGTGTGTTACAATGTGCTTTTATCTTTGCCGTCCATGGATGGCTAAGTGTTAACCAGCTTGGTGGAGAGTCAGGGTGACAGCCTTTTACACCCTGCCCTTTTGGTGCCTGGGTCTAGTCTGGCATCCAGGAAGAATCAGGTCACATGGACTTGAAGGATGGCGAATGTGGGGGTTTTCTTGAATGATGGAGGTGGTTCTCTGTGGGATGGATGGGGAGCTGGAAAGGGGATGAAGTGGGAAGATGATCTTTCCCTGGTGTTCATCCATCTTACTACTGATCTCCTTTCTGATCATCCTTAGCTGAACTCATCTTGATGTTGAGATACTCCTTCTCTTCTCTCCTTTTCTGCCACACTGTTCTGCTGCTCTGCCATTGGAGCTTGGGGTTTATATGGGGACAGGATAGGGGTGTGGCAGGCCAGAGTGGTCTTAGAAAAGGCAACATTTGGGCACAAAAACAGGAATGCCTGTTCCCATTCAGTGCCATGGGTTTCCAGGCTTGAGGGTGGGGCCTTTGCTGGGGAACTGCCCCCTTCTACCCAGTATTTCCCTGCCTCCTGTCCATATCACTAACTAAATAATCAGTTCCAGTTTATCAACATTCAATCTAATTGTTAATGGACTCCTTCTTGCCTTTCTGCAGCCCAAGTGTGTTGGTTCTCAAGAGGGCATTGGTTAGCTATTAAACTGAGTCCCTGCTTCTGCCTTCATAGTTTCTAGAAGTATGATTTGCTGTCGTCTTTACCACTTGGTATTCTCATCATTTTGAATTTATATAATAATGTCACTCATAATTTGCCTGCTATTCTCTGCCATCTATTTTATATGCTTCACAGATGCTATGCTTAGATTGTAATATCAATCAAGGGAGTGGTTGAAATCATGCAAGTTTCTGAACTCACTGGCTGTGCAGGGCTGCCTAGCTCCTTGCAAATGTTATCTGCAAAATGAGGTTGTTAGAATAGGAAGCCTTTCAAGATGCCTGTTTAAGTTGAGGATTTAGTGAATCAGCATCTCATTCTAATGACTGAAATATATGTGTTGGCAAGGACAGTATGCCAAGAAGAAAAGGTGAACTTTTTCACTATTCATATTTAGTTTGAGGTTTTTAGAAAGAGCTGCTCTTAAGAAGAGATCTATAGTAACAGGATTACTGTGATGACCAAATAAGATAATGCACACAAAGCACTTAATCAACTGTTTAAGAGACAATTTGTGTTATTATCATTATCATTTAGAAAATCTTTTAAGAAAATTTTTGCAAGCCTTACTGAGATTGATCTTTTTTGTGGGGGAATGGGGGAAAAATAGTTACCTCTAAGGTATAATTTTTAGCAGCCTATCCTAAAATCCAGTTACATATAATCTCTGGATTAAAAATCACTCCCCCAAAGGATTCTTTTTCTTCCTAATTTAAATCAGGTCTCCTACTATTCTAATGAATCTGATACTCTGCCTTTAGTGCAGTCTCAGGGTTGCAGTCATACACTTATAGATATTGTTTGTTTTCTTAATTTAGTTTTTACTGCCAATCTCCTCTAGAAAATTTTAATCTTGAAAAAAATCACTGGGTGACTCTGTGTTGCTTAGCATTGTATGCCCATTTCCAGCATTGAAGAAATTCTCAGTAAATATTTGTTTTATGAATGATTAAATATATAAATAAATACAGTGAAATGCAGATGTTATTTGGTAATTGAACAACCATTTATCCAGTATCAGAAGGCACATTTAGTGTTAGTTATAGCACTAACTTAACCATGTCACCTGAAATAAGCTTCTGTAAATCTTAATATTTTAAGTGGAGGGTTTGTGCTAAATCAATCATTTTCAGCTCTGCCTGTGCATTATAATCCCCCAGAGAGCTTTTAAAAAGCATTTAATTTTAGGTTCCATCTTAAATTGAATGAGATTCTCTGTGAGTAGGGCCCTGGCACTGGTGTGTACATATTTTAAATGCCCTAGGCATTTCTAAGGAACATCCAGTTTTGAAAGTCAGTATACTAGATTAATGAAATTTCTTTCATTTACAAATCTGAGTTATTTTGCTTATACTTCTAAAAAGGCAGGCTGTTCTACTATTTTATCTGAGCATGCGGAATGATTCTCTGCACGGAGCAGGACCTCAATAACTGTTTGCTGTTGCTGAACTTGCAGAGAGTTCTACTTAAGGTCATGAATATTAAACACAGGAGATTAATCTAGTGACTGCAATGATGTGCTCATCTCTCATTTTATAGTGAGCTCATCAAAAAAAGCCTTCACAAACTAGCTGAAAATAGATTGGAAAACTCTCTAGCAATGACAAGACACTTGTGACTAAAGGTAATTAGATGTTTTAAAACAAGACTGGCAATCACTTATTGAACTCTTCATATGTATAAGACAGAGTTTTGGGCACCTTATAGTAGGGGCTATCATTATCCACATAGTGCAGATGAAGCAACTTAAGAAGAAAGAAGTTAAGAATCTAACAAGTGGTGGGTCTGGGTTTGAGCTGTGCCTTTTTCCAGAAACTGGGCTGTTCACTCTTATTCTAGGACAGTGAAAGTTTACAAAGGACGCCAACCTATCCAGAGTGAAGCAATGTTCATGCATGAAAATCACTTTTGAAATTAAATATATGATCTCTGAAGAAGATGGGATTTAAACTCAAATAACTTTTTCTTTGGTGTCCAACTAAATTTTTTAATCCTGACATCATAGGTTGTGATTACCAAAGTGTATTAGTTACCTATTTCTGTGTAACAAGTCACCTCAAAATGGACTGCCTTAAAACCACCCAGAGTTATCTCATTGTGTCTGGGTGTTAGGAATACTGGCATGGTTCAGCTAGGTTCTCTGTTTCAGAGTTTCTTGAAAGGCTTTCGCTAGTGGTTGGCTTGGGCTACAGTCCCAAATGAAGGCTGCACAGGGGAAGAATCCTCTTCCAAGCTCACTCACATGGCTGTGGGAAGAATTAAGTTCTTTGAAGGATGTTGGACTGGAACCCTAGGTTCCTAACTAACCACAGTTGTTTGCCATGTGGGCGTCTCCATCAAAGAACTCTTGAAAAGAGTCAAAGAGAGTGCCAGCAAGATGAAAGTCAGTCTTTGAAAACCTAATCTTCAAAGTGACATCCCATCTCATTTTGTATATTCTATCCATTAGAAGCAAGAACCTAGGCTCATCCTACACTTAAGGGAAGGGGACTACGCAAGAGTATGTATAACAGGAAGTGGGGATCATTTGGGAGTCATTTCAGAAGTCTGTCTGCCACACAAGGAAATGCCTATGGGGAATGTGCATATGGCTCTGTCTATAGGAATGTCTATGGATTTTGTGACACCTGGGTATTACATGACCGTGGAATCTTTGGTGACCTGGTTGTGGTTATGCCTCCAACTATAGTTACAGTGGCATCCATATTTCTTGACAAGGTAAGCAATCATTTTCTACCTTATTAGTTATGTAGCTTCTTATATTTCCAGATCATGATGTACTCTGATGTAAAACTTCTGCAATGTAGTTGATGCTTTAATATTTCTTACAGCTTCCCTTTCTTTTGTCCTCACCTTAGCAGTTAAGGAGCAGAGTCCACAACCATAGTCTTCCACCCTGAGATACTTTGAAATCAGACTGCCTGAAAAACCTACTCTCAAATAAGTAAAGTTGGTTTTTATTAACCCCCTAGTTGTGTTAGTTATATCATTTATCTTTTGTTACATCTGTGAGCGAGTGAATCTAAATCAGTTTCCTAATAAACTTATCTAGTTAAGCAAACCAGACGTTTCGTTTCATTAACACACATCAAAAACTTTATAGTCTTTTATGTTTTATGGGACCCTGTAATTTCCACAGGGATCTGTTTTCATGCCACATAAAGGAACTGCAGTGGTTGATGAAGTTTTATTGCTTCAGATTATCCACATCTTATTTATATAAATATGCACTCTCTGAATTAGGATAGCCTTGATTGTGGTTAGTATTTTCCTTTCAATCCACAACCCAAATATATAATAGCTGTCGTCATTCAGGTTGTTTCTGGATGCATCACCAAGTAATGACATTATTGAGCATCTTCAACCTCACATGGGTGATGTGTCAGTTTTCATGCCATCCTTTTTGAAAATAATTTTTTGTTAGACCAAAATAGTACAAAAGAGCCATCTGCATGCAATATCTTTGTAAGAAATTTTAGATTCTAATCATTTTGTCTTTCTTATTCATACATCTGGGAACTTATTCAGGTAAGGAGCAAGCAGGTGTGAGGTGTCAAGCACTTTGCAAAAATTATTTTATGTAAACTTCACAAAGTCTCTGATATAATACTGATATGACAGTATAATTTATTAACAAAAAGTATGAAGGACAAAATTACAGAGTGAGGATTTCAATCCAAGTCTGTTTGATTTAGGTCCGTGGTAATTTATGACCACTTATCACTATATTGCTTAAACCCTGACTAGCCCCAGCTGATTTTTTTTCCATATTTTTCCTGGATTCTGTGTTTCAATTCCAGCTAACTACAGAGAGAACATGATAAAATATAAGTCTTTAACCCTGTGATCTAATGATTATTGTGAATTAAGAGAGAAATTTAAAGCACTAAATGCCCACATCAGAAAACTGGAAAGATCTCAAATTGACACCCGGACATCACAATTAAAAGAACTAGAGAAGCAAGAGCAAACAAATTCAAAAGCTAGCAGAAGGCAAGAAATAACTAAGATCAGAGCAGAACTGAAGGAGATAGAGACATGAAAAACCCTTTGAAAAAAATCAATGAGTCCAGGACCTGGTTTTGTGAAAAGATTAACAAAATAAATAGACTGCTAGCTAGAATAATAAAGAAGAAAAGAGAGAAGAATCAAATAGACACAATAAAAAATGATAAAGGGGATATCACCACTGATCCTACAGAACTAAAAAATATCATCAGATAATACTATAAACACATCTACGCAAATAAACTAGAAAATCTAGAAGAAATGCATAAATTTCTGGACATATAACCTTCCCAAGACTAAACCAGGAAGAAGTTGAATCCCTGAATAGGCCAATAATAAGTTTTGAAATTGAGGCAGTAATTAATAGCCTACCAACCAAAAAAAGCCCAGGACCAGATGGATTCACAGCCGAATTATACCAGAGGTACAAAGAGGAGCTGGTACCATTCTTTCTGAAACTATTCCAAAAAATAGAAAAAGAGGGACTCCTCCCTAACTAATTTTATGAGGCCAGCATCATCCTGATACCAACAGAGACACAACAAAAAAAGAAAACTTCCAGCCAATACCCCTCATGAAGATTGATGTGAAAACCCTCAATAAAATACTGGCAAACAGAATCCAGCAGCACATCAAAAAGCTTATCCATCATGATCAAGTCGGATTCATACCTGGGATGCAAGGCTGGTTCAACATATGCATATCAATAAACATAATCTATCACATAATCAGAACCAATGACAAAAACCACATGATTATCTGAATAGATGAAGAAAAGGCCTTCTATAAAATTCAACACCACTTCATGTTAAAAACTCTCAATAAACTAGGTATTGACAGATCATATCTCAAAATAATAAAGAGCTATTTATGATAAACCATAGCCAATATCATACTGAATGGGCAAAAGCTGGAAGCATTCCCTTTGAAAACCGGCAAAAGACAAGGATGCCCTCTCTCACCACTCCTATTCAACATAGTGTTGGAAGCTCTGCCCAGGGCAATCAGGCAAGAGAAAGAAAGAAAAGGTACTCAAATAGGAAGAGAGGAAGTCAATCTCTTCCTATCTGCAGATGACATGATTATGTATTTAGAAAACCCCATCGTCTCAGCCCCAAATCTCCTTAAGCTGATAAGCAACTTCAGCAAAATCTCAGGATACAAAATCAATCTGCAAAAATCACAAGCATTCCTATACACCAACAACAGACAAGCAGAGAGCCAAATCATGAATGAACTCCCATTCACAATTGCTGCAAAGAGAATAAAATACCTAGGAATACAACTTTCAAGGGATGTGAAGGACGTCTTCAAGGAGAACTACAAACCACTGCTCAAGGAAATCAGAGAGGACACAAAGAAATGGAAAAACATTCCATGCTCATGTATAGGAAGAATCAATATCGTGATAATGGCATAATACCCAAGGTAATTGATAGATTCAATGCTACTGTTGACTCTCTTCCCAAAATTAGAAAAAAAGTATAAATTTCATATGGAACCAAAAAAGAGCCCGTATAACCAAGACAATCCTGAAATCTATTCATGATTGTGAACGGTAAATTCAAACGTTTAGTATGAATGGTAAATTCATGGTAAATTCAAATCTTTACCATCCCCTTGAGATTTATATCTACCTAACTATGCCTGACATACCACAGAGTTCATTCTTAGAGTATGGAAGGGAGGAGAACTTAGTAACAGGGAATTAATTTAGCTTCCAGGCAGTGGGGTTATGAATTTAGATGTTCCCCCCTTCTCGCCTACTTTCTTTCTGTCCCAGTATAAGAATTATTTTATCTTCTATCCAGGCTTTGGATCCCAACCTCTTTTGCATCATAGGAACTTTTACTCTTTTATAACTTCACAGTCTTTTTTTTCACTTTTCCCCCTGTAATTTTAAGCCCAAATTTTAAACAAAAATTTTATTTTGTTTAAAAATTAAAACGAAAATATGTGACTCAACTTCTTGCTCTATGGAATGTAACATCTCTTTCCCTTTTTATTCAATTTTTTTGGAAAAGTAGAACACACTGGCTGTTTGAATCTCTTTTCATCTTATTTATTCTTCAACCTGATAGTCTTCAGATACTGTTCACCCCAAATATTAAGTGTGACATCTTTGTGGTAACATCTAATTGATGGTCCTCCATCGATATTATATTTTTGACTCTCTTGGTCATTCTACTAATCTGTTATCCCTTTTGGAAGTTCTAGCCACCATTTTATTCAGTGATATGACTATCTCTGACCCTTCTCTTTCTCCCCCTTTTCTCATTAAATGTCATTATTTCCTATTTTTTTGTACTTGGCCTTTGACTATAACTTTACACAGTCTCTCTGGATGATCTTTTCCCTTATCCATGATCATGGCATCAAATAATATCTCTATGTTGATTATATTGAGGTTTCTCAAATCAATACCTTTATCTCAGCCATATCTTTCCTTAACCTACCTATCTTCCTTCTTTCCTTCTTTCTTTCCTTCCTTCCTTCCTTCCTTCCCTTCCTCCCTCCCTCTCTCTTTCCTTCCTTCCTTCCTTCCTTCCTTCCTTCCTTCCTTCCTTCCTTCGTTCCTTCCTTCCTTCCTTCCTCCTTCCTTCTTCTTTCTTTCCTTCCTTCTTCTTTCCTTCCTTCCTTCCCCTTTCTCCTCCTCTTGTTTCCTCTCCCCTTCCCACTCCTCCTCCTCTTCTTTTTTCTTCATCTAGATGGCCTCAATCAATGTGCCCCCAATTTAACACACCTTCTTTAAAAAATTGCCCTGCTTCCTGTGTTTCTTTTCTCAATAGAAGGTAATATCTTTCACCCAAATGCCTAATTCACAAACTTGGACAAATCAAGTCAATAATTACTTGATTACATTCTTTATTTATCACTTTGCAAACCGTATGTACTCTGTTTAATTAGCCCCTCTTAAACCCATCTACTTTTCTCCATCTCCACTTCAACTGCATTCATATCCTAATCTTCTTTGGCATGGATTACTGCCATAGTAACCAAACTAGTCTCCCATCCTCAGTTTTGGCCACAGTAAGCTATGCTCTGCTCTGTACTCAGAATAATGTCTCAAATAGCTGTCAGAATAAAGTGCAAACTTTTTAGTATTGCAAAAAGTATTATTGATCTGGTTTTTAATTTTCCGTTTTTATCTTTCACTTTTCCTTATCATTCTTTAATATAATAGTTTACTGCATAAATTACTGTTCCTGGAACAGTATGAATTCCCTTACCTCTAGGTGTCATCTTTGCTGCTTCTTATGCTGCCATACTCTATTCCTTACCATCCCTAAATGGCTGATAGGGCCTGGCTGTGTTGCCAGCAAAATCTCATCTTGAATTGTAACCCCCACAATTCACACATATTGTAGGAGGCACCCAGTGAGAAGTGATTGAATTATGGGGGTGGGTCTTTCCTGTACTGTTCTTGTGATAGTGAATGAGTTTCACAAGATCTGAGGGTTTTAAGAATGGGAGATTCCCTGCACAAGCTCTCTCTTCTTCTGCTGCCATCCATGTAAGACATGACTTGCTCCTCATTCCCTTTCTCCATGATAATGAGGTCTCCCCAGCCATGTGGAACTGTAAGTCCATTAAACTTCTTTCTTTTGTAAATTGCACAGTCTCAGTTATGTCTTTATCAGCAGCATGAAAATAGATTAATACAGTAAATTGATACCAAGAGTGGGGTGATGCTGTAGATACCCAAAAATGTGGAAGTGACTTTGGAACTGGGCAACAGGCGGTAGTTGGAACAGTTTGGAGGGATCAGAAGAAGACAGGAAAATGAGGGAAAGTTGGGAACTTCCTAGAGACTTGTTGAATGGCTTTGCCCAAAATGCTGATAATGATATGGACAGTAAGGTCCAGGCTGAGATGGTCTCAGATGGAAATGAGAAGAAACTTTTTGGGAACTGGAGCAAAGGTGACTCTTGTTATATTTTATCAAAGAGACTGATGGCATTTTGCCCCTGCCCTAGAGATTTGTGGAACTTTGACGTTGAGAGAGATGATTTACGATATCTGGCAAAGAAATTTCTAAGGAGCAAAGCATTCAAGATGTGACCTGGGTGCTGTTAAAGGCATTCCGTTTTATAAGGAAAGTAAGGCATTAAAATTTGGAAAATTTGCAGCCTGACAATGAGAGAAAAGAAAATTTCATTTTCTGAGGAGAAATTCCAGCTGGCTGCAGAAATTTGCATAAGTAATTAGGAGCTAAATGTTAATCCCCAATACAATAGGGAAAATGTCTCCAAGGCATGTCAAAAGTCTTTACAGCAGCCATCACAAGCCTGGGGGCCTAGGAGGAATAAGTGGTTTAGTAGGTCGGGCCCAGGGTCCCCATGTGTGCAGTCTATGGACTTGGTGCCCCGTGTTACAGCCACTCCAGCCATGGCTGAAAGGGGCCAAAATAGAGCTTAGGCTGTGGCTTCAGAAGGTGCAAGCCTGAAGCCTTGGCAGCTTCCAGATGGTGTCAAGCCTGCCAGTGCACAGAAATCAAGAATTGAGGTTTGGGAATCTCTGCCAGATTTCAAAGGACGTATAGAAACACCTGGATGTCCAGGCATAAGTTTGCTGCAGGGGCAGGGCTTTCATGGAGAACCTCTGCTAGGGCAGTGCAGAGGGGAAATGTGGGATCAGAGCCCACACACCGAGTCCCTACTGGGGCACCACTGAGTGGAGGTGTAAGAAGAGGGCCAATGTCCTCCCGACTGCAGAATGGTAGATCCAATGACAGCTTGCACCATGAGCCTGGAAGAGCTGCAGACACTGAACACCAGCCCATGAAAGCAGCCAGGAGGGAGGCTGTACCCTGCAAAGCCACAAAGACAGAGCTGCCCAAGACCATGGAAACCCACCTCTTGCATCAGCATGACCTGGATGTGAGACATGGAGTCAAAGGAGATCATTTTGGAGCTTTAAGATTTAATTGTCCTTCTGGATTTTTGACCTTTGTTTTGGCCATTTGGAATGGCTGTATTTACCCAATGCCTCTACCCCATTGTATGTAGGAAGTAACTAATTTGATTTTGATTTTACAGACTCATAGGTGGAAGGGACTTGGCTTGTCTCAGATAAGATATTGGATTGTGGACTTTTGAGTTAATGCTGAAATGGGTTAAGACTTTGGGGGACTGTTGGGAAGGCACGATTTGTTTTGAATTGTGAGTACATGAGATTTGGGAGGGTCCAGGGTGGAATGATATGGTCTGGCTGTGCCCCCACCCAAATCTCATCTTGAATTGTAACTCCCACAATTCCCAGGTGTTATGGGAGGAACCCGGTGGGAGGTGATTGAATTATAGGTGTGGGTCTTTCCTGTGATAGTGAATGAGTCTCATGAAATCTGATTGTTTTAAAAATGGGAATTTCCTTGCACAAGCCCTCTCTTTGCCTGCTGCCATACATGTAAGACATGAATTGCTCCTCCTTGCCTTCCTGCTATGATAGTGAGGCCTTCCCAGCCATGAGGAACTGTAAGTCTATTAAACCTCTTTTCGCTCATTCTGAGGTTGAATATTTTGAGAAACTCTCAATAACTATGGGAGTTATTGTGGGTTGTAATTGTGTTCTCCAAAAAGATATTTTGGGTTCCTAACCCCTGGTACTGTGCATACGATTTATTTAGAAAAGTAGGGCCTTTACAGATGCAATCAAGTTAAGATGAGGTCATACTCTGGGTGGCCTCTAAATCAATCTGACTGATGTCCTTATAAGAAGAGAAGAGACGCAGAGATATACAGGGAGAATGCCATATCACGATGGTGGCAAGATTGGAGTAATGAGTCTACAAGCCAAGGAATGCAAAGCATTCTGCTGGCAACAGCAGAAACTAGGAGAAAGGGATGGGGTAGATACTCCCTTAGGGTCTTCAGAAGAACATGGCCATTTGAACAACATGATTCTGGATTTCTGGCTTCTAAAACTGTGAGAAAATAGATCTCTGTTGTTTAAATCCATCCAGTTTGTGGTACTTTGTTACTGCAGCCATGGGAAACTAAGGCAAGACTGTTCTTCCTGTTTACTATCTCTGGCTTTTAAAATCTCCTGTGCATCTGCTGTGTTTGAATGTAAGAATAAGAGGAAAATACATTTTCTCATGAAAAAGGCAAAAGTAAACAAGAAGCCAAATTTCATCTCTTCTTTTATAAGAAGCTACAAGATATTAGGTGACTCAACTTTTTCATACATATACTCAGCCATTCTTAGGGGATAAATTACCTGCAGCTGCAAGTGAAGAGAAATTTATGTTTGAGTTCCAAATAATGTACCTGTGACATCAAAAGCCTACTGAACTGAATAAACACAAATAAGAACAATATTTCCTAGGGCAGATTAAGCATTTCTATTGAAAAAGTGAAAATGTAAGCATTCTGAGACATGGACTGCAGAAAAAATGGTTGATGTTAGAGTTAAAAATAAATTGACAAGAGGAGCTGCAATTAAAATGTTGAGATTTGCAATTCAAATATTCAAATGTTTCAGATGCCAAGGAATCTGATCAGTATGATTGATGTAGGTTAACTCCCATGTTAATTGTGGCCAGTAGTGGAGAGTTACTCAGAGATGTAGAGGTGATTACCAGTTCTATAAACGGTGGGTGAAAAGAAGAGGATTTCTCATCATTTGAAATTGAGCTGATTAATCTCAGGGTAATTGCTTTGAGCTATCAGAGTTTTCAGTAGAAGCCACAAGACTTGTTTTCTCACAGAAGAATGGGTGACAACATCCACACTCATTGGAACCATACTCATTGACTTGGCCCGGCCTCTGAAGTCCCATACTCTAAGCTCCCACATCCTAAGCCACAGCACTCACCACCATGATCCCCAGAGTAGTTTTTGTAATAGCTTCAGCATAGTCTTGGAATATGAAGGTGATTTCCGAGCAAGGATCAATGTGCAAATTTTGTTACCAAATGTGGGAGTTTCCTATACTACGAAGGGTGGCTATGGAAAATTCCAGGTCTCTAATGTATAATTCCATAAACTAATTTGTGTCAAAACAATAGTTAATTCTGCTACATATGAGTAATAAAAGGTTAAGATGGTATTGGAATTCTTATGGCAAAATTGGGATTCCACATAAAAACAAAAAGATTGAGTTTTATACATTTTTGTTTAACCTATAATTCAAAATGAAAAATCCGTAGCCTACATATGAATCTACAGATTCATGTATAAACTGAATATGTTCCTTCCTAGGGATGGGTAACTCAGCTAACCACAGGAATTATGCCTGCTGACTCGTTTATATTCAAAGCAGATGTAACTTATTTAAATCAGTCAAAAGATGAGGATAAATTTCAAATACAGTTCTGCTCACACTGCTTCTTAATACCATCTCATGATATCAAGCTGAAACAGTCATCCTAGGATGTATTATAATGTTCTTCAGTTGAGAGTGTTGGATTTTATTTTTGTTGAGATACTGTTCCCTAAAAATAATGATTCCAGCTTCACACAATACAATGCAGGCATGTTGCATTTTTAAAACATACAGAAAAACTATGAAGAGAATATAAAATTCAGCATTTGTAAGTTGAGATGTTGGGAATAAATATTCTCTGTAAGAAGCGGAAACTTAAAAAAGTGATTTAGCCTGAGACCCATCAGAAATACTCTAAGATAAGGGCACATTGAAGCCAGATTCATATGCATTTATTTTGTTAAGTCCTCTGCAATCAAAATATTGGGTTTGCCAACAACGTTGGGCTGTGCAAAATGATAAGTACTCATGAGTCTACAAGATGGCAGGCTCTGTCAGAGTTTATGTGGATGTTTTATCATTGCTTACATGGTGCATAGATAAATGGATTAAAAAATTCCTCTGGGTGGAGAATATTCAAGTACGTGACAAGGAAAGTAATAACAAGATTGGTGGTGGTTGTTGTTCCAAGGAACTTATGAGAAAAATTGAGTGATAGGGAAGTATTTCTGAGAATGAATTCCACGTGGAAGTAGCTTCCCCCCTGGGGAAAACACCATCCTGATCTTTGGAAAATCTTGGTGGTCACAGCACTGGGTGGGGAGAAAGCTTTTCCTAGGCAGATACAGTAGGCAATTTTGAAAAACTTTTCTGAGCAGAATCATCACCTTTACATTTCAGCGTTGCTTAAAGTCATGCAATCCAAGATAATAATAATCACCATATAAAGAGCTATAGAAATCCTGTGAATCAATGACATCTGGAAACTGAGAAAATGCTTGAAACTGAGCATTTCTATCATTAGTGTGTCAGAAATGATACCAGGAATTGACCAGTTTAATGAGAACTGATGTGAGTAGATTTAAAATACAGAACATGGAGTTTTTGAAGAGGCAAGAGGAATGATTAAGAGCAGACACTCAAAAAAAGAAATAAATCCATAAAGAACCAGGACAGTAGCCCTTTTACTAACTTTAACTGGTCTAAATATCCACTACATTTTTGGAATATGGAGCCAGAAGCTAACAACAGATCCATACCACCATAGATCAAGATTTTGTTATATTTATATTATGTTTATATTTAAAATAACAAATCAGTGAATTGAATGTAACTAATTATATTGTGTTTTTAAACTTCTATTAATTGTTTTATCTCTTTGTATAATGCTCTCTGGAAAGAGATCCATATGAGAAATGTAATCAGGTAGACCCAGTTACTGGTGAGATCCCTGTGACTGGGTAGAAAATATAAGTCAAAGAGCAACCTGAACGGGCTTTTTTGAACAAGACCTGTTTACATTTGGTGTGTTACATGCGTCACCTCTGAGTATAGTGGGCAGGTTGTGTCTTCATCAAGGTACCCATTCAAGGGTATGAGTGGGGCCTGAAATGACCCTACTTCATTTGCCAAGCTATGAAACTATATCAGCCTGGAGAAAGGGGTCTTTTTGTACTTAGCACAGAGACACATTACGTGCTCTTTCCAATTTTGTTTTGCTACATGACAAGCCAGCACATACTCGCTGGCATAAAGAAAAATTATTTATTTGGCTCAGCTGTGACAGCTCATCTTCACTCCCGTAGGAATCAGCTGGAGTAGCTTAAAGTCTCTTGGATCTGGAGTTATCTGAGGATTCATTCACTCACATGTATGGTGGTTGATGCTGTGGGCTGAGACTACAGTGGTCAGCAGGAACACTGACCCGTGGTGTCTCAATTACTGCCTGGCTTCCTCACAGTGTGAGATGGCTGAATTCTAAAAAGGAGCATCCTGAGAGACAGCAGGCATGAGCAACATTGCTTTTTCTGATTTAGCCTTGGAAGTCTTATAGTGGCAGTTTTGCCTCATTCTATTACTTGAGGCTGTTGAAAAAGTTGTCTGTGGATTTAGGGCTCACCCTAGATCCAGGAAGATCTCATCTTAAAATCCTTAATTACATCTGCAAAGATCTTCTTTCTAAATAATATTGCTTACACAGGTACTACAGTTAGGACTTGAACGGACCTTTCTGGGGCCACTATTCAACCCACTATGATGATGTTGGTAATAATAGAAATAGGGTGTGAGATATTTGAGGAACCTCCACACTGTCTTCGCAAGTTTTCTATAAGCCTAAAGTTATTCTAAAAATATCAAAGTTTATTATCAATAAAATAATAAAACAAATGACACAAAGAAAAATAATTTAAAAATAATTTGTAAGCAAAAGTAATCCTAATTAGGCATTCATGGGAAGATATTTAGGAAAATGTGGTACAATTTGAAAATAATAGCCATTAGAATCTAAGATATTATTGGTAATTGTATCTTCTTTGTTTTCATTGATTTTTAATACTATTTAATTGGATTATGTATTTTTCTCCCAATTTATCTTTTACCAGGAAAATAAGCTCAAATAAATTTAAAGAATCAACTTGTAAGCATTAATCTAGTATTAACTATGTACCTTTAACAGTGGCATCTCCCGTAGTTTGATGTTACACAGACTTTGCAGAGTAATATACAAAGAACCAAACCTTGTAAATAAAGATTTGAAATTATAAGACTTAAACAAAAGTCAGCCAAAACTTAGGTATAAATTTCAGGGTGGCATGGTACTTGAATACTCATTGGGTATGGAGGTGCCATAGTCACTTTTGGAAAAATACATTCTGCCACAGTCCTGGCTATAAGACTATTAATTTAAAAAGATAGTGGGATCATTAAAAACAAGCTTTACTGCTGTGTCACTCAAAAGCTTGGCCGGGAGGAGATGATGTGCTCAGAGGGGACATTTGAAGAGAGTTTTATAAAGATAACTATATACAAATTTTTTTTCTGGGGGGTGGAGGGTGGCTATCTAAGGAAACTGTCTTAGTCTAATCCTGCTGCTATAACAACATACCACAAACTGGGTAATTTATAAATAACAGCAATTTATCTTCCATGTTTCTGGAGGCTGGAAAGTCCAAGGTCAAGGCACCAGCAAATTCAGTGTCTGGCTTGACATATGGTGGAGGGTGGAAGGGCAAAAGTGGACAAACTCTGTGTGACCTGTCCTTGTTTTTTAAAAATAAGAGCATTAATCTGGTTCACAAAAATGAAGCCTTCATGATCTAATCACCTCCGAAAGGCCCCACCTCTTAAGATGATCATATTGTCAATTAAATTTTAATATATGAATTTTGGAGGACACATATTCAGATCATAGCAGAAACCCATAAACTATGATCAAGCACTCAGGGCTAGGAACTGTAGGAAGTCTCCACCATGCCTATGTCTGAGGTTCCAAGGGAAAGGAGTGGTTTCCAGAATCTAGTGAGATCTGTCAATGAAGATGAGTGGACACCCCAAATGCTGTCTCCTTAGGTAGAGAAATGCAACCACCAACTAACAGAGTCCTTGCAGAGAGAGAACCAGGGACATAAGTACTCAGACTCTCCAGTTCTCCTGCTGGTCTCTCCAATTAATTGAACATAATGGGAAACCAGAGAGCAAGGGGGCCTTGATAAGATGGGTGAAGGTGACTTTCCAGACACATTATGTAAGGAGGAAAGGGGAAAGGGTGGATCTCTGGAGGTACAGGGAGCATGTCTAGCACAACTCACATAGAGGGAGGAAAGTGACTTCTATATGTGTAATATATACTCCTATGGCCTACAAATAATTTAGCTAAATTAGTATAAGCAGTGTTCTTGTCATTCTCCTCCATGAGACTTACTAGCTAGTGAATAAACTATTCTAAATTTTCTTTGGACCCTGCTGTTTATATTAACATCATCAAGTAAATTCTATTTTACAATACAGAAAATTAGATGAATTTTAAGTATGTACAAATCACTATATCTTGGTCACAGCTTCTTAACCTCAGCACTATAGGCATGGCAAGCTAGATAATTCTTTGTTGTTGGGGAGGCTGTCCTGTGTATTGTAAAATGTAGGACAGCATTTCTTGCCTTTTCCCATTAGATACCAGTAACACCCCTCAAGTTGCTACAACTGAGCATGTCTTCAGACATTGTCAAATGCCCCTGGGGGGCAAAATCGTCCCTCAAATAAATAGGGATATTACAAAAAAATGACATATTTATCAACTTTTTATCATCCACTGACTCCTCCAAAAAATTATATCTTCTGTCCAGTGTTTTTCCTGTTTTTCAAACTTACCCATGGTATTGCTTTAAAAACTTGAAATAATTCACACACCATCAAATTCAGCCTTTTAAAGTGCACAATTCAGTGTGCTTTATATGTGAATTTTAGTATATCCAGTGATATGGTTTGAGTCTGTGTCCCTACTTAAAGCTCAAGTCAAATTGTAATCCCCATGTGTCAGAGGAGTGGCCTAGTGGGAGTCGATGGAAACATGGGGGCGAGCACCCCCTTTGCTTTTCTCACAATAGTGAATGAGTTCTCCCAAGATCTGATGGTTTAAAAGTGTGTGGCACTTCCCCTTTGCTCTTTCTCTCTCCTGGTCTCCCATAGTAAAGATGTGCTTGCTTACCCTTTGCCTTCCACCATGATTATAAGTTTCCTGAGGTCTCCCAGCTATGCTTCCTGTACAGCCTACATAACAGTGAGTCCATTAAACCTCTTTTCTTCATTAATTACCCAGTCTCAGGTATTTCTTTATAGCTGTGTGAAAATGGACTAATACATACAGGGGTGTTAAAACATAACCGCTATCTAATATTAAAATATTTTCATCAGTTGCCAAAGAAGCCCTATACTTGTTAGCAGTCATGCCACACACCCACTTTCCTCCAGCCCTTAGTCATTACAAATTTATTTTCTGTCTCTATGTATTTGGACATTTCATACCAATGGAACTGTATAATTGGTGGCATTTTATATCTTGCTTCCTTGACTTAGCATGTTTTTGCAGCTCATCCACATGGTAGCACATATTGGTACTTCATTATTTTTTGTGGTTTAATAGTATTCCCTTATATGAACATGTCACTTCTGTTTATCCATTTATCAATTGATGGATATTTGGATGATTTCTACTTTTGGCTATTATAAATAAAGCTGCCACAAACATTCATATGTAATATTTTGTATGGACATATGTTTACAATTCTTTTGGGTGAAAGTCTTTAAGAGTGGAATTGTGGGTCATATGGAAACCCTTTAGTTAATTTTTTGAGGAACGGTCAAACTGTTTCTCAAAGTGGTTTTACCAATCTTCATTCCCACCAATAATGTATAAACCTTGAATTTCTCCACATCCTTGCCAATACTTGTTATTCTTTGTCATTTTGATTATACACGTCCTACTGGATGCGAAGTGTTTTCTCATTGTGATTTTGATTTGTATTTCATTAAGGACTAACAATGTTGTGCAGCTTTTTTAATGTGTTTATTAACCATGTGAAGATCTTCTTTGAATAACTGTCAGTTCAAATCCTTTGTCTACTATTTAATACTGTTCATTTTTGAGTTGTAAGAGTATTTTATATATTATTTACAAATTCCTTATAGAATATATGAAATGCAGATACTTTCTGGAACCTTACTATTGTTTGTTTTTCCCTCTGTTGATAGGGTCCCTTAAAGCAGAAAAGCTTTTAATTTTAATAAAGTGCAATTTATTTACTTTTTATTTTGTGGCTTGTACCTTTGCTGTCCTATCTAAGGAATGATTGGCAACTCCCAGGCCACGAACATTTACACCTGTGTTTTCTTTTAAGAATGATATGGTTTGGCTGTGTCCACACTCAAATTTCAAATTGTAGCTCCCATAATTTCCACATGTTGTAGGAGGGATGTGGTGGGAGGTAACTGAATCATGAGGGCAGGTTTTTCCCATGCTGTTCTCATGATAGTGAATAAGTCTCATGAGATCTGATGGTTTTAAAAGGGGGGCTTCCCCTGCAAATGCTCTCTGTCTCTCGCCTGCCACCATGTAAGACTTTACTTTGCTCTTCCTTTGCCTTTGGCCATGATTGTGAGGCCTCCCCAGCTATGTGGAATTGTGAGTCCATTAAATCTCTTTGCTTTATAAATTACCCAGTCTTGAGTATGTCTTTATTAGCAGTGTGAGAACAGACTAATATAAGGAGTTTTACAACTTTAGCTCTAACATTTAGGTTTTTGGTAAAATTTGAGTTAATTCTTGCATATGGTGTGAGATGTGAGATAGAGACCAACTTCATCCATTTGCATATGATTACCCAGTTGTTTCAGCACCATTTGTTGAAAAGCCTATTCTTTCCCATTGATTGGTCCTGACACTCTTGTCAGAAATCAATGATAATAAAGGTAAGGGTTTGTGTCTGGGCACTTTCCTTTATTCCATTGATTGATATGTCTATCTTTATGTCAGTATCACATAGTTAATGTGGCTTTGTGGTAAGTCTTTGAATAAGGAAGAGTGAGTACTTCAACTTCTTTTATTTTTTATTATACTTTAAGTTCTAGGGTACATGTGCACAACGTGCAGGTTTGTTACATATGTATGCATGTGCCATGTTGGTGTGCTGCACTCATAAACTTGTCATTTACATTAGGTATATCTCCTGATGCTATCCCTCCCCCCCTCTCCCCACCCCTCAACAGGTCCCAGTGTGTGATGTTCCCCTGCCTGTGTCCCAGTGTTCTCATTGTTCAATTCTCACCTCTGAGTGAGAACATGTGGTGTTAGGTTTTTTGTCCTTGTGATAGTTTGCTGAGAATGATAGTTTCCAGCTTCATCCATGTCCCTACAAAGGACATGAACTCATCCTTTTTATGGCTGCATAGTATTCCATGTGCATATGTGCCACATTTTCTTAATCCAGTCTATCATTGATGGACATTTGGGAAATTAATTCAAGATGGATTAAAGACTTAAATGTTAGACCTAAAACCATAAAACCCTAGAAGGAAACCTAGGCAATACCATTCAGGACATAGGCATGGGCAAGGACTTCATGTCTAAAACACCAAAAGCAATGGCAATAAAAGCCAAAATTGACAAATGGGATCTAATTAAACTAAAGAGCTTCTGCACAGCAAAAGAAACTATCATCAGAGTGAACAGGCAACCTATAGAATGGGAGAAAATTTTTACAATCTACTCATCTGACAAAGGGCTAATATCCAGAATCTACAAAGAACTCAAACAAATTTACAAGAAAAAAACAAACAACCCCATCAACAAGTGGGCAAAGGATATAAACAGGCACTTCTCGAAAGAAGACATTTATGCACCCAACAGACACATGAAAAAATGCTCATCATCACTGGCCATCAGAAAAATGCAAATCAAAACCACAGTGAGATACCATCTCACACCAGTTAGAATGATGATCATTAAAAAGTCAGGAAACAACAGGTGCTGGAGAGGATGTGGAGAAATAGGAACACTTTTACACTGTTGATGGGACTGTAAACTAGTTCAACCATTGTGGAAGACAGTGTGGCGATTCCTCAAAGATCTAGAACTAGAAATACCATTTGACCCAGCCATCCCATTACTGGGTATATACCCAAAGGATTATAAATCATGCTGCTATAAAGACACATGCACATGTATGTTTATTGCGGCACTATTCACAATAGCAAAGACTTCAACTTTTAAAGTTTTATTTTTATTTTTGCTATGCCGGGTACCTTTCAATTCCATGTAAATTTTATATTCAATTTGTGAATTTCTATAATATGCACATCTGGAATTTTGATAGAGATTGTGTTAAATCTATAGATCAATTTCACGAGTATTGCCATCTTAACAATATTGTCTTCCACTTCATGACATGGGATTTTTGTATTTATTTAGATCTCCCATATTTTTTAATGTATATATTTAGTTGAGATATAATAATGGTACATATTTATGGTGTATAGTGTGATATTTTGATCAACACATGCAACATGTAATAATCAAATCTAGGTAATTATCATATCCATCACCTCAGTCCTGATGGTCATCTTTCCCTATTATTAAAATGATTTAAAAAAAAAAAAACAAATGCGGTGAGGATGTGAAGAAAAGGAAACTCATATACTGCTGATGGGAATGTAAATTGTTAGAGTCATTATGTAAAACAGTATAGAGGTTCTTCAAAAAGCTAAAAGTAGAACTACTGTATGATCCAGCAGTTCCTCTAGTGAGTATATATCCAAAGAAAAGGAACCAGTATGTTGAAGAGATGTCTGCACTTCCATGTTTATTGCAGCATTATTCTCAATAGCCAAGATATAGAATAAACCTAAGAGTCCATCAATAGATGTATGGATAATGACAATTTGGTACATATATACCCAATAAAATACTATTTAGCCATAAAAATAATAAAATTCGGTCATTCACAGCAACATCAATGAGCCTGAAGGACATTATGTTATGTGAAATAAGTAAGGAACAGAAAGATAAATGCTGCATGTTCTCGCTTATACATGGAAGTTGAAGAACTTCATCTAGTAGAAGTAAGGAGTAGAATAGTGGTTACTAGAGACTGAGAAGAAGGGATAGGAAGAGATTGGTTGGTGAATACGAAGTTACAGCTAAATAGGAAGAATAAGTTCTAGTGTTTTATAGCACTGTAGGGCGACTATAGTAACAATAATTTATTGTATTTTTTTCAGATACCTAGAAGAGGGGATTTTTAATATTACCAACCCAAATAAATGATACAAATCTTCTGTAATTTCTTTCAGCAATATTTTGTAGTTTGCAGTGTGTGAGTCTTACACTCTTTTTTTTTTAAAGAAAATCTGTATGTTACTCTTTTTTTGTGCTATTGCAGTTTACTTAATTTCATTTTCAAATTATTTACTGAAAGTATGTAGAAATAATTAATTCTTTTTTTTTTTTTTTTTTTTTTAAGACAGAGGAGTCTCGCTCTGTCGCCCAGGCTGGAGTGCAGTGGCGCAGTCTCGGCTCACTGCAAGCTCCGCCTCCCAGGTTCACGCCATTCTCCTGCCTCAGCCTCTCCGAGTAGCTGGGACTACAGGTGCCCGCCACCACGCCTGGCTAATTTTTTGTATTTTTAGTGGAGACGGGGTTTCACCGTGGTCTCGATCTCCTGACCTCGTGATCCGCCCGCCTCGGCCTCCCAAGGTGCTGGGATTACAAGCGTGAGCCACCGCGCCCGGCCAGAAATAATTAATTCTTATATATTTGTCTTGTATCCTGCAATGTTACTGAATTCATTTATTAGTTCTAATTGTGTGTGTATGTATATTTCTTAGAATTTTCTGCATAAAAGAGAATGTCTAATACAAATAGAGACAGTTCTCTCTTTTTCCAAATTTGGGTGCCTTGTATTTAGTTTTATGTCTGATTGCCCTTGTTATGATCTCTAGTAGTTTGTTGAATAGAAGTGGCAAAATTGAACATCTTTATCTTATTCCTGACCTTACAGGAAAAGCTTTAACATTAACTTTGATGTTAGCTGTGGGGTTTTTTATGCCTACTCATTATCAAGTTGTAAAGTTTTCTTTTTTCTTTCTTCTTTTTTTTTTTTTTTTTTTTATTTGGAGTCTCGCTCTGTCACCCAGACTGGAGTGCAGTGGCGCGATCTCAGCCCCACTGAGAGCTGTGAGCCACCACGCCCGGCCAAGTTGTAAAGTTTTCTTCCATTTCTTTTTGGTTGAATGTAATTTATTATGAAAGTGTGAATTTTTGTCAAGAGTTTTTTATGCATCTATTGAGATGATCATACGGTTTTTTTTTTTTTTTGCCCTTTGTCCTATTTACATGCTATATTACATTCTTTGATTTTATTTGTTGAACCAACCTCAGATTTGTGTGATAAATCCCACTTGTGTAATGTTCACAGTGTAAAATGTTATTTATATATTATTGCTGGAATTGGTTTGCTAGTATTCGTTGACCCGTTTTTCATCTAAGATCATGAGACTTATTAGTCTTAGGTTTCTTTTTTTCCTACTGTTTTTGCCCAGTCTTGGTATTAGAGTTATACTAGACTCATGGAATGAGCTGGGAAATGTTCTGTCTTCTAACTTTAGGAAGAGTTTGTGTAGATTGATGCTAATGCTTCTGTAAATATTTGGTAGAATTCACCAGTGAAGCCATCTGAGCCTGGGCTTTTTTGGGGGGAAAATTTTAAAATTTCTAATTAAATCTATTTACCTATTATACATCTAAACAAATTTCTATTTCTCCTTGACTTAATTTCAGTAGTTTGTGTTAATCAAGGGATTGAGCTATTTTATACGAGTTATATAATTTGTTGATGTAAAGTTGTTTGTGATATTCCCTTATAATCCCTTTTATTTCTGTAAGTCAGTGAAGTTCCCTTCATGGGCAATCTTAATAACTTTTTATCTTAGTAATTCGAATCTTTTTTTTCTTGGTTTGTCTAGCTGAAAGTTTTTCCATTTTGTTGATATTATTTGAAACAATCAACTTTGGTTTTGCTGATTTTCTCTATTAATTTACTGTCCTCCACTTATTTCCACTCGAATCATGATTTCCTTTTTTATACTAGTTTTGGATTTAGTTCTTGTTGTCTTTTCTACTTTCTTAAGTTAGAATGTTAGATTATTGATTTGAGATCTTTATTTTTAAAGTATAGGTATTTATATACATATAACTTTTCCTCTATGTACTGTTTTAGCTGCATGTCAAAAGTTTTGGTATTTTGTGTTTTAGTTTTCATTCATATCAAAGTATTTCTAATTTCTCTTACATTTTTACTGTCTTTTAATTTGCCTGTATAGTCACCTTTACTGGTGCTCTCCATTTCTTCATATGAATTTGAGTTACTATCTCGTGTCCTTTTATTGCAGCCTAAAGTACTCTCTTTAGTCTTTTTCTGTTTTTGTTTTTGGTAGAGAAGGTATGCTAACTACAGGTTCTTTCAGTTTATGATTATATAAAAATGTCTTAATTGTTTGGAGGATAGATTTTCAGAGTTCCATATTCTGCCATTCCTGCTGACATCACTTGGGAATGCTTTCTTGATAAATCTATTTAGCTATATAAGTACTTCAAACTCAATGTATTCAAAAGTTAACTTTCTATCTCAGCATTTTTCTTTCTCCCACATACTCTCAAATTAGCACTTTCTTCACCTATATTACCTAAATGAGAGAATGCACTGTCATTCAAGTCCAATAAATTCTATGTCCTCAAAGACATTATCTAAGTTTTTATTGTCACCTTATGGTAGATTATTGAAATAGATTGTGAGCTATGGTATTGTCTACCATAACACCACATAAACACATACAAGCAGTTATAGTGTTCTTTTAAAATGCAAAACTGAACATGCCACACTTAAAATTCTTCAAGGAAAGATTATTACTTTTAGTATAAAACAAAAAATCATTTTGTTAACACAGAAAACTATTAAATAATAAGTTAACCGATGTCTGTACTTGGATTCTAAAATACAGAAGCTGTGAAAGAGTGGAAATAGAAACATACTGATGTGGTGAGTATGTGTGGTAGCCACCCCTGTTTTTCTTTCTTCTCTTCCCACAAACCAGACTAGTCATCTCCATTGATTTCAGTGTTCTTTTCATGATGCTTGTCCTGTGCACCATTTTTTATGTTTATATTGCTGCTTTTTTAAAAAAAATCTGTGCCAGCTCACCTACCATTGCTGCTGCTCCTATCCCATTCCATTCATCTATTGTAACCATAGCGAGTTACTTTAAATTTTTCTAGCATTATACTATTTCCTACCTACAATGGGCTTTTCTCTTTGGCCAAAGTGCCTTCTCTATCTTTGTCCAAATACCTGGAGCCATATGCATCTATAATTTGACTGGTTACTTCCTCTGGGAAGACATTTCTGACTTCATAGTTTAATTGGATAACTCTCCTTTTTACAAAGTTTTAATATTGATCTCTCCTAATGTTCTGATAACTAATTTGCCTTTCTGGATAGGACGAGTTTTCAATAAGTATGTACAATAGCACTGTGTACCACATAACCTTCACATATAAGTTGATAAAGTTTAATTTATATGACATGTTTATAATGATCTTAATGGAGGCTATCTCTTGATCCTCGTCATGTCTATTAGATGGACTACCGAGTTGACAAGTATGCTAAAAACACAAAAATAGGGAATACCATTAGACTAGAGTGTTCTTAAAGGCTTTACATGCCAGAAGATCCTCTAATATTTTAAAAGCCAGGCCCCTACAATGCCTACCATAACATCCCATAAAGCAATCTTTAATTGATTTTCACTACATACACCACTCTTCGAAAACACACGCATGTGCAATCATTCCTTTATATGTCTGCCTCTGAAATGCAAAAGACTTGGTTATGCCCTATTTATCTTTTTGGTCCAGATTGTAGCATGGTATAGCTATTAAATATATAAAGAGAAGTGAGTAAATTAATCAAATAAGTACAATATTAAAAAATGCAAAAGGACAATTGTAGAGGATATTCAAATCACTTGAAATTCCAGAAACAATAAGTTATGATTGCTCAGTAAGGGATTTTTATGTTTGGTCAATCATACTCAAATTAAAATTACTTTTTATGGTTTATCAGATATTTCTCAGTTTTATCTGTTACAGGACAATGACAGACAATAAGGGAATTGAATACTACTTGTTGACATAAAGTTTGATTAAAAGGAAGTAGAGTAAAATGCTTTTTACAGTTTCAAAACTGAAGGCTTTTTCAGAATTTTCAAAGCCAAATGGCTGATAGTGAATCCCTGTTCAGTAGGACATTTACATTTGTCTACAATCAGATTCATTATTTATGGACACCAGATCTTGCTGCAGACAATTGACCTCACCCTTCTCTCCCTTCTTTCTCCAATGGTTAATGGCTTGAAATCTCAAAATAATTTATGGCCACATTTTATTTGTCATCCCCATGACTTCTCATGCCTGAGCTCCGTTAATTTATCTTTGATGTATTTCTTTTTTTTTTTTTTCGTGTTGCAAACAAATTTTATGTGGATTAAAAATATACAAAGGATAAAATAAAATTCCATGTACAGAAATATTTTCATAATTTTGGGATGAGGAAGTCCTTTGAAAACATAACAAATTGCAGAAGCCACAAAGAAAAGATTGACAAATTGGCTGCCCTTTAAATTTAAAACTCTATTTGGTTAAATAAGCAATAAACAAAGATAAAAAATGCATGATACGCTAGGAGCAAATATTTGCAACCTATATAACAAACCAAGGGTTAGTATCCATAAGGTATTAACTATGCTTACAAATTAATAAGAAAAAGACAACAACCTATTAAAAATGGGCAAATGATAAAAGAGGTAATTATCAGAAGAAGAAATACGTACAGAAAATTATAGATTGATATGTCAGTAAATACATGAAAAGATGTTCAACTTCATTAATAATGATATAAACATAAATTAGATACAGCTGTTAATATGGTTAGGCTTTGTGTCCCCACTGAAATCTCATCTTGAATTGTAGTCTTTGTAATCCCCGCTTGTTAAGGGAGAGACCAGGTGGAGGTAATTGAATCATGGGGGCAGTTTCCCCCAGGCTGTTCTCGCGATGGTGAGTGAGTTCTCACGAGATCTGATGGTTTTATAAGCGGCTCTTCCCCCTTACTCTCAGCCCTTCTGCTTCCTGCTGCCGTGAGAAGAAAGTGTCTTGCTTTGTTTTCCTGCCGTGATTGTAAGCTTCTTGAGGCCTCCCCAGCCATGCTAACTGTGAGTCCATTAATTCTCTTTCCTTTATAAATTAGTCTCAGCAGTTCTTTATAGTGTTATGAAAACGGACTAATACAGCTATTTTTACTCACCTGGTTAAAAAAGAATTGATATGACCTACACTGTAAGGGTTGAGGGGCAATGGGAAATCTCAAATGTTGTTGATGAAAGCGTAAATAGGACTTTTGGGGAGGGCCACTTTGCATTAATTATCAAGACTGTAAATGCACCCACCCTTGACCTAGTAATTCTACTTCTAGGAATCTATTCTATAGAAATACTAACATGAATACACAAGATTATACCAGGTGCTCAGCACAATATTGTTTTTAATAGTGAAAAACTGAAAAGAACCAAAGAACAACAATATGAGGGAATGGTTACATAAAATGTAATACAGCTGTGTAATGGAGGCTAAACAACCATTGCCAACAATGCGTAAGCTCTGTGTACTGAAGTGGAAAGATATACATGTATGTTAGTATAGTAAAGAAAGCAAACTGCAAGATAGGGTGGGTGATAAAAGCTATCATTACACATAGTGTTTTGGGGCAGCAGTGGGCAGGGGAATTAGTCATGTTGGCTAACAGTTTCTTCCATGATCCACTTTTGGCAACACATTCATTTGAATTTCCGGAATAATTGAGATAACTTTCAGGTGACACCATGAAGGGTCTTTGAAGGGATTACACTGTGAGACTCTCAATAAAGAAAGCTGAACTTGCCAGACACTGTGTCTCATGCTTGTAATCCCAGCATGGTGGGAGGCCGAGGTGAGTGGATCACCTGAGGTCGGGAGTTCAAGACCAGCATGGCCAACATGGTGAAACCCCATCTCTACTAAAACCACAAAAATTAGCCAGGCGTGGTGGCGTGCGCCTATAGTCGCAGCTACTTGCGAAGCTGAGGTGGGAGGATCACTTGAGCCCTGGAGGTCGAGGCTGCAGTGAGCTGAGATTGTACCACTGCTTTCCAGCCTTTGTGACAACGTGAGACTCTGTCTCAAAAAAAAAAAGAAAAAGGAAAAAAAAAAAAGCTGGACTTGTCTTAGGCTTTGAAATATAATAACAATAATAGTCAATGGAGATATGGTGCTGTGTGCCCAGCACTGTTTTTGAGTCCTTCACATATACCAATCCAGGCAGGCTTGGGTTCAGATCGTAGTTTTGCCACTTAGTAGCTCTAGGTCCCAAGGGAGGACACTCCCTCCTTTCTTTGAGTGTCCTTTGGTAAATAAGGAGACTGCTTGAAAGGAGGTGACCTTGGTGAGGCACCCACTTCCTGCACACAACTCTCCACAATTCACTGTCACCCTAGGGGTCACTTTCTTTAACCCTAATCATGCGAATTCAAAGCTTAAGCTTAGCTTATTTACCAGTTTCCTTTTTTTGTAAAGCTCTGCTATCAACTTTCCTAAGATTTATTCATGGTTTGGCTTCAAATGTTCTATTCTTGAACTCTTAGGGCACCTCTCTGAATCTTGAAGTCATTCGGTGTCAATTTTATTACTTCTCAGTCTAAGCTGTACTGCCCTCCATGACGTACCAGAAGCCTCTGGCTGTGTGTGACATTTTATTTTATTTATTTTTTTTATTATTGTACTTTAGGTTTTAGGGTACATGTGCACAATATGCAGGTTTGTTACATATGTATCCATGTGCCATGTTGGTTTGCTGCACCCATTAACTCGTCATTTAGCATTAGGTATATCTCCTAATGCTGTCACTCCCCCCTCCCCCAACCCCACAACAGTCCCTGGAGTGTGATGTTCCCCTTCCTGTGTCCATGAGTTCTCATTGTTCAATTCCCACCTATGAGTGAGAACATGCGGTGTTTGGTTTTTTGTCCTTGTGATAGCTTACTGAGAATGATGATTTCCAGTTTCATCCATGTCCCTACAAAGGACATGAACTCATCATTTTTTATGGCTGCATAGTATTCCATGGTGTATATGTGCCATATTTTCTTAATCCAGTCTATCGTTGTTGGACATTTGGGTTGGTTCCAACTCTTTGCTATTGTGAATAGTGCCCCAATAAACATACGTGTGCATGTGTCTTTATAGCAGCATGATTTATAGTCCTTTGGGTATATACCCAGTAATGGGATGGCTGGGTCAAATGGTATTCCTAGTTCTAGATCCCTGAGGAATCGCCACACTGACTTCCACAATGGTTGAACTAGTTTACAGTCCCACCAACAGTGTAAAAGTGTTCCTATTTCTCCACATCCTCTCCAGCACCTGTTGTTTCCTGACTTTTTAATGATGGCCATTCTAACTGGTGTGAGATGGTATCTCATTGTGGTTTTGATTTGCATTTTTCTGATGGCCAGTGATGATGAGCATTTTTTCATGTGTTTTTTTGGCTGCATAAATGTCTTCTTTTGAGAAGTGTCTGTTCATGTCCTTCACCCACTTGTTGATGGGGTTGTTTGTTTTTTTCTTGTAAATTTGTTTGTGTTCATTGTAGATTCTGGATATTAGCCATTTGCCAGATGAGTAGGTTGTGAAAATTTTCTCCCATTCTGTAGGTTGCCTATTCACTCTGATGGTAGTTTCTTTTGCTGTGCAGAAGCTCTTTAGTTTAATTAGATCCCATTTGTCAATTTTGGCTTTTATTGCCATTGCTTTTGGTGTTTTAGACATGAAGTCCTTGCCCATGCCTATGTCCTGAATGGTATTCCCTAGGTTTTCTTCTAGGGTTTTTATGGTTTTAGGTCTAACATGTAAGTCTTTAATCCATCTTGAGTGAATTTTTGTATAAGGTGTAAGGAAGGGATCCAGTTTCAGCTTTCTACATATGGCTAGCCAGTTTTCCCAGCACCATTTATTAAATAGGGAATCCTTTCCCCATTGCTTGTTTTTGTCAGGTTTGTCAAAGATCAAATAGTTGTAGATATGTGGCATTATTTCTGAGGGCTCTGTTCTGTTCATTGATCTATGTCTCTGTTGTGGTACCAGTACCATGCTGTTTTGGTTACTGTAGCCTTGTAGTATAGTTTAAAGTCAGGTAGCGTGATGCCTCCAGCTTTGTTCTTTTGGCTTAGGATTGACTTGGCGATGCGGGCTCTTTTTTGGTTCCATATGAACTTTAAAGTAGTTTTTTCCAATTCTGTGAAGAAAGTCATTGGTAGCTTGATGGGGATGGCATTGAATCTAAAAATTACCTTGGGCAGTATGGCCATTTTCAGGATATTGATTCTTCCAACCCATGAACATGGCATATCCTTCCATTTGTTTGTATCCTCTTTTATTTCATTGAGCAGTGGTTTGTAGTTCTCCTGGAAGAGGTCCTTCACATCCCTTGTAAGTTGGATTCCTAGGTATTTTATTCTCTTTGAAGCAATTGTGAATGGGAGTTCACTCATGATTTGGCTCTCTGTTTGTCTGTGGTTGGTGTACAAGAATGCTTGTGATTTTTGTACATTGATTTTGTATCCTGAGACTTTGCTGAAGTTGCTAATCAGCTTAAGGAGATTTTGGGCTGAGACAATGGGGTTTTCTAGATATACAATCGTGTCATCTGCAAACAGGGACAATTTGACTTCCTCTTTTCCTAATTGAATACCCTTATTTCCTTCTCCTGCCTGATTGCCCAGGCCAGAACTTCCAGCACTATGTTGAATAGTGGTGAGAGAGGGCATCCCTGTCTTGTGCCAGTTTTCAAAGGGAATGCTTCCAGTTTTTGCCCATTCAGTATGATATTGGCTGTGGGTTTGTCATAGATAGCTCTTATTATTTTGAGATACGTCCCATCAATACCTAATTTATTGAGAGTTTTTCGCATGAAGGGTTGTTGAATTTTGTCAAAGGCCTTTTCTGCATCTGTTGAGAAAATCATGTGGTTTTTGTCTTTGGTTTTGTTTATATGCTGGATTACATTTATTGATTTGCATATGTTGAACCAGCCTTGCATCCCAGGGATGAAGCCCACTTGATCATGGTGTATAAGCTTTTTGATGTGCTGCTGGATTCGGTTTGCCAGTATTTTATGGAGGATTTTTGCATCAATGTTCATGAAGGATATTGGTCTGAAATTCTCTTTTTTGGTTGTGTCTCTGCCAGGCTTTGGTATCAGGACGATGCTGGCCTCATAAAATGTGTTAGGGAGGATTCCCTCTTTTTCAATTGATTGGAATAGTTTCAGAAGGAATGGTACAAGTTCCTCCTTGTACCTCTGGTAGAATTTGGCTGTGAATCCATCAGGTCCTGGACTCTTTTTGGTTGGTAAGCTATTGATTATTGCCACAATTTCAGAGCCTGTTATTGGTCTATTCAGAGATTCAACTTCTTCCTGGTTTAGTCTTGGGAAGGTGTATTTGTGGAGGAATTTATCCATTTCTTCTAGATTTTCTAGTTTATTTGCATAGAGGTGTTTGTAGTATTCTCTGATGGTAGATTGTATTTCTGTGGGATCGGTGGTGATATCCCCTTTTTCATTTTTTATTGCATCTATTTGATTCTTCTCTCTTTTCTTCTTTATTAGTCTTGCTAGCAGTCTATCAATTTTGTTGATCTTTTCAAAAAACCAGCTCCTGGATTCATTAATTTTTTGAAGGGTTTTTTGTGTCTCTATTTCCTTCAGTTCTGCTCTGATTTTAGTTATTTCTAGCCTTCTGCTAGGTTTTGAATGTGTTTGCTCTTGCTTTTCTAGTTCTTTTAATTGTGATGTTAGGGTGTCAATTTTGGATCTTTCCTGCTTTCTCTTGTGGGCATTTAGTGCTATAAATTTCCCTCTACACACTGCTTTGAATGTGTCCCAGAGATTCTGGTATGTTGTGTCTTTGTTCTCGTTGGTTTCAAAGAACATCTTTATTTCTGCCCTCATTTCATTATGTACCCAGTAGTCATTCAGGAGAAGGTTGTTCAGTTTCCATGTAGTTGAGTGGTTTTGAGTGAGTTTCTTAATCCTGAGTTCTAGTTTGATTGCACTGTGGTCTGAGAGACAGTTTGTTATAATTTCTGTTCTTTTACATTTGCTGAGGAGAGGTTTACTTCCAACTGTGTGGTCAGTTTTGGAATAGGTGTGGTGTGGTGCTGAAAAAAATGTATATTCTGTTGATTTGGGGTGGAGAGTTCTATAGATGTCTATTAGGTCCACTTTGTGCAGAGCTGAGTTCAATTCCTGGATATAATTGTTAACTTTCTGTCTCGTTGATCTGTCTAATGTTGACAGTGGGGTGTTAAAATCTCCCATTATTATTGTGTGGGTGTTTAAGTCCCTTTGTAGGTCACTCAAGACTTGCTTTATGAATCTGGGTGCTCCTGTGTTGGGTGCATATATATTTAGGATAGTTAGCTCTTCTTGTTGAATTGATCCCTTTACCATTATGTAATGGCTTTCTTTGTCTCTTTTGATCTTTGTTGGTTTAAAGTCTATTTTATCAGAGACTAGGATTGCAACCCCTGCCTTTTTTTGTTTTCCATTTGCTTGATAGTTCTTCCTCCATCCCTTTATTTTGAGTCTATGTGTGTCTCTGCACGTGAGATGGGTTTCCTGAATACAGCACACTGATGGGTCTTGACTCCTTATCCAATTCGCCAGTCTGTGTCTTTTAATTGGAACATTTAGCCCATTTACATTTAAAGTTAATATTGTTATGTGTGAATCTGATCCTGTCATTATGATGTTAGTTGGTTATTTTGCTCGTTAGTTGATGCAGTTTCTTCCCAGCCTCGATGGTCTTTACAATTTGGCATGTTTTTGCAGTGGCTGGTACCGGTTGTTCCTTTCCATGTTGAGTGCTTCCTTCAGGAGCCCTTTCAGGGCAGGCCTGGTGGTGACAAAATCACCCAGCATTTGCTTGTCTGTAAAGTATTTTATTTCTCCTTCACTTATGAAGCTTAGTTTGGCTGGATATGATATTCTGGGTTGAAAATTCTTTTTTTTAAGAATGTTGAATATCGGCCCCCACTCTCTTCTGGCTTGTAGAGTTTCTGCTGAGAGATCAGCTTTGTTAGTCTGATGGGCTTCCCTTTGTGGATAACCCTACCTTTCTCTCTGGCCACCCTTAACATTTTTTGCTTCATTTCAACTTTGGTGAATCTGACAATTATGTGTCTTGGAGTTGCTCTTCTCCAGGAGTATCTTTGTGGCGTTCTCTGTATTTCCTGAATCTGAATGTTGGCCTGCCTTGCTAGATTGGGGAAGTTCTCCTGGATAATATCTTGCAGAGTGTTTTCCAACTTGGTTCCATTCTCCCCGTCACTTTCAGGTACACCAGTCAGACATAGGTTGGTCTTTTCACATAGTCCCATATTTCTTGGAGGCTTTGTTTGTTTCTTTTTATTCTTTTTTCTCTAAACTTCCCTTCTCGCTTCATTTCATTCATTTCATCTTCCATCACTGATACCCTTTCTTCCAGTTGATCGCATCGTCTCCCGAGGCTTCTGCAATCTTCGCGTAGTTCTCGATACTTGGCTTTCAGCTCCATCAGCTCCTTTAAGCCCTTCTCTCCATTGGTTATTCTAGTTATCCATTCGTCTAATTTTTTTTCAAAGTTTTTAACTTCTTTGCCATTGTTTTGAATTTCCTCCCATAGCTCGGAGTAGTTTGATCGTCTGAAGCCTTCTTCTCTCAACTCATCAAAGTCATTCTCGGTCCAGCTTTGTTCCGTTGCTAGTGAGGAACTGCGTTCCTTTGGAGGAGGAGAGGTGCTCTGCTTTTTAGAGTTTCCAGTTTTTCTGCTCTGTTTTTTCCCCATCTTTGTGGTTTTATCTACTTTGGTCTTTGATGATGGTGATGTACAGATGGGTTTTTGGTGTGGATGTCCTTTCTGTTTGTTAGTTTTCCTTCTACCAGACAGGACCCTGAGCTTCAGGTCTGTTGGAGTTTGCTAGAGGTCCACTCTAGACCCTGTTTGGCTGGGTGTCAGCAGCAGTGGCTCAAATGGAAATGCAGAAATCACCCGTCTTCTGTGTCGCTCACGCTGGGAGCTGTAGACCGGAGCTGTTCCTATTCGGCCATCTTGGCTCCACCCCTATCTTTGATGTCTTTCCATTCTTCTCTTGATTCTCTTGAAGCTTCTGCTTCAATAAATACATACTAGGTCCTTTGAGCAATGTCTTAATTCTTCTCCTACTTTGTATTTTTTCTTCATGATTCATTTCACTAACCCATAAGCTATTTAATCTTTCTAAGAAAATTAAAGCAAGCCAACCCAACAAATGAAAAATCTCACTGCTCAAAATTCCATGATGAGTCACCTTCCCCCATCTTTTTGGGAAATGTAACCCTCACTTCAGTAATGATAGCCCATGTCTACCTTTTCCGATTTAGCTCTCGTGAATCTTCTTCTCAGATCCTCAGCTTCAGTAAAGGTTTTATGAATCTGTGGCTAGGACGTGAATAGTCCCACTCATGACTTGTTGCTCATTTTATCTCGTTCATGAATGCCCTCTCCTTTTGCTATGCTTTATAAACTTTTCATTATAAAACTTTTAATCAGCAGAAAAATAGAATACCATGCTCCTTTTTATTTACTACCTTGTTTTAACACTCATTAGCATTTTGAAATGGTTGACCCTCATTTTTCTGAAATATTAAAAATAAATCACAAACATTGTGATATTTCATATTTCGAGATAGTTCATTATGCATCTCTAAAACTAAGGGTATTTTCTTATTTTATTATAATAGTAATATTAATATTTTCTCTTTTAATTATACTTTAAGTTCTAGGGTACATGTGCACAATGTGCAGGTTTGTTACATATGTATGCATGTGCCATGTTGGTGTGCTGCACCCATTAACTCATCATTTACATTAGGTATATCTCCTAATGCTATCCTTCCCCCTCCCCCCGCCCCATGACAGGCCCCGGTGTGTGATGTTCCCCTTCCTCTGTCCAAGTGTTCCCATTGTTCAATTCCCACCTATGAGTGAGAACATGCGGTGTTTGATTTTTGTCCTTGTGATAGTTTGCTGGTAACATTAATATTTTCTTTACATCCCTAATGAAGTAGTTAAAAATTCCTAATTATTTTAAAAAGTTGTTTTAGTTTTGTTTACAAGTCCATTTTTTAAAGCAGATTTAATTGACTATAAAATTGAGAAGGAAATACAGAATTTCCTAAATATCTCTTGCCCTGATACATGAAAAGCCTCCCTTATGCCTTCAACCAGATGTATACTTGTGGCGCTCCATGAACCTACATGGGTACATCATTATCATCCAATGTCCATATTTAACATAAGGGTTCACCTGTGCTCTTGCACATTCTATAAACTTTGACAAATGTATCAACCATTATATTAATATACTGAGTATTTTCAGTGCTCTAAAAAATCCTTTGTCCTCCACCTATTTATCTCTCTCTCTTCTCTGTTCTTCCTTAATGTTCTTCCTTTATGAGAATGCCATATAGTTGGAAACATACGGTTTATAACTTTTTTATATTGGCTTCTTTTACCTAGTAATATGCGTTTAAGTTTCCTCCATGTCTCTGCATGACTCTCATTTCATTTGTGTGTTGAATAATACTCCATTGTCTGAATGTTCCACTGTTTTATTTATCAATTCGCCCACTAAAAGACATTTTGGTTGCTTCCAAGTTTTGGCAACTATGAATAAAGCTACCATAAACATCTATGTGTAGGTTTTGGTGTGGACATGTTTTCAACTCATTTGGGTAAATAACAAGTAGTGCAATTGCTGGATCATAAAATAAGGGTATATTTAGTTATATAAGAAACTGCCAGAGTGTCTTATGAAGTTGCTATACCAGTTTGAATTCTCACCAGCAATGAATGAACCATCCTGTTGCTCCTCATTTCTGTCAGGGTTTAGTTTTGTTGGTGTTCTGTGTTTCAACCTTTCCAACAGGTGTGTAGCAGTATCTTTTTTTTGCTGCTTTAATTTGCATTTCCCTTATGACATATGATATGGAGCATTTTTTTCATCTGCTTCTTTGCCATTTGTAAATCTTCTTTAGTGAGGTGTTTGTTGAAGTCTTAGTTTTAAAATCAGGTTGTTTAGTCTCTTATTGTTGAGTCCTAATAATTTCTTATATGTTTTGGATAATGGTATATTATCACATAAGTCTTTTGCAAAGACTTCTTTCCCAGTCTGTGGCTTGTCTTTTCATTCTCTTTATAGTGTCTTTTGCAGAACAAACTTTTTTTTAAATTTTAAGTAAGTCTAGCTTATCAAATTTTACTTTCTTAGATTATGCCTTTGGTTTCATAACCAGAAGGCATTGTCAAACTCCAGGCCATCTAGATTTTCTCCTATGTTATATTCTAGCAGTTTTATAGTTTTGCATGTTATTTTGTCCCATGACCCATTTTGAGTTAATTTTTGTGAAGCGTACAAGGTCTGTGTCTAGACTTATGTTTTTGCATATAAATGTCCAGTTGTTCCAGCACCATTTGTTAAAAAGATGATCTATCATTGGCTGGGCGTGGAGGCTCACGCCTGTAATCCCAGCACTTTGGGAGGCTGAGGCGGGCGGATCACGAGGTCAGGAGATCAAGACCATCCTGGCTAACATGGTGAAACCCCATCTCTACTAAAAATACAAAAAATTAGTGGGCGTGGTGGCAGGTGCCTGCAGTCCCAGCTACTCAGGAGGCTGAGGCAGGAGAATGGCGTGAACCTGGGAGGCAGAAGTTGCAGTGAGCTGAGATTGCGCCTCTGCACTCCAGCGTGGGCAACAGAGCGAGACTCCAACTCAAAAAAAAAAAAAAAAAGATTATCATTGCACCGTTGTATTACCTTTGCTTCTTTGTTAAAGAAAAGTTGGCTATATTTACGTTCATCTGCTTCTCGGCTCTCTGTTCTGTTTCATTGACCTGTTTGTTTCTTCACTGTCTTGATTACTGAAGCTTTGTAGTAAGTCTTAAAGTCATGTAGTGTCAGTTCTCTGACTTTGTTCTTTATTTTCAATATTGAGTTGGTTACTCAGAGTGTTTTGCGTCTCCATATAACTTAATAATCAATTCATTGATATCCAGAAAATAATTGTTGGAATTTGATTGTGATTACATTGAATCTATAAAGTTGGGAAGAACTGACAGCTTGACAACACTGAGTCTTCTCATATATGAACATGGAATATCTCTCCATTTATTTAGTTTTTGTTTGATTTTTTTTTTTTCAGCAGAGTTTTGGACTTTTACTCACTTAGATTGGTATGTATTTTTTTAGAGTTACACTTAAGCATTTCATTTTTGGGGGTGCTAATGTAAATAGTAGGGTCCTTCTCTTTTTAAGATTTCAGATTCTACTTGTTTGTTGCTGGCATATAGGAAAGCAATTTACTTTTGTATATTAGTGTTGTATTTTACAATCTTGCTATAATTGTTTATTAATTCCAGAGGTTTTCTTGTTGATTCTTTTGGATTTCCTACATAAATGATCTTGTGAAGAGAGGCAGTTTTATTTCTTCCTTTCCAATCATTATGCCTTTGTTTCTTTTTCTTGTTTAATTGCATTAGCTAGGACATACAGTTGAAAAGCTGTGATAAGAGGGAACAGCTTTGACTTATTCCTGATTTTAGTGTGAAATCTTTGAGTTTCTCACTACATTTACATTTAGTATACCTTTTTGACATATCCTGAAGAGAAGGACTACTTGCTTACAGCACTCCAAACAACAGCAGATGATAGTCATAAAATCCAAACAAACAAATGAGGTAATGTAAAATGTAATGAAATGTAACATTAAATATGATGTTAGCTGTAGGTTTCTTGTAACTATTTTTTCTTTATCAACTTGAGGAAGTTCCCCTCTTTTTTTAAACTCAGGATTCAAATAAGTTCCACACATAGCATTTAGTTGTTATACATTTTAAGTCTCTTCAAATTCAGAACAGCTCTGCCTTTACATGCCATTGGCTTGCTGAAAAAATTAGACCAGTTGCCTTCTAGAATAAGGCACATTCTTTATTTGTTTAGTTGTTTACTCATGGTGTTTAACTTGTTCCTCTTGTAACTCCTTTATTTTCTGTAAATTGTAGGTTAGATTGTAAGTCTTGGTTTAAGGCAAGCTTGATACTTTGGCGAGTATGCAGAGGTGATGCAGTGTATTTCGCTGCACACATTGGCCGTTTCAGCCCTCTTTTAATCTAAACCATTCTCATTTCTCTAATTATGCTTCAGGTTTCTCCATCCTGTCTATGAAGCATCATACTCCTTTCTAGCTTTCATTGATATCTTCCTTCCTCCGAACTTCTGTGATAGTTATGTTCTGTAATATATTACAGCATTTCACACTTATCTTTATGTTATACTATATGCCATTTTGAAGTATATTTTCTGTTTTGTGCTAAAATTGTCCAAATGGGTTGTAGGTCGCTAGAATTCAGTCCCTAAATATATATTTTTCCTATAGCAATAAGAATGTTGTAGGTTTTCACTATATAACTTCTTTTTTGATATCATGGTTAATTCCACAGAAGCCTATTCATATCATTTTTATTTTTAAAATGAAAACTTAAATATAGATATATTCTTTGTTCATGTTACTTATATTTTATAGAGGAACCAAATCTGGTGAGAGCAAACATAACTCACAATAACAAGAATAATTGTAGGTACTAAGACCATTATGCATAACCCATGTAGGTACTGAGACCATGCACAGAGACCACACTCAATAAATATTTGTGTGAACAAATGAATGATGCTTGCTTGATTTGTTTATACTGTGAAAACTATTGTGCTGTCTTATATCAGGACTATTTTTTAAAAGGAGTAAACCGACTACTGATTATTATGGCAACTAGAAACCTATTTAAGTAGTTCTCCCTAATAATTTTCTATAGTAAAGACATTCTACCAAGGATGATCTGTAAAGATCACCGCAACAAAGCACCTAGCATGCAATTAAATGCATGTGCAGTTTTCTGCAACTGTTAAGGTAGTCTTCACTGAATTAAGTTAGCTGATGATCTCTGGAGGTTTATTTCTCCTATTTGCTGCCCAGAGTTCTTCCTATATTCCTTCCTTTGGCTCTAGCAGAGTTTTCAGAAACAAACTAATAAAGTATGTATCAACTCTAGTCATTAGTTCTTCATAATATGGAATTGGTTTAGCAAGTAAATAAAACTGCCATTCTGCCTGACTAATAACATTGGTCAACTCTTGAGGGTTTTAAACAGTGTTACACTTTGTTTCGGGGTAGCTGTATATAAATGCAAATTATTGTGTTATGTTTCCTAAAATAATCTTGGTCCTAATTATATACCAATGTGGCATGGTGGAAAAAGGTGCTAACAAAGGCAGGAAATGTCTCTTGAGAATAAGATCTGGTATGCTTGTGGAAAAATTATGCTTACATTGTCATTACATTTTACATTACCTCATTTGTTTGGATTTTATGACTATCATCTGCTGTTGTTTGGAGTGCTGTGAGCAAGTAGCCCTTCTCTTCAGGATATGTCAAAAAGTTATACCAAATGTAAATAAATATTAAAAAGTGTCAACTGTTTCTAAACAAATATTAAACATTTTTACAGTAAAAATTAACAAATACATTGTAGATCAAGCAAAAGTTATAGTTATGCTCTCTAGAGCTTTCTCCAATTCCATAGGTTCATGATTCAGTTTTCCATTATCTAAAGCATCCCTTTAGTTTTCAAATTTAAAGCATCCCTTTATTTTTCAAATTTTTCATTCATTTGATGTTTTCTTTATTCAGAAAATAATACACATCTGTAATAATAAGTAAAGCAATACAAATATGCCTAAAGATGGCGTTAGTTATGTCTCATGCTGCTGCCCACAGGCATTCCCTTCAAATGACCGTCCATTACTTTCTACTTCCTCATACATACATATGCAATTTTATCTCCACCCATGCATATACACATATGGGGGTTTGGAGTTTGTTGTTTCAGACAAAAAAGAACTGCATTACACATATAAGGCCCTTGCCTTTTTTATCTTGGTATGTATTTTGGATATGCTGTAAGTAAATAGATGCAGTCTGTATGTGTACTATACATGACATAATAAATGTGAACATGTACATGCTATATTCATTGTTCTGGAAATTTTTCCAGTGAAGTTTCTGTCTTCTTAAATTGCTTACCTTTTGCTTACCAATTTACCCTCTCTCATCTCCACCTACCAATCCAACACTACACATCATCTTCCTTCCTACCCCATCCCATCCAGATGACTGGATACTTAATTATCTACCATATTTCTCTCTCCATATATATATATATACGTATATATATACACGTATATATATACGTATATATATATATAAATGTATGTTTCTTAAACAGATATAGACATATAGATATAAGTAAATATTTTATTTAATGTTTTAAGTTTTGAGCTGTTGTTCCTTTTAGAGCTATAGATCTACTGAGCTCTTTGGTCCATACAGGGAATTGGAGTAAAATCTCTCTGTTTAGGAGCCAAACATGACTCAATCCCACAGGTTTCTTTAAAGAGACTGGAAGAACTCAGTGTTCTGGGTTTTCCCCATCAATATTTTTCCTTTCAACCTTGTTAAGGTGTAATTTTTGCAATTGCCTTTTGCTACCAAACCAGAAATTTTGCTCCAGACTGTAATGTATTAGAGTAATTTCCTTCACAGTCTTTTCTCAACCTGTTATCACTATCACAACTTTAGTGAAAATGACCCCTCTGATATCTCATGGTGCTATATTTCTAAACTATCAGAAAATTTTAAACTTCCTGCCACAATTTACTAAGTATGGTTTCTGGATACTGCATAATAACTCAATTATAACGGTGTTCTATCCACTTTCATACAAAGCAAACTAGCTTGACAGTTGGTAACTCTGAGGTAAACAAGTGTATAATGAATGAACAGAGCACAGCATTTGTGATCAATGTGTAGGTCTGGAGAGCAGTGATGGTTTTCAAGCTCACTCATCTGTTTATTTTAGGATGCTGAACATCTTACATCTTAGACTTGATGGAATATCTCTGACATGGCCAGTCTACAAAAGTTAAAAAAGATTTTCTGTGATCCATCTCTGAGTAGCACATACATAGAATTCTTCAGCAGAAAACATAAGCAGGTACCTTATAATAAACTTCAAATGGGCATTCTACAAGGAGAAGCACATAGCTACTATTCTAACAGATTACAAGGGTTAGATCTTAGAGCTTCATCAGGTAGAAAACATATTGGCTTTTGTTTGCAAATTCTGGGAATTTTCTGCTTCATTTTGTTCAAATGGCTATATCTGGACCCATCAACTCCTGTCAGAGCATGAAGATCGTACTCAAAATGGCTGCTCCCATGGTAATCACATGGATGGAGTTTAGGGTCCATCCCAACACATGGAGGACTGGAGAGACTCTCCTATACCTAACCACTAAGGCCTCTGTTGCTTTATTGTGATTGCATTTATGATATTTTGTCAACCCCTCTTGATGTTAACCTCTGTGAAGGCAGGGAACATGCCAATATTATTGACCGTATAATTGTCAGTATCTAGCTCAGCATCAGAATTTATGTTATTACTCTAGAAATCCTTTCTGAAAGAATCCATGTTTGAAGAGAGGAAGATTGTTAAGAAGTTTCTCTTCCCAGAAAGTTGGAGGGCCCTTGATTTTCCTGCCATGACTCCCTTTTCATTTCCTTTTTAACTTTTATCTGCTCCTTCCCTGATTTGCAAACACCTTTTTTTAAATTCACTTATAGTTATTGGAATACGCTATGATATGGTTTGGCCTTGTTCCCCCTCCCCAAATCTCATCTTGAATTGTAGTTCCCATAATCCTCAGGTGGCATGGGAGGGACCCAGAGAGAGGTCATTTAATCATGGGATGGTTACCCTCATGCTGCTGTTCTCCTGATGGTGAGTAAGTTCTCATGACTTCTGATGGTTTCATAAGGGGATTTTCCCCCTTGTGCTCATTCTTCTCCTTCTTGCCACCATGTGAAGAAGGATGTGACTTCTTCCCCTTCTGCCATGACTGTAAGTTTCTTGAGGCCTCCCCGGGTATGTAGAACTGTGAGTTAATTAAACCTCTTTCCTTTATAAATTACGCAGTCTTGGATATTTCTTCAGATCAGAGTGAGAACGGACTAATACACTGTATTTCTGAAGTTACGACAAACTTTATCCAATTATTTTCTGTATTTAAAACTCAGTTTGCTCCTGAGTTGCAGATTTTTGGAACAACCTACCAGGAAAAATCTTCATTTGGCCCTCCCACAGATGACATTTATGTGTACTCAAGTAAACTTTTGAGGCTCCACTTTGATTGTCCCCCAAATGTTCCGATTCCCGTATCACATGTGCCATTAGTTACACAATCAGTCATTGACTGTTCAATTCCTTGTTTATTTTGTGCTCTGTTTTATTCCTTAGTCCCCTCCATTCTCATACCACGTGGGCATGTTCTTTAACTTCTATCCCATAATTATCTATTTGATCTAGGCCTTCATAGGAATCTTAGTTGCTGCTTTTACATTAAGACCTTGCAGTGGCTGCCTACACAGCCTCTAGAATGGTCGTTTGGTGTGTGGTCATACTCCTTGGCCACCTTTCCTTCAACTGGATGCCATAATTATTTGTATAAAACATGCACTTCTTATTTTTATTTTATTTTTCCATGAGTTATTGGGGTAGAGGTGGTATTTGGTTACATGAGTAGGTTCTTTGGTGGTGATTTGTGAGATTTTGGTGCACCTGTCACCCAAGCAGTATACACTGCACCATATTTGTAGTCTTTTATCCCTCACCCCCTTCCCACTCTTCCCGCCACATTCCCAAAGTCCATTGTATCATTCTTATACTTTTGCATCCTCATAGCTTAGCTCCCTCATATCAGTGAGAACATAAGATGTTTGGTTTTCCATTCCTGAGTTACTTCACTTAGAATAATAGTTTCCAATTTCATCCAGGTAAAGGAAAATATTACAACTTTATAAAACATTATCCAGTACACCCATTGCAAAATATATATGGCCTTGATGTTCTAGTTTCTCTTCACTGCCCAGGGCTTCATTTCCTGCCAGTGACTTTGCCCACTGTTCTCTCAAGAAATAACATCAATTTATGAGTTTGCAGTGCAATACTTTTTTCATGGCTTTGCATATTTGTTCCCCCTGCCTGGCATACATTTTACCTCCAATGTATTTTTCCTTGGTGAAATATTTATTCAAATGTAACCTTCAATGAGAATACTTTTGATCTGTTTGCTCTACAATCTCTCTCTTTTGCATCCAAACATGAGCTTCTCCTCTGTGTTCCTACTTGGCTGTTACATCACCTATCATGTTGTAGCATACATGTTTATTTACACGTGTGTTTTTCTGCTTAAAAACTCTTCTTCTGTAAGTAACACTAAGACTTAACAGGAAGTTCTATATAGAAATTACTTAATGAGTACTTATTAAACAAGTGAGTAATTAATAAATTTAAAAAATGAATGACATTGGCCAGTCCAAAGTAAGTTTAATTAAAAATAAACCTAGAGCTCCCTACTCCTGAAACATATCAAAAAGTAATTTTCTTGGTAAATTATGAGAACACATCAGTCTGGAAGAGAAAAATGTAGTTAATCTAGGGCACTGATGTGGATTTAGTGTGAGTTTAATGATGTGTCTTCTTTGCCTAGAATTAGATTGAATAATTAAGCATTCTTTTTGTTTTTTTGAGATGGAATCTCATTCTGTCGCCCAGGCTGGAGTGCAGTGGTGCCATCTCAGCTCACTGCAACCTCTGCCTTTGGGTTCAAGCGATCCTCCTGCCTCAGCCTTCCCAGTAGCTGGGGCTACAGGCACCCACCACCACACCTGGCTATTTGTTTAACTTTTAGTAGAGATGGGATTTTGCCATGTTGGCCAGGCTCCTCTCGAACTCCTAACCCCAGGTGATCCACCCGCCTCGGCCTCCTAAAGTGCTGGGATTACAGGGAATCATTAAGAATTCTAACTGGGTTAAACAAATAAAAAAAATAGTGTAGTAGAACAGCATCCCTGTCTCATAAGAAAATTGAACCAATTGTAGATATTATTCAGTCAATGCCTGATAATAAGCATGTAGTATAATCATATTGGTGGCAGCAGTCAAATCCATACCCCACCACAGCCACATCTGTAGCCACAGTCCAGGATTCTAAAGGCACCAAAGCCAGAGGTATAACTATATTTACAGTCATAGACATAGCCCAGTCCTCCATAGTAGTTGCCATAGTAGCTCATTGTGTCAGGATTTAAGTCTCTAGCCTAAGAGGCAAGAGTAAGTTTTAGTACATAAAAACACTAAAATACTGGATCTTTTAGCAGTCTCAGTGGAGGTGTGACAAACCACAGGCACTCCTGACATTCTCATGTAGACCAACCTGTATTTAAAAATCTCATTAATCTTGTATCTTTAGATTTAAAAAAAAGACTCCCTATCCTGATAAAATTGAGATTTTCTTCTCGGTATGTTATGATCCTGCCAAAAGTTGATAGACTTTAAAGGAAAAAAAAATGCTGAGTTCAACGACCTTGCTCACACTGATGCCGAATTTAACCTTTGTAACTATGTTGGATGACATCACGTGGAGGAGGCAAATGCCATCTTCTTCCGATCACTTTGCTAATAATACCCTTCTTCTTATGTGCATATTTAAATCTTAATCAACACAGCTGTGATGTTATCTCTATAAATCTTAGTAGCAAATACAGTGGACTCTTGAATACTATAGGTTTGAACTGCACACATACGCTTATATTAAGCAGATTTTCTTCACCTCTGCCACCCTGGCAGCAAGACCAACCCCTCCTCCTCCTTCTCCTCCTCAACCTACTCAACATGAAGACAAAAAGGATGAAGACCTTTATGATGATCCACTTCCACTAGGTGAATAGTAAATACATTTTCTCTTTTTCCTTATTTTCTTAATAAAATTTTCTTTTATTTAGCCTACTTTATTATAAGAATATAATCTATCATTACAGGTAACATAAGCATGTATTAATCAACTGTTTATGTTATTGGTAAGGCTTCTGGTCAACAGTAGGCTATTAGTAGTTAAGTTTTTGGGTAGTCAAAAGTTATACTCAGATTTTCAACTGCATGGAGGTTGGCACTCCTAACCCCTGCATTGTTCAAGGATCAACTGTGATTTATTCTGTACAACTCCCACCAATCACATATTACTCTGTAGTTTTCCTATTGCTACGCTCTCTTAAAAGTAGTGCCATTTTCTTGCCTGTTTAGTTCCTTCTTCTCCACACCTTAAGCATTTTTTAAAAAGTTGTTTGGTTGATTGTCTTGTACCTGCATTGGAATGTAGATAGGTTTCTTCGGAGAAAAGAAAAGCATTGAGAATCTTATCTGATTCCAAAGTCATAGGAACATAAAGTAGACATTTTTGAGACCCAAATATAACAGAAGGCATGACTGTTAATTTTTCTTTAGTGATATTGACTCTGTCTGTATCATGTACTTATATGTAGACTTAAGTTCTCAAAGGCAGGCTGAATCTAGATACTATCATTTCTTAAGATAATTAAAAATAATTGAAAATTTTCCTTCACCACTGACCTTTAGGGTAATCCCTTATTTGATCTGTTGTACTTCTGTCATCCGCTTTTAGGCAGTGCTATCGTATTGGCAGAAGCATATATAATCCAGGGCTAATTTTTCCTTCTTCAACTGGAAAATCAGCATAAATTCATAGGTGTATGTTGAGAAAGAAAAGAAAACTCAGCAGAGAGGAAACCATGAGAATCCAAGCCAATTGCTTCTGTAAGTTGTTTGTGCTTTCAGAACTCCCTTAAGCCCAACCTTATGTTCCCCACCTTCACTTGATGACAGAGAGCTGATGTGTATGCTCAACTTTCTGAATAAGAGGGCTAGAAAATTTGGGCTGAGATGATGGGGTTTTCTAGATATACAATCATGTCATCTGCAAACAGGGACAATTTGACTTCCTCTTTTCCTAATTGAATACCCTTTATTTCCTTCTCCTGCCTGATTGCCCTGGCCAGAAATTCCAACACTAGGTTGAATAGGAGTGGTAAGAGAGGGCATCCCTGTCTTGTGCCAGTTTTCAAAGGGAATGCTTCCAGTTTTTGCCCATTCAGTATGATATTGGCTGTGGGTTTGTCATAGATAGCTCTTATTATTTTGAGATACGTTAAGCTGATAGGCACCTTCATCAAAGTCTCAGGATACAAAATCAATGTGCAAAAATCACAAGCATTCTTATACACCAATAACAGACAAACAGAGAGCCAAATCATGAGTGAACTCCCATTCACAATTGCTTCAAAGAGAATAAAATACCTAGGAATCCAACTTACAAGGGATGTGAAGGACATCTTCAAGTTGAACTACAAACCACTGCTCAGTGAAATAAAAGAAGATACAAACAAATGGAAGGACATGCCATGCTCATGGGTAGGAAGAATCAATATTGTGAAAATGGCCATACTGCCCAAGGTAATTTATAGATTCAATGCCATCCCCATCAAGCTACCAATGACTTTCTTCACAGAATTGGAAAAAGCTACTTTAAAGTTCATATGGAACCAAAAAAAGAGCCCACATTGCCAAGTCAATCCTAAGCCAAAAGAACAAAGCTGGAGGCATCATGCTACCTGACTTCAAACTATACTACAAGGCTACAGTAACCAAAACAGCATGGTACTGGTACCACAACAGACATATAGATCAATGGAACAGAACAGAGCCCTCAGAAATATTGCCACATATCTACAACTATTTGATCTTTGACAAACCTGACAAAAACAAGCAATGGGGAAAGGATTCCCTATTTAATAAATGGTGTTGGGAAAACTAGCTAGCCATATGTAGAAAGCTGAAACTGGATCCGTTCCTTACATCTTATACAAAAATTAATTCAAGATGGATTAAAGACTTAAATGGTAGACCTAAAACCATAAAAATCCTAGAAGAAAACCTAGGGAATACCATTCAGGACATAGACATGGGCAAGGACTTCATGTCTAAAACACCAAAAGCAATGGCAATAAAAGCCAAAATTGACAAATGGGATCTAATTAAACTAAAGAGCTTCTGCATAGCAAAAGAAACTACTGTCAGAGTGAACAGGCAACCTACAGAATGGGAAAAAATTTTTGCAATCTACTCATCTGACAAAGGGCTAATATCCAGAATCTACAAAGAACTCAAACAAATTTACAAGAAAAAAACAACCCCATCAAAAAGTGGGCAAAGGATATGAACAGACGCTTCTCAAAAGAAGACGTTTATGCAGCCAAAAGACACATGAAAAAATGCTCATCATCACTGGCCATTAGAGAATGCAAATCAAAACCACAATGAGATACCATCTCACACCAATTCGAATGGCCATCATTAAAAAGTCAGGGAACAACAGGTGCTGGAGAAGATGTGGAGAAATAGGCACACTTTTACACTGTTGGTGAGACTGTAAACTAGTTCAACCATTGTGGAAGTCAGTGTGGCAATTCCTCAGGGATCTACAACTAGAAATACCATTTGAGCCAGCCATCCCATTACTAGGTATATACCCTAAGGATTATAAAACATACTGCTATAAAGACACATGCACACGTATGTTTATTGCAGCACTATTCACAATAGCAAAGACTTGGAACCAACCCAAATTTCCAACAATGATAGACTGGATTAAGAAAATTTGGCACATATACACCATGAAATACTATGCAGCCATAAAAAAGGATGAGTTGGTGTCCTTTGTAGGGACATGGATGAAGCTGGAAACCATCATTCTCAGCAAACTATTGCAAGGACAAAAAACCAGACACCACATGTTCTCACTCATAGGTGGGAATTGAACAATGAGAACTCATGGACACAGGAAGGGGAACATCACACACTGGGGCCTGTGGTGGGATGGGGGGAGGGGGGAGGGATAGCATTAGGAGATATACCTAATGTTAAATAACGAGTTAATGTGTGCAGCACACCAACATGGCACATGTATACATATGTACCAAACCAGCACATTGTGCACATGTACCCTAAAACTTAAAGTATAATAAAAATAAAAATAAATGCTTGGCACCTATGTTGATCACTCAGAATTTCACTAATAGTGTTGAGTTTTTAAATCCAATGATGGCTAAACCACTTTTGGGAAAAAATACTGTAATTTATTGGAAATGAAATAGAAAGTCCACGTAATTACGAAGCGTCTTTTGCCCAAGTGACATTTTATTGCATAAGATTCTGTTGTCTTATTGCCATTTCGCAATGTATGGGGATTCTCAAGGACAAGTTGAATAATTGGACACATTTGCTGTTTGGGAATTTCAAAAGAAAAATAAAGGAGCTGTCAGATGTGAAGAACAGTGGAATAAGAGGGAGGCAGTGACTCAGTGCATTCAACGCTGTCCTGGTGAGCTGATGAACAACAGATCCTTTCCCGAGAATTTTAACATCAAATATCAAGCAGTCAGCAGCCACTCGACAGGGGATTCTATCTATACTCTCCATGTCATCCAGATGACGTGAGGTGTGAAGAGCGAATTGCCTCTCTTCTGAAGCACAGTGCTAAGTAATTCAGCCAAATCTCAGGGTGTTGAGAAATAGACAAACCCAGGGGTCGTTATATATAGTGATAGGAAAAAAAGACTATTTTGCTGGGCAAAAATGTCATTTAAAATGTTCTTATATGAATGTAAATTGGAAGTCTGACCAAATGTAACACTGGCTGCTGAATCACATAAAAACTGGATTGCATATGACCTTAGGTAAAAGGAACTGATGTTCAGATCAAATTATCAGGGCCATCAAAACTGCAGGAGATATCAGAATCTCTCTTTTCCTCTCTCTCTCTTTCTCTCTCTCTCTCTGCCTCTCTGTTGCTGCTTCATTATGATAAATGCATACACGCATGCTCACAAACAGAAAAAGCAGAAATAATAGAGAGAAATTAATATAAGTATAATCAACAAAATTTACAGGAGCATTGTAAGTTTATTTTCATACTGCCATGAAGATACTACCAGAGACTGGGTAATTTATAAAGGAAGTTTAATTGACTCACAGCTCCGCATGGCTGGGGAAGCCTCAGGAAACTTACAATCATGGCAGAAGGCAAAGGAGAAGCAAATTCCTTCTTCACAAGATGGCAAGAAAGAGATCGAGACAGTGTGAAGGAGGAACTGTCAAAAACTTATAAAACCATCAGATCTCATGGGAACTCACTCACTAACATGAGAATAACATGGGGAAAAAACTGTTCCCATAATCTAATCACCTCCCACTGGGTCCCTCCCTTGATACGTGGGGATTATGGGGATTACAGTTCAAGATGAGATTTGGGTGGAGACAAACAGCCCAATCATATCAAGCATACATTTTAACAAAAACTTTATTTTCTCATATGAAATATATGAAAAGAACATATAGGCCACACATGGTGGCTCACACCTGTAATCCCAGCACTTTGGGAGGCTGAGGTGGGCAGATCACCTGAGGTCAGGAGTTTGAGACCAGCCTGACCAACATAGTAAAACCCCGTTTCTACTGAAAATACAAAGAAATTAGCCAGGCATGGTGGCGGCGGGTGTCTGTAATCTCAGCTACTCAGGAGGATGAGGCAGGAGAATTGTTTGAATCCAGGAGGCAGAGGTTGCAGTGAGCCTAGATCGTGCCACTGCACTCCAGCCTGGGCGACAAGAGCGACACTCTGTCTAAAAAAAAAAAAAAAAAAAAAAAAAAAAAGAAAGAAAAGAACATATATGAAGAGGAATAATGTCAATACAAAATAAAGAGTATAACTTTGCCGTAAATTATAAGACATCCCGTTGATTTCAGTTAATCGAAATATAGCATGCTGAATTTGAGTTACATTTTTCTTTAGTAGTTAGAGATGAAATTATTATTTCCGACGTGGGTATGGAAGTGGAGTCAGGAAGCCCAACAGGAAGAGTCCAGCAGGTTGAGTTGCTCAAGAGAAACCCTGACAGTCTGTACGACCAAAATATTACACTGCTAGATGAGCAGCCCAGAACCAGAGACAAGGCATCAGAGAGTTGCCATTTCAGTTCATGGTGTCAGAAATGGAAAGTTCAGTAAAGAGAAGGGACTCTGTTTCTTCAGGTTGAATGTCACCAATGGTGCAGTTCAGGGACTTTTCAATCTTCTGTTGTTGGTTGCACAAGCCATGAATATTACTGACCTCAAAATTCAGACTAATCACTCAAATAAAATGTTAGCAGCTAACTTACAGTTGAATTTAAGTACCCATGTAGGTAATGTATTAATGTATTTTTCACTTGTGTTAACAAGTAATTACAATTTATTCTTTTTAAGGGTATTTTAGTTTAGCCCAATCTTATTGTATTAGCCAAAAAAAGTGACCTTTATCTACATAACATAGGAGTTGCTGATGGAAAAGTTGTAAGAGTTGGTTGACGGCAAAGAGCTGCCCAAGCCTGAATTCTCCATGTCTCCTGCAAGCAGCTTCCCTAAAGTAGTGCCTTTATGCACAATGTCATCATTTGGACAATGAGACTGTGGACATGGATATAGGTATATGTGTGCACAGCTTCAATTTATATTATGCTCCCAAATGAATTAATATAATTCATTAAAATAACATAGATTTTTTATGTTCCATCATCTAAGCAAATGACATTTCATCATTTAAGTGATATTTATTGAGGGCCTACTATGTGCCAGTCACTTTTAAGACAGTGGATTATATTACTTCTATTATTGTGATAATGTGTCCCTATAGGATGTTTTCTCATTGATAGCATCATGTGCTATAAGATGCAGCAATGTTGCAAATTTTCATTTGAAAATATTAAAGTATCCCAAAAGAGCTGTATTCAATTGAATTATTTTAATTGAATATATCCAAAGTTGGAATGATGAACAGATACCTCTGAAATATTTACATCAGGACAATGGGATTCTAAATCCCCATAACAAACAAACGTATAACACATGATTGGAATCTGCCAATAAAGTAGTTATTTAATCTGAGGTATCTGAGTCAACAAATGCTAAGATAATAGGTTCATAAATAAAAGATAAATTACACACAATATAGTAAATTCACTCAGACTTATTCAAACACTGACACTAAAACTAAGAAGAGTAGGAATAAAACAAAAGGTAATTTCATAGAAAAACAAATACGCATGAAGTTGGACTAGTCTAAACATCATTGTCATCTTGGGATGCTCCAAAGAACGTGTTCTTTCTTTTTCTCATATTTTCTTTTTTCCCATTCCATTTGCCAATACACCAAAATGCAAACACACACATGCACAATAAACATAATTAAAATGCAACAAATCAATATACTTTCAATGAGATGTTTATTAAAATAAATTTTACATCTCACATAAGTTGATCAAAAATCAACAATTTAATGACAGTACAATATCAAAAGAAAGCTTTTTAAAAATCTGTGAAACATGTCAAATGATTTCAATGACTCTAGATGAGGCTTGCAGAATCTGACCTATTTTTGCTTCCAGATACTTAAGGATGATGTTGACATTTTACAACAGAAAAATGAATTACTCATATGAAGAATTATGAAGGCAGATTTAGGAAGTCCATGTGGAAGAGACTACGAGGTTGAGTTGCCAGATATTTCTCAGTAGAAGCCACAGGACCACCGGTATCTTCCATAGCAAGATGGGTGGCAGCAGTCATATCCATAGCCGCCATAGCCATGGCCATAGCCACAGCCCAGGCCTCCACAGCAAGATGGGCGCCAGCAGCCATATCCATAGCTGCCATAGCCACGGCCATAGCCACAGCCCAGGCCTCCATAGCCATGGCCATAACCACAGCCACAGCCATAGCCACCGCGCAGGCCTCCATAGCCATAACGCAGACCACCATAGTAGTTTCTGTAGTAGCACATGGTTTCAAGAGTGGAGGATTGGTTGAGGAGCAAGGAATCAGCTTCTTCAGTTTGAATATCCCTATATGCCCAGGCAGTCCTTTTATATACACCCTCAGTGGTGGGTGGGACCCACCATAGGACCTGTTGATTGCATATTTTCTATTAATTTGTATTAGTATACTTCCTGAATATTTGTTTTATTAAACAATGTGAGGCCTTTATAAACAAGATGACTTTGCTATTGTGTCAGCCTTTTCATGATCAAATGCCTTTAATGTGTTTTCTTATTCTTATTTTAAAGCCCTTACTCATACTTTGTTTAGCTTAAAATATTTGACAACTTTGTGTCTAATTTAATCATTGAATGGATTGTAAAAGGTTGATTTTTAAAATTCTGTCATTACTTGTGTACATTATGTGGGAATCTTCTACAAAGAAAAATAACTTTCATTAACAATAGAGTTTAGTTAGCAGACTCAGCTAAGTTTTTTTCTTGTTCATTATTTACTTTAATAAGTAAATTTTATTCAGACATAAAAGAATATAGAATTGTATTTTGAAGCTTTATAAACACATCCCTGGAATTTAATAATCATCAATATTCTGTCTTCAGTTCCTTCTCTCCCTATACATTTTTTGGAGTGGGTTAGTTAGTTCTGCTGAATATTTTAAAACAAATCCCAGGCAAGACAACATTTTTCTTTTAAGTACTTCAGTGTATATATCTATGACAACAGAAGTCTAAAAAGATAAGTAGAGCCACAATACTATTATCACACCAATGACATTATAAAATTATTTGGTATCCTCTAATAGTTAATTTGTGATCAGTTTTCCTTGATTGCTTCCCAAATATATTTTCATAGTCATTTTTTTTACATTAAGACACACATTCATTACATTTAGGCATGTCTTTAACCCTTTTCAGAGATGTGATGATTCTTTTTTATTCCTTTTTAATGCATTTTATTGTTTCGAGGAAACTTTTTTATTGTCCTATAGAATTCTTAGATGTGGCTGATTTCTTTCTTGTTCTCCCTTTTCATATCTTCCTCTATCCCTCATACCATCTGCAGGTAGATGACAAAGGTTGATGTGATTCTGGTTATTTTTACTATTTGTTAACAAGAGTGCTATTTTATAGTTGCGCTGTGTACATTTTATTACATAATATTAGGACGTACATGGTGTCTGGGTGGCCCATTGCTTCACATTTAGTAATGTTGGGATTGTAGATTGGGTTCATTTTACAATCTCCCCCGTAAACTTCTTAGCTACAGTTTTTTACATTCAATAATAGTTACCTAGACCCATTATTGCCAGAAGTTCAAAATGCTGATTTTACAATTCTATCATTACGTCTACATATAGAAGATAGAAACCTATAAAGAGAAAAAAATTCTCATCAATGAGTTTATTCAGGAGTCGAAAATGGTTGATTTTTTTCATTTATCAATTTCCAGAATGAGTGTATAATTTAGCAGTTGTGAAAATAATATGCTTAAACATTCTTATGCACTCATAGACTTTTTTTGGTGTTTTTTTAGACGGAGTTTCTGTCTTTCCCAGGCTGGAGTGCATGGAGTGCAGTGATGCGACCTGGGCTCACTGCAACCTCCACCTCCCATGTTCAAGCGATCCTCGTGCCTCAGCCTCCTGAGTAGCTGGGATTACAGATGTGCACCACCATACCCAGCTAATTTTTGTATTTTTAGTAGAGACGGGGTTTCACCATGTTGGCTAGGCTGGTCTTGAACTCCTGACCTAAGGTGATCTGCCTGCCTTGGCCTCCCAAAGTGCTGGGATTACAGGCATGAGCCACCACTCCCAGCCTCATAGATGTTTTAATAATATCACCCTAAATAGTTAAGAGCACAATGCACTATTGGAAACTGTAGTCACTACATCATTCTAAGAAATCATTGCCCAGTCCAATATCAACAATCTTTACCCCTATGTTTTCTTCTAATAGTTTTACAGTCTGAGGCTTTATATTTAAGTCTTTAATTTATGTCAGGTTGAGTTTTTTGTTGGATGTTTGATAAGGGTCTAATTTTATTCTTTTGCATGTGAATATCCAGTTACCCCAGCATCATTTGTTGAAGAAACTACACTTTCCCTAGTGTGTGTAATAATTATCTTTGCTAGGATCAAATAATGGCATATATGTGGGTTTATTTCTGGGCTCTCTATACTGCTCCATTGGTCGATATGTCTATCTTTATGACAATAGCATAGGGTTTTAATTAGTTGACATGTATCCATCAATTATAGTTATTTCTCTTTTTGATGTCAAGTTGTCCTGTCATGGGCTGGTAGAAACCTTTTTAATTTGGTTTAAGTATTTTTTGACAAGACTTTAGTAGTATCTTCTGTAAATTATTTGATTCTTATATGAGAAGATCTTCCAGACTCGTCTTTTATCTTTCCTGCCCTTGATTAGGAAAAGGTCTTTTATTTTTCTTTAAAGAAACACTGATATTTGGAGAAGACTCTCTGGACACTAGTGATGTTCACTGTTGCTACATTGTGATTGCTCATATGCTGTTTCAATGCAGAGAGCCAAAAAACTGTTTTTTAAAAAAAAATATTAAAAGTAATGAGTTCAAACTTAAGATTTCAATTCAAATTAAAAATTATAGAGCATTGATTTAAGCTTTTCAATTTTTGAAATGGACAAACTTTTTTTAAAGCTTCTATTTATATCAAGTTTGCTAACTTCCCATTGATGAAAACAAGTCACATATATCGCTGAGTCCATAGCAGAGGAATAAATTAGCTGTCCCACTTAAGTTGGGAGGACTGAGAATGGGGCCATCAATTTAACTGTGTATGTATGTGCAACATCACTGTGGTATAAATATTAACATTATAAATTATGTAATATACCAATATAATGTATAATTTATTAATAATATATATTGATGGCAAAAGTGGATACTTATGGAACTAGGTCTCTTTGGACATACTATCACAACTTCACTGTGTAAGTATAATATAACTTATGCAGAATTATTTCCTTTGTATTTAGACAATAGATGACATCATAAATGATTATGTGCAAGGAAATAAACTTGAAATTCAGGGGTCTCACTGAAGGGTTCTGTGTTCTTCCATGCCAAGAGATAATTGTTAATGAGAAATTGCAGCAACCGTGGCCTGAAATGGCTAGGGAAACAGGATCTCACCATCCAGGAGGAAGGTGTGGGCTACATAGCAGCAAAGAACAGTACAACTGCAGTGCTGGTTGAGAGTGAGAAATATCTAAAATGGTGAGAAGGTGTCCCTCACTGCTCATAGAATCACATGTTTGATAAATTACCCTTGCATTAATCCTCACTCTAACAGGAAAAATAAACCCAAATACTATTATGCCAGTACTCACTGTTTTCTGTCTGTTTGAATTCCCTTCCAGAAGATCTGAAACCTCTCTCTTCTTGCTCCTGCCGTGACTACTTTGTGTACTTTCTGTACTCAGAATTTTTCCTTGAGTCTTCATCTTTTCATTGTGTCTTTTTTTGTTGTTTGTTTGAGACGGAGTCTCACTCTGTTGCCCAGGCTGGAATGCGTGGTGTGATCTCGTCTCACTGCAACCTCTGCCTCCCTGGCTCAAGCAATTCTCCTGCCTCTGCCTCCCATTCATTGTGTCTTTTTAAGATCCAGAGAGCCTTGGCTCTCATAGTTCCTTCAGAACTCCCTTCATCTCCTCGCACTAGCCTATGACCTGTTTTGGCTGGTATTCTCAGATCTGCTCCTTGGGTCCTCCGCTTGAGGTGGTATATGTGTGGAATGACTTTCTACCCCTACCTTGACTGGAATCGAGGACCCACCTTTGGCCTCACCATTGTTCTACCAGTTCTGAAGAAAGGTGTTTCCCACATGGTCTTGATCCAAGGCAAAGGAGCCAAAAGTGCCATGGGATAGGTCTTAGTCCTGCTCGGCAGTCACCTGCCAGTGGGAGTCAGAAGTACCTTATGAAGACAGAAAAAATGTCCCACTCATTTAAACTCTAGGCTGTATTAGGTAACTATAATGCATGGTGTATTTCAGATGAATAAATTTAACATTTGAGATGTTCTTTACTAGCACCATCCAAACGCAGGTGTTGGAAGCAAGGGATATTCATGGAGAAAGTGATTTATACAATGGTGTATATGGAGAAAGAGAACAGAGTGATAGTTTGACAGTTACCGTAGGCCGGGAAGGATAGTGGGAGGCAGTGGGGAGGATAAACAAGGGGTTGGTTAATGGGTACAAAAATATAGTTAGATAGAAGGAATAATGTGTAGTATTTGACAGCACAATAGGATCATAGGAAACAGCAACTTATTGTATACTTCAAAGTAATGAGAAGAGTGAAATTGAAATATTACTAACAAATTAAAATGTTTAAGATGAGAGATATCCCAATTACCCTGATGTGATCATTACACATTGTATGCTTGAATCAAAATAACGCATGTATCCCATAAACATGTACAACTATTATCAGTAAAAATTACAAATTTTATAAATCCTAGTGGGATCATATTTAGGCAGCTTAGCACCATTCCATACTCTCTCAGGAACTTGATTACTCAGAACAAGAATTGTGTTTACTCTCAGTCAATGAGAGTAGCTTTAAGAGATTTGAAAGATAAACGAGACCAAAACTATATCATTGCTGTGGCCAAAACAGATGATATTCACGGCTTTTCATAGATGTAGGGTTTTGCAGCATCCTCTAAGCATTTCCTTATGAATCACTAGGCTTGGAAAGAGAGAAGTCCACCTATTGAAAATTATGCTTTCCGGCCGCACACGGTGGCTCACACTTGTAATTCCAACACTTTGGGAGGCTGAGGCTGGCAGATCACCTGAAGTCAGGAGTTTGACACCAGCCTAGCCAACATTGTGAAATCCCATCTCTACTAAAAATACAAAAAAATTAGCCAGACATGGTGGCACGTACCTGTAATCCCAGTTACTCGGGAGGCTGAGGGAGGAGAATTGCCTGAGCCCAGGAGGGGGAGGTGGCAGTGAGCCGATATCACGCCACTGCATTCCAGCTTGGGTGACAGAACGAGACTCCATCTCAAAAGGAAAAAAAGAAAAAGTGCTTTCCCCTGGTTCCTGCAATTTCTCGATTTGAAGCCTAGCAAAGAATGCATGAGATAATAGGGGTGTTCTCTCATCTTTGCTTCTCCCACACTTCCAATGACTATGAAGTATTATTTTCTGCTTGCAATATGTAGAATTCATTTAGTTTTTCTGATTAAACTGTTGTTTATTGCAGTAATGTGTGTGTGTGTATATATATATATATATCATATTTTTCAACATAGGTATGTTTATAAGTAATGTGTAAATAAACAAATGCTTTTTTATTTAGTTATACAAAGTTTGTTGTATCTAATGATTTTTAAATCAAAGTAGACATCAAAATAAATTTGTTATTTTTTGTTTTCTCCTTATTCTTAGTCATAGGAGGTTTCTCAGAGCACATTATTTTACCATGCTGGTGAACCATATGTCTCTCAAGCTTCCCTGCCCACTCAACAAATTATATAAAGAGATTAATGATACTCTGTCATGTTGTAAGTTGCTTACTAAAATAATGTAAATTCTTCATTCTTCCTTGTATCTAGGCACCTTGCAATATGATTTTGCAGCTTCTCCTAACAAAAACTGCAGCCCGTTTCCACTGCTTAAATCCCTGCTTGTCTTGAGATTTGTTTTTTGGCCAGTAAAATACATTGGAAGTGCCAGCTTCTAGAATAGATCTCAGGAGATCTTAAGCTTTTCTTTTTTTTTTTTTTTTTTTTTTTTTTTTTTTTTTTTTTTTTTTTTGTGAGACGGAGTCTCGCTCTGTCACCCAGGCTGGAGTGCAGTGGCGCAATCTCGGCTCACTGCAAGCTCCGCCTCCCGGGTTCACGCCATTCTCCTGCCTCAGCCTCTCCGAGTAGCTGGGACTACAGGCGCCCGCCACCACGCCCAGCTAATTTTTTGTATTTTTAGTAGAGACGGGGTTTCACCGTGGTCTCGATCTCCTGACCTTGTGATCCGCCCGCCTCGGCCTCCCAAAGTGCTGGGATTACAAGCGTGAGCCACCGCGCCCGGCCGATCTTAAGCTTTTCTATTCACTATTTTGGAATCCTTTCAAGAGACCAACTCTTGCTAAACCTCCTAGAGAATAACAGACCACATGATAGGAAACAGACACCTGAGCCTCCAGCCAGGAAAACCTCAAACATATGAGAGATCCTCCTATCTTAGAGCACTGGCTACTTAATCTGTGGCTAACAAGAGAGATATGAATGGAGTCATCCATGAACAGAAAACTTCCCAGCTGACGAGTAGACTCATGACAAGCGATAGAGTTGACATAAGTTTATCGTTTTTGCTGATATTCAGCAAGTCGTGATAATCTTCTTTGAGCTAGAACTTCTCCATCTCTTCCCTGCTACATCAACCCCCCCACACCTTTTTTTTCCTTGAGTGTATCCTCATTTTTACATGATTAATTATTTACTACTAAAAGGCAAAAGATATCACTTGGCTTCATGAGACTATCAACAGAAAGCCAATACTTAAAATTTGATGCTACCAGATTCACTGGACTTTTCCTTCCAATATTTTTAATGTTCCTTTTTCTGACTACTTTTGAAACACCAAATATTTTCTTGATGGTTTCAAATTTATCTTCTGAAACTATAACCAGAAAATGGAAATGATGAGATTTCATTTTATTTACAAAATTGCATTTTCATGAAAGCTACTGAAGCAATTCTTTAAAGGCAAATCGTACAGAAACATGTGAGCAATTGGATGAAAAACCACACATTAAAAGTATTTTGTTTTATTTTGTTAGACAGTCGTAAGTGTGCAATCCAATTTTTTCATCAGAAACATCAGAGGGTTTGGTATAAAGTATTTGTTTTCCATGTATTCATGGCCCTAGTAATATAGGGTGAAGGATGATGGGGTACAAACTCCTCCTCACTTTCCACTTCTAGTGAATTTGTCTTCCTCTCTGAGCTTAACCTGGGAAAGATTTGAATAGTACCATTTGGACAGAATAAAATAATTCAGGTATTGGGGCTCTGAAGTGAGATAAATGTGTGAACATCTTAATAGTCATGTTTTTGCACGTGTTTTTAATTTTAAAAGTGTGGAAACATATACAACCTCAACAAAAGTTTATAAACTTTATCCATTAATTAATTTGTTTTTCATTCATTTATAAAAAAAATAGGAACTACAATCCTTACTGCTGCTGGGGGCGTCCTCGGTACTGAACCATGTGAATTCTGTCAGTGGTATTGTTCTCTGACCAGTGTTTAATTTCTCTCTTATAAGGTAGCCTAGGATATCTGTAGAATGCCATTTGAGAAAATTGCTTTATCCCAGAAGGAAAGATAGATTAAAATGATTTATAAGCTGAGAAAAAGGGGCATGAATTCTAATACTTTATGGCAAATCACAAATGTCCTTAATACCATAACCTAGTTTAAGAAATTAATATAAATTTGCAATTTTGAAAGAGTTGCCTGGACACACACAGTGCTTTTAAAGAATAATATCTGCAACATGAGACATATTGATATTTCAGTGTTGCTGTACCTCTATCAATCATTTGAGCAAAAGCTTATAATTTCAAATAAAGGTCAAAATAATATATAATGTTAAATCAAAAGGAATCCTAAAGGGAATGATGTAGAAATAATATAACTCTGATATTTTTTCTTTAAATAGAGTCTGAGGGAAAGTTGTATTCAACATAAAAGTACGTTTGTTTGTGTATCTTCAAAACAGAAATTGGAAACATAAAACTCAAAACCCCTGTTCCCAGAAAGCAGTGATCTAATTTTGTATGGTTAATGTGCTGATATGGTAACAGGTGACACTTTCCAGAGATTCTCAAAGACATAAATGATGTTCGGACCCACTTTGTGTGTGACGATTAGATATGGGATGTGACTTAAATATATCTGCTAGGAAATAGAAGGGGATCATTTAGAATAATGTGAAATGAAAATTCCAAACACAACCACAGTCCTAAATATTCAAATGTAGTGTACAAGAAAGCAGTCAAAGACCAAGGTACATAGAATATGGTGATTAGAAATAGGGGTGCTGTTGCGGGGTTTTATTCATTAGGTAAAAACTTAGCATATAGGCTAATATTTTATGATCAGATATGCAAGGCTGCAGTAATTGCAGTTTCCTCAAAAGCAAGTTTCACTTAGAAATAACTAATTTTAAGCCTTTGAACTTTTAGCTTCACAGCATGTAAGCAACATCTTTGTCACAATAATACTGTGTCACACACACATGTGCATGTAACAGATCTAACAAAGTAATGTTAAATAAGCAATATTGTAAATACAGGAGATTTTATTGAAAACTAACACAAAATTTGTTCTCGCATGAAGGATCTTGAACTAAAATGTATGTGGAGCAATAATTGTAATACAGTATGAAGAGAAAACATTTCTTTTATAAAGTAAGTTATTCCAGATGATTATATTCAATTTAGATGATGGATGGAGAATTTAAACTATTATCTCTTCCCCAAGTAGCCTAAGATGAGATAATCAATATTTTAAAAAGAGAAGAACACAGAACATGGAGTCGGGTAACACAGGGAAAGGAGTCCTGGGGTTTCTTTAGAAGTTTCTTAGTAGAATCCATAGCCTGGCTGGGCGCGGTGGCTCATGCCAGCACTTTGGGAGGCCGAGGCAGGCAGATCACGAGGTCAGAAGTTCAAGACTAGCCTGGCCAACATGGTGAAACCCCGTCTCTACTAAAAATACAAAAAAATTAGCTGGGCATGGCCCAGCTACTCGGAAGGCTAAGGCAGGAGAATTGCTTGAACTGGGACCTGGGAGGCAGAGGTTGCAGTGAGCCGAGATTGCGCCACTGCACTCCAGCCTGGGCTACAGAGCGAGACTCCATCTCCAGAAAAAAAAAAAAAAAAGTCCATAGCCCCATAGCCTAATATCTGCCACAGCAAGATGGGAGATAGCAGCCACAGCCACAGCCCAGGGCACCATGGTAGTTACTATAGTAGCATATGATGTTAGGAGTGGGAGATTCAGTCAGGGGTCAGGGAACCCAGATGCTCAGTCTGAATGTCACTATTTGCCCAGGGCCTTTTATCACTTACAGCGGCGAGTGAGGCAAACTGCAAAAAGTGCTGGACTCATAGTTTGCTCTAGTTTACATTAGAAAACTTCTTTAGTCTCTTGTTTCTTTAGGCAAAAAGTTCTCCTGAGCTAGATTTTTTTTTTTTTTTTCAGTTTAAGAGTCGCACAACCAAACCATGTGATTTTAATTATAATCAATTGCCATGTTTGCAAATCTGAATCAAATTATGCTAGTTAGTTAAAATTATTTTGCCGAGTTATATGGAATTTCAAAAGAATGCTGGCTGATCATGTGAGTATTTAGGTGGCTGGGCAAATGTTTTAACCAAAGTAAGAATTCTGTCAAAATGCTGGCTGATCATGTGAGTATTTAGGTGGTTGGGCAAATGTTTTAACCAAAGTAAGAATTCTGTCAAAACACAGTTTCTCTTCTGCCTATTAATGGTATATAAAACTATATGGTTATACTGACACAGCATATATTTAAATGCCATAGTAAAGGCACCTGTACTACCATCTGTAATTATGTTACTTTTAAAATTATGTCTGGGAAATTTTAAAACTTCATTATAGAAGGAAACATTAGGTCAGGCGCAGTGGCTCACGCCTGTAATCCCAGCACTTTGGGAGGCTGAGGTGGGTGGATCATGAGGTCAGGAGTTCGAGACCAGCCTGGCCAACACAGTGAAATCCCGTCTCTACTAAAAATACAAAAAAATTAGCTGGACGTGGCGGCACATGCCTGTAATCCCAGGTACTCAGGAGGCTGAGGCCGGAGAATCACTTGAACCCAGGAGGCGGAGGTCGCAGTGAGCTGAGATCGTGCCACTGCACTCCAGCCTGGGTAACAGAGCTAGACTCTGTCTCGAAAAAAAAGAAAAAAAGAGAAACATTGATATATATTTGTTTTTCTAACCAGGTGTTACGTTAACAGAGTGATCTTTCCACAGAGAGTGGATAGTCTCTGGCAGAAATTTTTGCTTTTCTCTGTCACAGTATGTCCAATTTATTTGCACCAACCTGGGGTTCCTCTTTCCACAGTACAAATAAAGGTCTGGAGAATCCTCCATCCATTCTCCCACTTGGTTCCTGGTGTAATTTGGATATTTGTCCCTGTCAAAATCTCACATTGAATTATAATACCCAATGCTTGATCTGGGGCCTCATGGGAAGAATTTGGATCATGAAGGCTGATGGCTCATGACTTGGTGCTGTCTTCATGATAGGGAGTTCTTGCAGGGTGTGGTCATTTGAAAGTGTGCGGCACCTTCCACTCATTCTCTCTCACTTGCTTCCATTCTTGTCACATGATGTGCCTGCTCCCTCTTTGCCTTCCACCATGACTGGAAGCTTCCTGAGGTCTCTCCAGAAGTCGATGCTGCTATGCTTCCTATTCCCTGTATAGCCTGCAGAACCATAAGCCAATTAAACTTCTTTTCTTGTAAATTACTCAGCCTCAGGTATTTATTTATAGCAACGCAAAAATGCCCTAACACAGAAAATTGGTAGTGAGGAGTGGGGCACAGCTATAAAGATACCTGAAAATGTGGACGCATCTTTGAAACTGGATAAGAGGTAGGGGTTGGAAGAATTTGGAGAGCTCAGAAGAAGACAGGAAGATAAGGCAAGGTTTGGAACTTCTTAGAGAATCATTAAATGGCTGTGACCAAAATTCTGATAGTGATATGGACAGTGAAGGCCAGACTGATGAGGTCTCAGATGGAAATGAGGAAATTATTGGCAACTGGAGCAAAGGTCACACATGTTATGCCTTAGCAAAGAACTTGGCTGCATTCTGTTCATGACCTAGGGATCTGTGGAAGTTTTCACTTGAGAGTAGTGACCTAGGGTATCTGGCAAGAAATTTCTAAGCAACAAGGCATACAAGCTGTTGTCTTGGCTGCTCCTAACAGCCTAAACTCAGATGCAGGAGCAAATAAATGACTTAAAGTTGGGATTTATGTTTAAACAGGAAGCAGAGCACAAAAGTTTGGAAAAGTTGCAGCCTGGTTATGTGTCAAAAAAAGAAAAATGTTTTTCTGGAGAGGAATTCAAGCAGGCTGTGGAGCAACCACTTGCTAGAGATATTTGCAAAGGAGCCAAGTGCTAATAGCCAAGACAACGAGGAAAAGGCCTCAAGAATATTTCAGAGACCTTCACGGCAGCCCCTCCCATCACAGGCCCAGAAGCCTAGCAGGAAAGAATAGTTTCCTGGACCAGGCCCAGTGCCCTGCTGCCCCTGTGCAGCCTTAGAACAATGCTCTCCACATACCTGCTATTCCAACTCCAGTCTTGGCTCAAAGGGGCTCACATATAGCTCAGGCTGCTGCTCTGGATAGTGCAAGCCATAAGCCTTGGTGGCTTCCAATGGTGTTAAGCCTGCTGGTTCACAGAGTGCAAGAGTGGTGGATTCTTGGTAACCTCTGCCTAGATTTCAAAGGATGTATGAAAAAGCCTGAGGGTCCAGGCAGAATCCTGCTACAGCATGGGGCCTCCACAGAGAAACTCTAGTAGGGTAGTGTGGAGGGGAAATATGTGGTTGGAGGCTTCACACAGAGTCCGCATTGGGGCACTGCCTAGTAGAGCTGTGAAAAGGCCATCTCCCTCCAGATGGTAGTCTGTGCCTAGAAAAGCTACAAGAACTCTGCAACGACCTATGAGAGCAGCTACCAGGACTGCACCATGCAAAGCCACAGGGGTGGAGTTGTCCAAGGCCTTGGTAGCCCACTCGTTGGACCAGTGTGCCCTGGATGCAGGATATGAAGTCAAAGGAGATTATTTTGGATTTTTAAGATTTAATGACTACCCTGTTGGGTTTCAAACTTGCATGAGGCCTGTAGCCCATTTCTTTTGACCAATTTCTCCCTTTTGAAATGGGAATGTTCACTCAATGTCTATACCCCCATTGTATCTTGGAAGCAGATAACTTTTTTTTTTTAATTTTACAGGCTCATAGGTGCAAGGGATTTGCCTTGTCTCAGATGAGACTTTGGAGTTTTGAGCGAATACTGGAATAAGTTAAGACTTAGAGGGTCTGTTGGGAAGACATAATTATATTTTGCAATGTGAGAAGGATATGAGATTTGGGGGAGGCCAGGGATGGAATGATATAGTTTGGCTATGTGGTCCCACCCAAATCTCATTAATACCCATTGCTGGAGGTGGGCCTTGGTTAGAGGTGTTTGGATCACAGAGGCAGATTCCTTATGGCTTGGTGCTGTCGTTGTGATAGTATGATAGCAAGTGCTCATAAGAGCTGGTCATTTGAAAGTATCTGGCACCTCCCTGCTCTGCATTTGCTCCTGCTTTTGACACATGATGTGCCTTCTCCCTCTTCACCTTTTGCCATAATTGGAAGCTTCCTGAGCCACCCCCCAGAAACAGATGCCACCGTGCTTCTTGTGCAGCCTGCAGAACCATGAGACGATGAAACCCCTATTCTTACAAGTAACGCAGTCTTAGATATTTCTTTACAGCAATGCAAGAATGGCCTAACACAGTTCCTAGTGTCTACAGTTGTCCTGGTGCTCTGGTGTGTTGGGAAAGCTGTTCACTTGCATGCAGTCTTTTGATTCCCATTTAATGCTGTAAAAATGGGTCTCGTTCCTGGAACACTTCCTTGCCAAAAGACAAAAAGCCTATAGGGCTGAGCATGGTGTCTCCTGCCTGTAATCCCAGCACTTTGGGAGGCTGAGGCAGGTGGATCACCTGAGGTCAGAAGTTCAAGATCAGCCTGGCCAACATGGTGAACCCCATCTCTATAAAAATAAAAAAATTAGCTGGGCGTGATGGCGGATGCCTGCAATCCCAGCTACTCAGGAGGCTGAGGCAGGAGAATCCCTTGAATCTGGAGGTGGAGTCTGCAGTGAGCCGAGATTGCACCACTGCGTTCCAGCCTGGGAAACAGAGAGAGACTCCGTCAAAAAAAAAAAAAAAGCCTATATAATCAGTGCCAGGTTTATCATCTTATGTGGGGATACATTCCCTGTTTGAAGCTCAGTGTGTGCCTAAGATTGTAAGTCAATGGCTCTCAGGCAAGACGTGCTCCTAGCTTTCAGTATCTCAGACTCCATGGGTGATGGGGAGGGGTCCTTTTACTGTGGCTCCAGAGGGGCGTGCATAGTCTCATTGCCTTGTGTGGCAACCTGGGGACCTGCTAGCTATGAGGGATGGGCACACACTGTTGGAGATGCTCTCACCTTGTCTCTTCTGATGTGAGTAAAAGCATTGCTCCATCCTGTGCTTGATGCTGTTGTGTTTCCCTTGGCAACTCTGTTACCAAGATGCGGTGGGCAGAAGTGTTTGGACTTTTATTCCTAATGCTGGCATTGTGATGAGCTTTGCTATCCTCCGGGAAGTGGGAGTCCTCCTCTGGTATTGAGAACCCGGCACAGTGTTGTACACACCATAGAGTGAGGTATTTGCATAAAGCAGCTGAAAATGGACACAAGGAACACATAATTACATATGTGAGTTTCAAATTCTGTTCAGAAGGCAGCTGGATGAAGCAGGTGCCTAATGCAGAGAGCAAACTCCTCTCTCTTTTTTCCTTTTTTTCAGACACGGTCTCACTCTGTTGCACAGGTTGGAGTGTAGTGACATGATCTCGGCTCACTGCAACCTCTGCCTCCCAGATTCAAGTGATTCTCCTGCCTTAGCCTCCCGGAGTACCTGGGATTACAGGTGTGGACCACCACGCCCAGCTAACTTTTGTATTTTTAGTAGAGATGGGGTTGCACCATGTTGGCCAGGCTGGTCTCCAACTCCTGACCTCAGGTGATCTGCCTGACTCGGCCTCCCAAAGTGCTGGGATTACAGGGCATCAGCCACTGCTCCCAGGCCACAGAACACCTCTCTCTAGTGAAAGAGCTTAGATTCTCTCCACGAAGAAGCTATGGATCAGATTAGGCTTTAAGATGAACAGCATTTGAAGTTACTTCTCACTGACAGGCTGGATAGCAGATGTAAGAAGCAAAAGAGGTGGATTTGAAAAAAGCGAATAGAGAAGACACAGTGATGTGTCTAGTTGACTGAAACATAGCTACACAATGATATTCACATGTAATTGCTTGAAGGATAGCATAGCTAAATATGGCTGAAGTAATGCATATATACATCATGTATTAAGCAGTTATTGTATTCCATTTTGAAGAAATGGTTTTGATCTGTTTAACAGAATGATCAAACAGTGATGCATATAATTTGTTTCTCAGTCTATTCACAGTCATAATATAGATGAGTGAGACACTGGGAATGTCCATATTTCCTCTTATGCAAAAGCTATGCTCTATCCTGAGTACTCCACACAGAGCATACAAACAGACAGCCAATACTCTGGGCAAAATAACTTTACTTGTATATCAAGACTTTTGTGATAGTTCATTCCTACTTCCACATTCTGCTATAAAAAATAAGAAATTCTAGAAAGACATGAAATTTTCAACAATATTCATTGTCATTCATTTATTTATTCAAAATATTTATTCAACTATTCTAGCTGCAGGGCTGTGATCCTTTACCAATGATAGTGTGTGGAATAATATGTTTTTTATTATTCGTTACTTGAGAATGTGTCAGTTAAGCAAGAGACTTTGAGAAAAATCCACTGTATCAGATAAAACACTGGAGGAGGATATTTTAAATCAGTTGCTGATGTAGTAAAATGGGGCTTCTTAAAATGTGGGAAAAAATACATTTCCCACATCATGCCATTAAAAGTTTTAAAAATAATGAATACTTTTCTTTGAACTCTCTGGAGTGCTTGCATCACATGTGTTGATATTTAAGAATATTGTGTGAATCATACATAGAATGTTGAGAAACATTGCTCCTCACTGATGTTTTATGAATTGGAGATTCCTATTCCTTATTATGTTGGCTTGGAGAAGAAAGCGAGAATAATTAAGGCCAGGTGCAGTGGCTCATGCCTGTAATTCCAGCACTTTGGGAGGCCAAGGTAGGTGGATCACTTGAGGTCAGGAGTTCGAAACTAGCCTGGCCAACATGGTGAAACTCAGTCTCTACTAAAAATACAAAAAATTAGCCAGGAATGGGGGCGTTTGCCTGTAATTCCAGCTACTTGGGAAGCTGAGGCAGGAGGATCGCTTGAACCCAGGAGGTGGAGATTGCAGTGAGCTGACATCGCACTACTGCACTCTAGCCTGGGCAACAAGAGTGAAACTCTGTCGGAAAAAAAAAAAAAAAAAAGCTAGAATAATTCAAAAAAGCAGTTTTGTTTTCTTTAAATTAGAAATTGGATGAACAAGGTTAATATGTCCCAATGTAAGTGAAAGGCAGACCTGAGATATGTGTTGTGCACTTTTGCTATAGAACTGAGAGGAGCAGCAAGAAGTGTGGAATGCAGAATGGACAATTTCTATCCCCCTGAAGGCACAGATCTGAATGAGACAACCTAGCTGTGGGGTTTTAGAAAGATAGCCCTAGCATATGTTAACGGGAAATGGGACTATTATTGTGTGAAATGACGTTTTTCTTGCTTATGTATAGGTAATAATGCTGCCTGTAGGTACATTTGAAAGTAGCTTTTACACCCATGTTATTATAATGCACTGATGATTATATGCTTATCTTTTATTAGTATTATTATTATACTTTAAGTTTTAGGGTACATGTGCACAATGTGCATGTTTGTTACATATGTATCCATGTGCCATGTTGGTGTGCTGCACCCATTAACTCGTAATTTAGCATTAGGTATATCTCCTAATGCTGTCCCTCCCCCCTCCCCCCACCCCACAACAGTCCCCGGAGTGTGATGTTCCCCTTCCTGTGTCCATGTGTTCTCATTGTTCAATTCCCACCTATGAGTGAGAACATGCAGTGTTTGGTTTTTGGTCCTTGTGATAGTTTACTGAGAATGATGTTTTCCAGTTTCATCCATGTCCCTACCAATAAACATACGTGTGCATGTGTCTTTATAGCAGCATGATTTATAGTCCTTTGGGTATATACCCAGTAATGGGATGGCTGGGTCAAATGGTATTTCTAGTTCTAGATCCCTGAGGAATCGCCACACTGACTTCCACAATGGTTGAACTAGTTTACAGTCCCACCAACAGTGTAAAAGTGTTCCTATTTCTCCACATCCTCTCCAGCACCTGTTGTTTCCTGCTTTTTTAATGATGGCCATTCTAACTGGTGTGAGATGGTATCTCACTGTGGTTTTGATTTGCATTTCTCTGATGGCCAGTGATGATGAGCATTTCTTCATGTGTTTTTTGGCTGCATAAATGTCTTCTTTTGAGAAGTGTCTGTTCATGTCCTTTGCCCACTTTTTGATGGGGTTGTTTGTTTTTTTCTTGTAAATTTGTTTGAGTTCATTGTAGATTCTGGATATTAGAAAATTTTATTTAAGAACTGGCAATGCACAGATTTGGAGTTCTGTTTCTAGATTCATTTCATTCTAATTACTGGAAAAGATATATTGTTTGCTGTATTCATTAAATCATGATACAAACTTTTAATCCCATTATCTAGTTGTATAACTGGTTTTTTAAATTTCCCTAATAAATATGGTTTCCTTAATGTCAATAGTTTATTTTTACAGATTAACTGAGAAGTTTGATTTTCATACAATGTGGTCAAAACTCACTAAAACTCTTTCGTTTGGAAAAAATGTAAAACCCAATTAGAATATTCTGTTATCAGGTATAAATAGTACACAAATACCAGTTTTATAAAGTATACAACTAGATAAAATTTAGTAATATTACAACAGAAACAATCTTGAATATTCATGAAAAGATGCTCTCTCCCAATATAGCAGCATGCCTAGAATACTTTAGGAGCTGTTGCATGAATGCATTGAAATATGAAATGAACTTCATTATCAAAATCACCTATTATAAAGAGATTTCCTGTGAAGACATCCAGGTTCCCAGACATGGCACAGCACTTCCTTTATACCATTTCACGCTGGATATAGGATCTATATCAACAACATCAGGCAACTGAAAGGCTTCATAGTGATAAAGCTACCAGAAGGCAGACAACTTGGAAAACTTATGGAAGCCACAACTTAAAATGTGTGTGTGTTTCTGTGTACTCTGGAGAAACAAGGACCGTCAGCAGCATGCAGCCACCAGACTTAGGTGTGTAGCTTGTCAAGCTACAAGTAGAAATTATTTGAAGAGAAAGCAATCAACTGTGTCCCTACGGAAGCTCCGTTTTAAATAGTGTGAGAAATATATAGAAGGACAAAAAATAGGAAAATGAAATAAGATGTAGTGTCAACCCCTTGGGATAGTAATTATGCACCGGTTTCCATCTTACCGTCATCCACATGCAAAGTTGACAATGAAAATAATAAACATGAAAACACACTATATTTGCAAACAGACTAAATTTATTTAAAGGACTTAAGAATCAAAGGGAAAATTTAATTGCATTTTAAAACATATTCTTTATCATCTTGCACAACAAAACCAGAGAAAGATAGCATCTGTAGTTCTTTGATAATAGCCTAGTTTAGGTTTCTGCTATGTTGAAGACACAGGATCAGATGAACAAGAGCAGCATGAGAATCCAAGTTTCACAAGCAGACAAATATGGTGAGCTCTAGAATTGTTCAGTAGAAACCATATGACCAATATCTTCCATAGCAAGATGGGCAGCAGTAGCCATTTCCATAGCCTCCATAGCCACGATAACCACAGCCATAGCCACGATAACCACAGCCATAGCCACAGCCAAGCCCACCATACCCATAGCCACCATAATAGTTGCTGTAGTAAATCATGGTGTCAGAAATGGATGGTTCAGGTGTAGAAGAGGATGTTCTTGAATTTGAACATCTCCATCTTCACTGGTCTTTTATACTTCCTCAGTAGTAGGTGTGGCAAATCACAGGCAATGTTGCTCTTATTATGAATTATTTTGGGTTGACCGCTAACACCGCCAAGGCAACACTCTCATAAATCTCTTATTTCATTAGGCATAGTGAAGCCTTCATAGCTAGCATTCCTCTAGTGTTGTGTCAAGATTTTCACAATCAAAGAATGTGATTTGAATGATAGATGTTTTTTTTAACCTGGTTTTAAAATCCTTTTTTCCTGAGAGCACATACTAAAATTTCATGATGAGATTCTATGAAATAACAGAAACTATGCAAATCTCATCTGATTCAAATTGGTTTTGACTTGTTAATTCCCTCATATTCATCTACCAGTTGCAGTTGAAGAAGTCTGTCTGCATGGCTTTGGGGAGCTAGACGTGCCTAAGGGGCAAGTCTTTCGAGTATGAGATCTGTAATATTGCCCAATATTTCTTCAGAGATAGAACAGTTTATCTCACTTTGAATTCAGGTAACATTTTTACAAGATACAACTTTACAAACCTATGAATACACTTTATTTTACTGTTATACCAAATTCTATCTTGATTCATTATTTCCACTAAATGGCAAAACATTTATTCCTGTCCCTTCCAGGTAAACGCAACAAAATACAATCACTTTCTGGTTGTCAGTATTAAAATACAATTGCAGTAAAGACATTACCACTCCTCATTCTCTGCCTGATGTGTGCTTCGATGTGCGGTGGTATGCTGTTGGTTTTGAGGAGGACCATACCTGTTCTGCACTGACACCTGTGCGTGGCGTAACACATACTGCCATTTTCCATTGCCATAAAAATAAAACTCTGTTCAATCCATTACCTAGCATGAAGTGTCACATCCTTGGGTCTCTACAGCCAGAACAGTCTTTGGTTGTAGTAAGGAAATCAATGAGTCTCCACTCAGATCCACCTGGGTGAGAACCAATCATTGTATCTCCACCTGCTTGTGCTATGTGCTTGGGGGAACTCGGTAGGACTTGCCCCTTCTCAGTAAAACCAGGATGTGACTTTCTGTGTTTTTAGATGTACATCCTCAGTGCAGAGTTTCTCTTCCCTTCAGCTTCAAAGACATAATGCCCCTAAATGAGAACGTAAGCATGCCTGAGTTCTCTTACCCAATTGATCAACTCTCTACTGAAGCTTCTATCCAGAAAAACAGGGATGGGATGAAATAAATAAAGACAGCAAAATTTATTCTAGTATTCTGGTTCCTACTATGAACCAAACACTATTCTAAGTGTCTGGTATGTATCAAAAGATTTGATTCTCTAAATTTCCTTGTGGGGTAGGTATCATTATTACAATCCCATTTGCAGATAGGGCAGCTGAAGCATGTAGTTAACAGTGGTCAGACAGCTATGGATAGTGGAGGTAAAATTTGAGCCTAGAAAGCTCATTACAGATATTTTACTCTTATTTACTATATTCAACTCACTCTTATAAAGTCATCTTACTAAGAATATAAGTCTAGAGGGCTATTTGACTTAATCATTCAATTTAGCTCTGATCTTCACTGCTTTGAAAAAAGATTAGGCTATAGTAACATGTTCCTCATAGTCTCATATTTTGCCAAAGACTTCTTGTTTGATGGTGGAAATATAGTAGGTTGCATGAAAAGATATTTCTGCCAGTATTATTGTTTTAAATATGAAAATACCTATACTCACTTTTGAGCCAGAACACAAATATAACAAATGCCTTGAAATTTCAGGAAAATTTTTATAAAAATACAGTTTTATAAATAAAATGAAATCTCATTGATTATGAATTTGAAACTATGGGAAAGAACTATTGTTTTAAAACAGTCACAAAAGGAAATATTGATATGAGAAAGAAAAGTATAGTTTTCTCATGCCTGGTATTTTAGAATTTCAAACTATTGGCTTTGTGTCAACAGTCTCTGGAAGCTGAGTGATACTTTCTGGCTTTGAAAAGAAAACCATCTCTCATGCGAAAATGAGAAGAATTCCTAAAGGAAAACAATGGGTTTGGAGCAGCAGGGAAGAGATGGAGAAACTCAAGGTCAAGGGAGATTACCATGACCTGTTGAACGTCAGCAAAAATAAGGTTAAATTATTGGTTGTTTAGAACAGGTCAGTGTGTTTACTAAAATGCTATTTCTTGCCATAAAGCCTGGTTGGAAAAATGGTAATTTGAATGTCTGGTGTGAGTAGAGTTTTAAAGATCAGACAGTTGACGCTCATTAAAGATGCACAAATGTTTCAGATGTGGCTAAACAATAGAAAATGTTCTAAATGCCACAAAACCACGATTGAAAACAAATTACTCATGCTGGTCCTTCAAATTAGCCAATGGCATGACTTGTGTGTGGTTCCCACCTACACTGAGGCATATAAAAGGCCCTCTGTAGGGGAAGTGTCCATACTGAAGTCGCCTACACTTCCTCCTACCCAAGGACAACCTCCACAACCAACACCATGTGTGGCAGCTACTACGGAAACTACTATGGCACCCGTGGCTATGGGTGCTGTGGCTATGGAGGCCTGGGCTGTGGCTATGGAGGCCTGGGATATGGCTATGGCTATGGAGGCCTGGGCTGTGGCTATGGCTCCTGCTGTGGCTGTGGCTTCCGCAGACTGGGCTGTGGCTATGGCTGTGGCTATGGCTATGGCTCCCGCTCCCTCTGTGGCTATGGCTATGGATGCAGCTCTGGCTCTGGCTACTATTATTGAGGACGCCATGGGAGACTCTCACCCTCTATCCTGTGATACTGAGATTCACTAATTCTGAAGCCCACATGTTCTGAGATTTTCCCTTGAGTGATGATATCCTGCAGTGGAAGTCTAATATGGTCCGTTGTTGAGCTACCATCTAACCTACAAATATCTTGAATTTCCATCATGAAATGGGATAAAGTAAAATTCACCTGTCAGTTCGCCTTTCATCAGAATGATGGTGTCACAGCATCTGCCTTGATGACTTTTATGATGGAGTTTTTTCTCTGTTCACCTAATAAACACATTTAATCCAGAAAAGAAACCTGGTGTTTATGTCAATCATTTAATATTTAAAATTTCTTACCAATAGTTTTTGTTTCGGTTTGCATGAAAGCTAATAATTAAATTCTTTGGGAGATATTTTTCTTACAATTTCTAGAGAGGTTTCTTTACCAATTCAAAGTTCAATTGTTTTAGAAAAGTAACCTTTTTAATAAATTTCAGTTTCCTCCTTTGCTTCTACGGGAAGAATATATGTTGTGCTGAGTAATTCTCAATACTAAATTAAGTACATATCATTTATATGTTGGGTTATGCATTGCCTGCTGTCTGTCACATAATAAAGAAAAAATTTAATTTTCCCAAGCCTTCTTGTGCATATCTCCTAAAATAAATGAATGCTTGTTACTATATCCTTCACTTTGAATCTTCCATTTTAAAGAAACTATTTTTTAATGAGACATAACCAAAGAAATAGTTTTATAATCTGGTATGCTCTAAGCTAGTAATAGGTTATAAAGCTATTTGACCTGCATGGTGGGCCATAGTAATTAAATAAAAACACGATTTCAGGTATAAACCGAGAAGCTTCAAAGTCTCACAAGGCTGCAATTCAAGATCTTAAATGGGGCTGTGATTGTACCCAGGGCTTAGCTGGGGAAGGATCCATTTCCACGGTCATGCCTTTGTTAGCAGAATTCAGTTCCTTGCAGTTGTAGGACTAAAGGGCTCATTTTCTTGTTGGCCATTTGTTGCAGTGCCTTGCAAGCTATCTTTTGGAGGCTACCCTCAGCTCCAAAAGGATGTTCACAGTTCCTTGTCAAAGAGGTTTCGAAACATAATTGCTTGTTTTGCAAAACCAGCAAGGGAGGGCAAGAGACTCCAGCAAGATGGGTAGTACAGTCTTATGTAACGTAATCACATAAGCACACATAATCATAAACATTCACCATATTCTATTGGCTAAAAGCAACAGGTCTCACCCTCACTCACAGAGAGGGGCTTACACGAGAGTACTGACATCTGGAGGCAGGAATCACGGGGCATGTTGATTCTTCTCATTGCAAATTCAATGCATACAGTAGTTTTCCCTTAACCATAATTTCAGTTTCTGCAGTTTCAGTTACCCAAGATCAGCCACTGTGAGAAAATATTAAAATATTTTGAAAGACAGAGAGAGAGAGAGAGAGAGAGATGGGTGGGGAGAGAGAAAGACCGTATTTATATAACTTGTTTTTACAGTAATTGTTATGCGTTCCTTCTATTATTAGATATTGTTGTTAATCTCTTACTGTGACTGTTTTGTAAATTAAACTTTATCACAGGTATGTGTGTATACAGAAAAAACATACTATATATAGGCTTTGTTACTATCATGGTTTCAAGCATTCACTGGGCATCTTGGAACTTATCCTTTGGGATAAGGGGGGACTACTATACACCCTTCATAATAGGAATTAGGAAGTTGTCCTTCATTTTAAGTGCTCTTTGACAATTTGTACAATATTGGGATTGCTTTGTCTTTAAATATTTGGTAGAAGTCTCCTGAGAAATCATCTGGGTTTGGGCTTTTTTTTGTTGTTAATTTTTATTTTTCTTCTTTATTTAAAAACTCTGTTCCTTAAAGTCTTTTTTAAAAAAACTTTGGCCGGGCGCTGTGGCTCACACCTGTAATCCCAGCACTTTGGGAGGCCTAGGTGTGCAGATCATGAGGTCAGGAGATTGAGATAATCCTGGCCAAGATGGTGAAACCCTGTCTCTACAAAAAATACAAAAATTAGCTGGGTGTGGTGGTGGGTGCCTGTAATCCCAGCTACTCAGGAGGCTGAGGCAGGAGAATCGCTTGAACATGGAAGTCGGAGCTTGCAGTGAGCCGAGATTGCGTCACTGCACTCCAGCCTGGGGAGAGAGTGAGACTCAGTCTAAAAAAAAAACCCAAACAAACAAACAAAAAACAAAAACAAACAAAAACACTTTTATTTTAGGTTCGGGGTACACATGCAGGTTTGCTACTTAGGTAAATTTGTGTCACAGTGTCATAGGGGTTTGTTGTACAGATTGTTTCATCACCCAGGTAATAAGCTAATACCCATTAGTTGTTTTTCCTGCTTCTCTCTCTCCTTCCACCTTCCACCCTCCGCTAGTCCCCATTGTGTGCCCTCTATGTGTCCGTGTGTTCTCATCGTTTAGCTCCCACTTATAAGTGAGAACATGCGGTGTTTGGTGTTCTGTTCCTGGGTTAGTTTGCTGAGGATAATGGCCTCCACCTCTACTCATGTCCCTGCAAAGGGCATGATCTTCGTTTTTATGGCTGCATAGTATTCCATGGTATATGTGTACCACATTTTCTTTATCTAGTCTATCATTGATGGACATTCATGTTGATTCCAAGTCTTTGCTATTGTGCATAGTGTTGTAATGAACATATCCATGCATGTGTCTTTATAATAGAATGATTTATATTCATTTGGGTATATACCCAGTAATGGGATTGCTGGGTCAAATAGTAGTCCTGTATTTAGGTCTTCTAGGAATCACCAAAGTCTTCCACAATGATTGAACTAATTTACATTCCCACCAAGTGTATAAAAGCATTCCTTTTTCTCCACAACCTCGCCAGTATCTTTTATTTTTTGACTTCTTAGTATTAATAATAGCCATTCTGACTGGTGTGAGATGGTAACTCATTGCGGTTTTGATTTGCATTTCTCTAATGAACAGTAATGTTGAACTTTGTTTCATATGATTGTTGGCTGCATATATGTCTTTTTTGAGGAGGGTCTGTTAATTCTTTTCATTAGCTTTAAGGGAATGAATCTGTTTATGATTTCTAAGTTGAAAGGTGTCCATTTTGGTCATCTGCACTTCTCCAGGACATTATCAATTTATGTACATAGAGCTCTGAAACCCAGTCTCATATAGTGTTTCAAATGTCTTCTGTTTCAATGTTTATTTCCCTCTTACTATTAATTTTGCATATGGTTTTTCGATTTTTTTCCTTGATCAAGTTAGTAGTTTACAAGTTTTGTTAATCTTTCAAATAATAGCATTTCATGTCATTACATGTATTTTTTTTCTTTTTGTACCTCATTAATATCTCCTCTATTTATTATTTTAATCTCTGTGTATTTTTCATTTACTTAATTGTCCCTTGGGAAATATTTGAGCTAAAACATAATTCATATAATTAATGAAATATAATTAATATTTCATAATATTAATTTATTTTCTTCTATTTTTACTGATAACTCATCAGTGCTATGAATTGTTCCTAACCACTTTAAAAATATTTCTCATAGGCCCTGTTACAGATTATTTAAACTATCATTAATTATTGAAAACTCGTAATTATATTTGTTTGTCTTCTTTCAACCAAGAACATTTTTTTAAATATAAGGCTTGCTACCTTCCAGGTTAAAGGATTTTTCTGTTCTTTGTTCTTGTTAGTAGTTATTAATATTGTTGTGTGACATCAGAGAGTACCTTTCCCATTATTTCTGTTTTATAAAACGAATCTTTTCTGCCAGACATTATGTATGACCTTTGTGTGGATGTTCTATGAGAACTGGAGAAAAAAGGTATATTATTTATTATCAGGGCATAAAGGTCATTATTATCAGGGCATAAAGGTCAATCTATATAAATGAGAGCTACCTTTTGAATATATTGTTTAGATCTTATCTCTGCTTGTTTATTTTTTCCACTTGATCTGTCTTGTTCCAAGAGTGCTGCTTATTAGTGTGTTTCTACTTATGTCTCTCAGTGGCATGTATCTGGTATCTGTGTCTACATAAAGGGGGTCTTAGCGTTATCTGGTGCATAAATATACATATATATATAATAGATATCTTGTGATTTGCGTGTCTGCTTGTTAAGTTTTCTTCTTTATCACTTTTAGTGCCTTTTCCCTCATTTCTATTTATCTGATAGTGGAGTTGTTATGTTTTTTATTGGGACGTTTTTCCCAGACACCTTTGTGCATGGCTTTAATTTTGCATTTTGAAATCATTTTGTTTCAGGTGTTTATATAAAACGTATAGTTAGGCTTAGTTCAGCAGCCAAATTTAAAATGTTTATTTTAATTAATTAAATTCACATGTATTGCTATGACTGGTATGTTTGGTCCTATTCTTTATGCTTTAATGAATACCCACAAAAATAAAAAAAAAAATTTAAATGGTATTTTGATGGTTGGTAGTTATATTAGTGGCTATCTGGTTACCTTTGTATATATACTAATTTTCATGTTCTCTGTTCCCTCTTTTTAAATTTAACATTTTATTATCTGACACAATAGCTTATATTAATATTATTTAATTTCCTCTCTTGTCTATGAAACAACAATTAGCTTGTTCTCTTTTCCTCTTCCATTCTTCTTCTATTACCCCTTTATCATTTAGTTGGGTTATAACTACTTTTCCATCACAAAATATTTATGTATTATTAATCCTCGCATCTAATCCCTATATTTGGTAGCACACCAAATTCATATCATCACACACATACATACACACATATATTCACACCAAAACACATATGTTTGTATCCCCACACACTCACAGACACACACGTACACACATATATATTCAATACTTTGCTTAACACTTCCCATTCATCCCTTGATTGGATGATGCTCACCCTCTAGGGTGTTACTCTGTATGGGCTTGTGGATGCAAAAATGTCTACTCTTTGTATGTAGGAAACTGTTGTTCTAATCCATTGACACATGGAGGGCAGCTTTGTTAAATATAAAGATCTTGGATAATGCTTTCTTTTATTAGGTTCTTTAAATGCTTTTCTTTTTGTCTTTCTTTGAATGTCACTTTTGAAAATTCTGATTAATAGCCGAATTCTTTTCCTATTGTAAATTATGTAATTGTTTTCCTGAGAGCTTTGAGTGTTTGTTTATCATTGAAATCTAATATTTTAATAGTATTCATATTATAATTGGTAATCCTAGATTAATATTCACTGTCCCTATTTAGGACATGTCAATAAGAAATTCAAGTGAAAGAAGAAAACAAAACAAAACAAAATTAACACCCAAAATATCATGGCTAAACTGTGAAAAGTAAAGACAGAGGAAAAGATCTTGAAAGCAGCAAGAAAGGCCAGGTGCAGTGGCTAACACCTGTAATCCCAGCACTTTGGGAAGTGGAGGTGGGAGAATCCCTTGAGGCCTTGAGTTTGAGACCAGCCTCTGTAAGATAGTGAGACCCCGTCTCTAGTAAAATTACAAAAAATTAGCCAGGAGTGGTGGTGCTAGTCTGTAGCCTCAGCTACTTGGGAGGTTGGGGCAGGAGAACTTCTTGAACCTGGAGGCAGAGGTTGCAGTGAGAAGAGATCAAGCCACTGAATTCCAGCCTGGGGGACAGAATGAGAACCTGTCTCAAAAAAACAAACAAACGAACAAACAACCCAAAGCCACAAGAGTTTTGAGTTTTACTTTTAAGTCCTTAATCCATCTTGAGTTAATTTTGTATAAGGTGCAAGGAAGGGGTCCTGTTTCAGTTTTCCGCATATGGCTAGCTAGTTCTCCCAGCACTGTTTTTTAAATAGGGAATCATTTTCCCATTGCTTATTTTTGTCAGGTTTGCTGAAAATCAGTTGGTTTTAGGTGTGTGGTCTTATTTCTGAGTTCTGCAGTCTGTCCCATTGAACTTTGTGTCTGTTCTTGTACAAGTACTATGCTGTTTTGATTACTATAGTTTTGTAGTATAGTTTGAAGTTGCGTAGCATGATGCCTCCAGCTTTATTCTTTTTGTTTAGGATTATCTTGGTTATTTGGGCTCTTTTATTGTTTCATATACATTTTAAAATAGTTTTTTCTAATTGTGTGACGAATGTCAACAGTAGTTTCATGGAAATAGCATTGAATCTATAAATTACTTTGGGCAGTATGGCCATTTTCACATTATTGATTCTTCCTATCCATGAGCATCGAATGTTTTTCCATTACTTTGTGTCCTCTCTGATTTCTTTGAGCAGTGGTTTGTAGTTCTCCTTGAAGAAGACTTTCCCTTCCCTTGTTAGCTGCATTCCTAGGTATTTTATTTTCTTTGTAGCAATTGTGAATGGGAGTTCATTCATGATATGACTGTCTGCTTGTCTGTTGTTGATGTATAGAAATGCTAATGAATTTTGCACATTGATTTTGTATCCTGAGATTTTGCCAAAGTTGCTTATCAGCTTAAGAAGCTTTTGGGCTAAAACGATGAGGTTTTCTAAACATAACATCGTTCTTCAGTACGCCAATTGCATTTTTCAGCTCCAGAATTTATCCTTGACACTTTTTAATTATTTTAATCTCTGTTAAGTTTATCTGATAGAATTCCGAATTAATTCTTTGTGCTATCTTCTTTTTTTTTGAGTTTCCTCAACCCATCTATTTTGAATTCTCTCTCTGAAAGGTCACATATCTCTGTTTCTCCAGGCTTGGTTGCCAGTGGCTTATTTAGTTTATTTGGTGGTGTCATGTTTTCCTGGATGGTGTTGTTGCTAGTAGGTATTTTTCAGTGTCTGGGCATTAGAGAGTTAAGTATTTATTGTAGTCCTCACTGCCTCGGCTTATTTGTAGCTGTCCTTCTTGGGAAGGCTTTCCAGATATTTGGAAAGACCTGGGTGCTGTGATCTAAGCTGTTTCTACTTTTGGGGGCACCTTAAGCCCAGTAATTCTGTGGTTCTTGCAGACTCATAGAAGTACTGCCTTGATGGTCTTAGACAAGATCTGGGAGAGTTCTCTGGACTACCAGGCAGAAACTCTTGTTTTCTTCTATTTTTTTTTTTCTCCCAAATATACAGAGTTTTTGTTTCTATTCTGAGTCACTAAAAGCTGGGGGTGGAGTGACACAGGCACCACTATGGCCAACACCACTATGACTGCACTAGGTCAAACCTGAAGCTAGCGCGGTGCTAAGAGTCTCACCCAAGGCCTGCTGTAACCACTCCCTGGCTACTGCCTATGTTTGTTCAGGCCCTGGTGCTCTTCAATCAGCAGGTGGCAAAGCCAGCCAGGCCTGTGTCCTTCCCTTCAGGGCAGTGAAGTTCCCCAAGCCTCAGGTGGGTCTAGAAATGCCATCCGAGAGGCAAGGACTAGAGTCAACAACTTTAGAAGTTTTCCTGGTATTCTATTGTATTGTGGCTGAGCTGGCACTCAAACCACAACACACAGTCCTTCCCACTCTTCCCTTCCCTTTCCAAAGATGAGGAGCCTCATCCTGTAGCCACTGCCACTCCTGGCCATGAGGAGTATTGACAGAGTACCTCCTATATTCCCCTCAGGCCCAAGTTTCCTTAAGTCAGCTGTGGCGAATGCTGCCTTGCCTAGGACTCACCGTTTAGGGCAATGGATTCCTCTCTGGCCTGGGACAGGCCCAGCAATGCCATCCAAGAGTCAAGTCTTAGATTCAGGGACCCCCAAGAGCCTGCTTGGTGCTCTATCCCTTTGTGGCAGTGTTGGTACCTAAGGTGCGAGACAAAGTCCCCTTTATTTTTTCTTCTGCTTTTCTGAAGCCGAAGGAGTTTTGCCCTGTAGCCACCACAGCTGGGAATGTACTGAGTCTCACCTGAAGCCAGCAAATCTCAGAGGCTCACCAAGGCCCTCAATGTAGTACCTGGGTACCACTGCTAGTTATCCAGGACTCAAGGCCTCTTTAGTTAACACGTGATAAATGCTGGGTCCTTTCCTGCAAGGCAGTAGTTTCCCTTCTGACCCAGGGTGTGTCTAGAAATGTTGTCTGCAAGCTAGCCCCTGGAAAGGGGGCCTCACAACTCTGCTGCCCTATTCTGCTGTGGTTGAGCTGGCATCCAAGATACAAGACGAAGTCCTCCCCTCAAAGAGAAGGAAGAGGACTCTTTTGGAGCTGTGAGCTGTGTAGCCCCTAAGGTTATGGAAGAGATGAAGCCAGCATTCCCTTCGCTGCCCAAGCGGTGTCTCAGTATGTTGCATTCTCCCCTCCCCCCCAGTCCACTGGCTCTTTGCCTGGTTCAGCCCTAGGACTTTCCTAGAAGTTGCATTCCTTATGGCCTTGATTGCCTTTCAAGTTTCCTTAGAGAGAGAGAACACTTTGGCCCTTGATGGAGAGGTTTGCAGGCACTCAAGTTTGGACCACTGGGATCAGCGATTCCTGTCTGGTCAGGGCTGGTGTAAATGCTCCCTTGTGCCCATGAGTGTCAGCTGAGTTTGCCCTGGCTTTCCTTTCTGCTCTAACAGAACAGCACTGAGTTTAATGCCTCACGATTGCTGTGTTCTGTGTCCTCCAGCAACCAGAGATGCTCTCTGCACCAGGCTGCCCTTGTTGGGGATGTGGGGAGGGTTGGCATCAGCAATCCAGGACTGTCTCTTCTATCTGTTCAGTACCTCTTTCAGCAGTATGAAGTTAAAACCAAGTACTATGAGTGTTTACCTTATTTTTGGTTCTTATGAAGGTGTTTTTTTTTTTTGTGTGTGTAGATAGTTGTTAACTTGCTGTCCTTGTTGGGGAAGGGGAGGCAATTGGTGGAGCTTTCTATTTTGCCATCTTGCTCTGCCTCTGACTCTCATTTATTTCTTTAAGCATGGTTTCCTTTTGTACTTTGAACATATGTAAATGGCTAAAATATTTGTCTGGTATGTCTGCCATCTGGATGCTCTCAGAGACAGTTTCTGTTGCTTGATTTTTCACTAGCATATGGGTCACGTCTTCCTGTTTCTTGCATCTTCTCTCTCTCTCTCTCTCTCAACTGGACATTTTAGATTTTATATTGTAGAAACTCTAGATATTCTCTCCCCCCTACTCCAGAGCTTGTGGTTTCCTTATTTGCTTACAGACTAGGCTGGGCTATGTTATTGGGTTCAGCATGAAACTTTTGATGTTATTCCTTAAAAGGCACAGCTACAGCATGTGTACTGTATTTCTGAGGTTTTGTCTGAACCCTTTTAGATTTTCTCTTTCCTTCCTCTCTCCGATAAGCAGTTGGACTTTGTTGGTATTACACTCAGCTGTTAGGCACAATAATTTTTAGGGGATTGTGTCATTATTTTTGACAATGCTCTTGGATATAAACTGCTTCACAATCTGATTCAATTAAATTTAGACTCATAACACAATTTGAGCATAAAATTCATAATTGTTGTTTATAGTAGCTCTGCTGTATCTTAGATCTCTTGAACTTATTCATCTTATAACTGAAGGTTCATACACTTTGAATAACATTTCTCATTTCCCCCAATTTCCAGTCTTGGCAACTACCATACTACTCTGTGTCTTACCAGTTTACTAACAGAGTAGATATTAAGGGTTCTCACCATAGGGGTGGAAAAGGTAATCATGTAAGGTTACAGATATATTAATTAGGTTGTTTGTGGTAATTATTTTAATATATATGTGTATGTGTGTGTATAAAATCCCATTGCATATATTAAATACATACATTTTTATTTGTCAATGACACCTCAATAAAGCTGGAAAAAATGAATAAATTTGAATTCTTTGTCAAAGTTTTTGAGGCCAGTCTGAAATCTGCTCTGAACCCAGAAGGGCTTCTCCTGGCTATCTTTTCTGGTTCTCTCTGATACACTTGCTGGCCTATGGTTTAGTTGGTTGCTTTCAGGGTATATTAGTCCATTCTCACACTGCTGATAAAGACATACCCGAGACTGGGTAAGTTATAAAGAAAAAGAGGTTTAATGAACTCACAGTTTCACATGGCTGGGGAGACCTCACAATCATGACAGGAGGCAAAAGGCACATCTTACATGGCAGCAGGCGAGAGAGAATGAAAGCTAAGTGAAAAGGAAAACCTCTTATAAAATCATCAGATCTTGTGAGACTTATTCACTACCACGAGAACAGTATGGGAGAAACCACCCGCATGATTCAATTATCTCCCACTGGGTCCCTCCCAAAACACATGGAAATTATGAAAGCTACAATTCAAGGTAATATTTGGGTGGGAACACAGCCAAACCATATGACATGGTGAAACCAGTTTTCTCTTAACTACTTATCACCAAAATCGCCATTGTTTCAAAGTATAAACTTAAGTTAAATCTTCTACACACTCTTCTAAATCAACTAGTTCACTTGAGAAAAGATTCAGATCTCTATGTTCTTATGGCTTGCCTTTTGCCTGTGCAAAATATTGAAGCAACTACTCTAGAACTGTGAATAGGAACAACTACTTGCTTATTCTCTCATAGAGACATAGCATCATTACTAGCACTCTCTGGGTTTGGGCAGTAGCTTCTAGTTTTTTAAGCTTGCAATATCTGTCATGAAAAATCTCTCTTATGAATGATCAGGGTGGTGGAGAGAGTGATAGGAGCTTAAGATAACTGGCCTGTCATGCCTTTGGTAGATCCCTGGCACTAAAAGTGGGAAAAAGGTAGAGGAATAGAGACACATACCTCTTGGTCAGATTCATTTGGACTTTAGCCACTGCCACACAGAACTGGACAGCCTGAGATAATGCTAATCACCCGCACACAGAGGAGAGATACTGTAGCCTTTCAGATGGGGATAGAAGAAGCACTATAAATTGGTCTCACTACCCAGAGTGGTGGGTCTGTCATGGTGAGCTGGAGGAGGAAGTATTAAAAGAGCTGATTGTGAACAAGTGAATGAAGTCTCTCACTAACCCTATATTTAGTAGATTTTCTTGAATAAATGTGTCTTTATTTGCTGTGTGGCCTTAGGATAATTACCAAAGACTTTAATTTTTCTAAAGTATATAGTAAGTCTGATGAGGGCCTGATATTTGATGAGCAGTTTTCTGAGTATGATGGGTTATTGAGTCCAAAGTCAGGTTTTACAGAGTTCTTACTCTGGCTTTTTTGACCATGCTAAAATAGGACATTCTGGGAATCTGACTCCTAAGATTCCTGCCCACTATGGCAGGACAAAAGCCAAGGCTGTGACAAAGATGCTTTCTTCAGTCTCCCTTCAGTTTCACTGCCTGTCAATACTTGGAGATGTCAGAGTGATACGGCTCTATATGTTGTCTGTCTTTAATTGATGAAGAATTAAAAAAAATTCTTTATTATTGTTTCATATAGATGTTTTAAAAAATCATGTATTTGGAAGCTAGTTAAGAGTTTAGCTAACTTCATACTATAATAGCCATTAACAAAGTAATTTTGTATGAATATTTTATTAGTTGTAGAAACTCCAAATTCTGACATTAGTCACTAACAGATTAGAAGATATTTTTGCTTTATATTTTTATCAATGTCGACTGATAAATAATAAGTAGAGTGAATAAAGAACAGCTTTGCTTAACTTGAGCACGGCTGGCAAACAGAAGTCTATATTTTTCAGCTTGTATTTTGGGTCAGACTTGTGTTTTCAAGAAGAAAGTATTACCTGAGGTAGCAGATACTGACCTTGATAAAAGGTTCACAGAAACATACTTAAATTTGATGGACTCACTGTGGCCACATGGGAATGACACTTGGAAGTGCTGTCTATGCAGCCACCAGGCATAGGATGAGTTCAAGAGTATATTTTTTCAGAGTTAAAAGAAACAGCCATAATACAGGATTTAGAGAAAAAGTTACAGCTATCTAGAGCCAAAAATGCAACTAAGTATCAAGAAATGTAATGTATGTGCAACAGAATAAAGTGATGAGAAAGGAGGTACTATTTTTGCCAATGATTTTAGTCAAACATTGGATACACTGAAGATGAGGCTTTGACAGATCTAAGTAAATTATAGTACCACTTGGCTCTGCCCATGAAAACACATTTTATCAAAGTACTATTGGTCAGACCTAACACATCCACATCATCAACTGCAAGTTTCCAATGGGTCAGCAACCTTACATATGTGCTTATGAACACACACAATCACAAATAATATAGGTAGTCTAGATAAATAAATATAGGTAGGAAAATGCTATAGGTTTGCAAAATAGATTACCTTTGATGAAAAATAAATTCAGACTTTTTCCCAAATGAAAATGCTTAAGATTATTTGTACTTAATCATATACTAGTAACACAACATCAAAGGTTCTTTTTTTGTTTGATTAAATTGTTGGAACTTCCAGCTAATTGATCAAATAAATTCTGACATGGCAATGTGGGCTAAATTTTAGTTGTCACTCTTTGAACAGAAAAAGACATCGTTATTATAAATAACACGGGAAGAAAACATATCTTATAAGAGAATGGCCTAAACAGATCAGCAATCTCTAATTTCTCAGAAGCAGCCAGAAAACCAAGATCTTTCATAACACTATGGGCAGTAGCAGGCATAGCCATAGCCACTATGACCACAGCCATAGCTGCAGCCCAAGCCTCTTTTGGCATAGCCCTGGCCACCATGGTAGTTGTTATCAAAGCTCATGGTTTCAAGAAAGGTAGGCTCAGTTGTATAGCAGGATCAGATTCTAGAGTTTTAAGTTTATAGAGTTTTAAGTTTAAAGTTTTAAGCTTATAATAAGGGCCTTAAATACCACGAGTGGTATGTGGGACAAATCACAGGCACTGTTAGATTCACATTCCACACTAATTAGCATTGAAGCCATCTAAAATATTCCTTGTAACCAATACATCCAAGACAACATTGCTGTTTCTCAGGAATGTTGGATATAATGAAATAATGTACCTTTAATAAGAGATCCTTCTCCTATTTTGATGACTTGTTTATTTCAGATGTCAAATTTAAACTACATTACCAGCAACCAAGAGTAACCCACATGGCTTCCACTTTTTGTTGTTGTTGTTGTTGTTGTTGTTGTGAGACAGAGACTAGCTCTGTTGCTTGGCTGGAGTGCAGTGGCACAATCTCACTGCAACCTCCACCTCCTGGTTTCAAGTGATTCTCCTGTATTCTCTGCCTCAGCCTTCTGAGTAGCTGGTGCGTGCCACCACGCCCAGCTAATTTTTGTATTTTTAGTAGAGATGGGGTTTCACCATGTTGGCCAGGATGGTCTTGATCTCCTGACCTCATGATCCGCCCGCCTCGGCCTCCCAAAGCCTGGGATTATGGACGTGATGGCTTCCATTTTTCAAAAATCCTACTTTCACCCAATAATATCCTTCAGCCTATCTACATATATATGCAGACTTGGGAATAAGAGTGTAGCTCCAAAGTGATAAGGGAGGATGATAAGTGTGTAAGAGAAGTCATGGTGGCAGCATTCACTTGTAAAATGTTGAGTGATAAGGTGTTTCATCACTTTTTGTGGAGCAGTATCATTCACTTTGGTTTATACTTCACATGTAGCTATCATTTTATATATGATTCTAAACCGTGGCAAAGACTTTGATTTTTGACTTCATTGATTCTGGGTATATAGTAAGAAAAGGACTTCTATTAAAAATCTGAATTTTAAAACAATTCCAGAATTACTCAAGATTTATTGGCATCATGACTCCCTGAGATGGCACATGACAAGAGTTACATCTCTTCCCAAATGTATAACCTCAATCTACATATGAGGAAACCTCAGACAGATTCAATTAGGGAATATTCCACAAAATATCTGGCTCTCTAAAATTGTAAGGTCATAAAAGCCAAGACAAGACGAATGAACCATGAGCAATTAGAGGTGACTAAGAAGTACAAAAACCAAATGCAATGTGAATTGGATCCAAGAACAGAAAAAAAGAACATTAAAAGAAAAATGTGAATAGTGCTACAATGAACCATGGTCCTAGAACTTAAAATAAGTTAATAAAAACAGAAAAATGGTAAAATAAAGTCTGCAGTTTAGTTAAGAATACTGTACACAGTTAATTTCTTTGGTTTGATAAGTGGATTATGGTTATGAAAGATATTAATATTAGGGGATGTTGAATGATGGATATATGGAAATTTTCTGTACTATTTTGACAACTGTCTCTATGCCTGAGATTATTTTAAGATAAGAAGTTAAAAGAATATAAAACTACTGTTCCATTTCATTGACTTGGTAATTTATTAATTCTTTTATAAATCAAGAGAATAACTTACATTTTCTTGTTCTTCCATAGAGGTTGAACATAAAGAAAAATCAGACTCACTGGTATAAGCAGAAAAATACAACAATTTTTTCTCAGATCTGGTTTTCTAGAATTTTTAATTAGTTGAATTATTAACAACAACATGGCTTTAGTGTAGAAGAGACACTAAATCCCTGAGAAAAATATTATTTGGATAAAGAGAGAAGAAATACTAAAAAGGCAAAGTTATTCTTTGTGGAATGTTGTGCAAAAGAGTAAAATTAATTGGGGTCTAGAGCAAATAAGAGTGTAACTAACAAAAGTCTGCTTTCTTGATGTAAAGGATGGCTATAGAAGGTTAAAATGAAAGTCTAGTTTGAGGCAGGATTGTATGAGTGAGCGTGTGAGGTCTCCTTTCATCAGAGCCCTCAATCAGATAAGGGAAGCCCAAATTGCAAGGCCAAACAAAACAAGCCTCCTTAATACCTCTGAAGCATTATCTTACAATTGAGAAAAAACAAACTAATTATATTAGTTAAAAAATTAGCCAACAGTATGCTACCTCTGCTGGATCATTCCCATCCTGAGGCATATAAAAGGCCTTCTACAGGAAGTATCCATACTGAAGTCACCTACACTCCTTCCTACCCAAGGACAGCCTCCACAACCATCACCATGTGTGGCAGCTACTACAGAAACTACTATGGCGACCATGGCTATGGGTGCTGTGGCTACGAAGGCCTGGGCTATGGCTATGGAGGCCTGGGCTGTGGCTATGGCTCCTGCTCTGGCTATGATTATGGCTATGGCTCCCGCTCCTTTTGTGGCTGTGGTTATGGATGCGGCTCTGGCTACTACTATTGAGGACACCATGAGAGACTCTCATCCTCTATCCTGTGACATCGGGATTCACCATTTCCGAACCCCGTATGCTCTGAGCTCAGGGCTGGATGAAGATTATCTTATATTAAAAGTTTCTTATGTGATTTATCTGAAGACTTATCCCCCACCCCCAGTACCCTCTGGATCTAATATTTTCAACTTCCTTTTCTGCATTTAATGCATGAAAATTAAAATAATGTAAAATTCATCCTATGAACTCCTGTGGTCTCTCATCAAGATGATGCTGTTATAGATCTTGCTTTTTGATTTTCATGCAGGAACTTATTTTCTGTTTTCCTAATACACTTTTTCAATCTGGAATTACCATCCTGATTTTCTTTTCATTAATATCCAGTATTTATCTTTTTAGCTTTTTTTCCCTATTTATGTTATCCTAACAACATCTCAACGTATCCCATGTTATCACTGCTTCAATAGAATAGAAAACCAAGCATGAACAGAGCAGAAAACCGTGCATCATTTATGGGTTGATTATTTGCATATGAAAATCATTTACTGTCAAACTTGTTCTATGTAGTTCATATCACAACTCTACATAAATAATTTATATTTATAATCTAAATAACCATAATTAAGTAGCATTTATTAGCCATTTAGCATAGAGCAATCACTGTGCCAAGTTTTTAATGTACATCATCTCAAATGAGCCTCAGAATAAATGTATGATGCGTTAAAATTTTCCCCATTTTCCTGTAATCCCACCACTTTGGGAAGCTGAGACAGGTGGATCATTTGAGGTCAGGAGTTCAAGACCAGCCTGGCCAATATGGTGAAACCCCGTCTCTATTAAAAATACAAAAAAACAGCCGGGGGCCGTGGTGGTGCACACCTGCAATCCCAGCTACTTGGGAGGGTGAGGCAGGAAAATTGCTTAAACCCGGGAGGCAGAGGTTGCAGTGAGCAGAGATTGTGCCACTGCACTCCAGCCTGGGAGACATCTTTTTCTTTTCAAGAAAAAGAAAAAAAAAATTGGCCAGTCATGGTGGCTTATGCCTGTAATCCCAGCACTTTGGGAGGCCAAGGCAGGCGGATCACAAGGTCAGGAGATCGAGACCATCCTGGCTAACACGGTGAAACCCCATCTGTACTAAAAATATAAAAAAATTAGCCGGGCTTGGTGGCGGGCGCCTGTAGTCCCAGCTACAGGAGAATGGCGTGAACCTGGGAGGTGGAGGTTGCAGTGAGCTGAGATCGCGCCACTGCACTCCAGCCTGGGCAACAGGGCAAGACTCCATCTCAAAAAAAAAAAAAAAAGAAAAAAAAAAAGAAAAAGAAAAACAAAGTATCCCCATTTTAGAGCTGAATAGAAGTAAAGAGAATGGAGTAACTTTCTCATTGGCAGGTGTGACAAAAGTGATATTTCATACCCACCTGTTTGTTGTCTCTTTGTAGATTCATCTAAAGTATTTATTTTCCTTGACTCTAGATAATTGCAGGGATTGTTTAACCACTAAATGCAAAGTTATCTCCTGGGATAAGCTTAGTTATTACTGTCATTTAATGTTATTCACTGAAATTAAAATTATCTGAAGAAGAATTTTTTTACCTCTTTACCCAACGAAAATCTTTAATTCCACTTTTCTCTGCTTTTTAAATTTATGCTTACCACTCTATTTATGAAATTTCAGCTCACACATTAGACATTTATAATCTTTTATGCACATCCCTTACTTTTTGCCACAATCTTTTTATGCCTTTTCTCCAAAATCTAGGAAAATTTCTCAATCCCTTTTCCCCATCTCATCTCTTATTAACTTTTGTCCCTTCAGCATCTTTTTCTTTAAATTAACTTT